>NW_020230483.1:0-365000 GCF_003227715.2 Harpegnathos saltator
AAGCTCTTCAAAACCCTACATTTTGCTACATGGACGACTCTACTCCCATAGTAGAATAGCGGAGAAGGCTATCGACGGAGAAAGGTTGGAAAACTTTAACCTTCGATATCTCCTAAACGGTTAGAGATACAGGCTTCGGACAGGTACCAAATTAAAGCCCTTTCAAAACCCTACATTTTGGACTACAGGACGACTCTCTACTCCAGTAGAAGCGGAGATATCGACGGATGAAGGCTGGATATCGACGGAGAAAGGTTGGAAAACTTTAACCTTCGATATCTCCTAAACGGTTAGAGATACAGGCTTCGGACAGGTACCAAATTAAAGCCCTTTCAAAACCCTACATTTTGGACTACATGACGACTCTCTACTCCCAGTAGAAGCGGAGATATCGACGGAGAAGGTTGAAAACTTTAACCTTCGATATCTCCTAAACGGTTAAGATACAGGCTTCGGACAGGTACCAAATTAAAGCCCTTTCAAAACCCTACATTTTGGACTACAATGGACGACCCTCTACTCCCAATAGAAGCGGAGATATCGACAGATGAAGGCTGGATATCGACGGAGAAAGGTTAGAAAACTTTAACCTTCGATATCTCCTAAACGGTTAGAGATACAGGCTTCGGACAGGTACCAAATTAAAGCCCTTTCAAAACCCTACATTTGGACTACATGACGACCCTCTACTCCCAATAGAAGCGGAGATATCGACGGATGAAGGCTGGATATCGACGGAGAAAGTTGGAAAACTTTAACCTTCGATATCTCCTAAACGGTTAGAGATACAGGCTTCGGACAGGTACCAAATTAAAGCCCTTTCAAAACCCTACATTTTGGACTACATGACGACTCTCTACTCCCAGTAGAAGCGGAGATATCGAAGGAGAAAGGTTGGAAAACTTTAACCTTCGATATCTCCTAAACGGTTAGAGGTACAGGCTTCGGACAGGTACCAAATTAAAGCCCTTTCAAAACCCTACATTTTGTACTACATGGACGACTCCCTACTCCCAGTAGAAGCGGAGATATCGACGGATGAAGACTGGATATCGACGGAGAAAGGTTGGAAAACTTTAACCTTCGATATCTCCTAAACGGTTAGAGATACAGGCTTCGGACAGGTACCAAATTAAAGCCCTTTCAAAACCCCTAAATTTTGGACTACATGAACGACTCTCTACTCCCAGTAGAAGCGGAGATATCGACGGATGAAGGATGGATATCGACGGAGAAAGGTTGGAAAACTTTAACCTTCGATATCTCTTAAACGGTTAGAGATACAGGCTTCGGACAGGTACCAAATTAAAGCCCTTTCAAAACCCTACATTTTGCACTACATGGACGACTCTCTACTCCCAGTAGAAGCGTAGATATCGACGGAGAAAGGTTGGAAAACTTTAACCTTCGATATCTCCTAAACGGTTAGAGATACAGGCTTCGGACAGGTACCAAATTAAAGCCCATTCAAAACTGTACATTTTGGACTACATGGACGACCCTCTACTCCCAGTAGAAGCGGAGATATCGACGGATGAAGACTGGATATCGACGGAGATAGGTTGGAAAACTTTAACCTTCGATATCTCCTAAACGGTTAGAGATACAGGCTTCGAACAGGTACCAAATTAAAGCCCTTTCAAAACCCTACATTTTGCACTACATGGACGACTCTCTACTCCCAGTAGAAGCGGAGATATCGACGGAGAAAGGTTGGAAAACTTAACCTTCGATATCTCCTAAACGGTTAGAGATACAGGCTTCGGACAGGTACCAAATTAAAGCCCTTTCAAAACCGTACATTTTGGACTACATGGACGACCCTCTACTCCCAGTAGAAGCGGAGATATCGACGGATGAAGGATGGATATCGACGGAGAAAGGTTGGAAAAATTTAACCTTCGATATCTCCTAAACGGTTAGAGATACAGGCTTCGGACAGGTACCAAATTAAAGCCCTTTCAAAACCCTACATTTTGGACTACATGGACGACTCTCTACTCCCAGTAGAAGCGGAGATATCGACGGAGAAAGGTTGGAAAACTTTAACCTTCGATATCTCCTAAACGGTTAGAGATACAGGCTTCGGACAGGTACCAAATTAAAGCCCTTTCAAAACCCTACATTTTGCACTACATGGACGACTCTCTACTCCCAGTAGAAGCGGAGATATCGACGGAGAAAGGTTGGAAAACTTTAACCTTCGATATCTCCTAAACGGTTAGAGATACAGGCTTCGGACAGGTACCAAATTAAAGCCCTTTCAAAACCCTACATTTTGGACTACATGGACGACTCTCTACTCCCAGTAGAAGCGGAGATATCGACGGATGAAGACTGGATATCGACGGTGAAAGGTTGGAAAACTTTAACCTTCGATATCTCCTAAACGGTTAGAGATACAGGCTTCGGACAGGTACCAAATTAAAGTCCTTTCAAAACCCTACATTTTGGACTACATGGACGACTCCCTACTCCCAGTAGAAGCGGAGATATCGACGGATGAAGACTGGATATCGACGGAGAAAGGTTGGAAAACTTTAACTTTCGATATCTCCTAAACGGTTAGAGATACAGGCTTCGGACAGGTACCAAATAAAAGCCCTTTCAAAACCCTACATTTTGCACTGCATGGACGACTCTCTACTCCCAGTAGAAGCGGAGATATCGACGGAGAAATGTTGGAAAACTTTAACCTTCGATATCTCCTAAACGGTTAGAGATACAGGCTTCGGACAGGTACCAAATTAAAGCCCTTTCAAAACCCTACATTTTGGACTACATGGACGACCCTCTACTCCCAGTAGAAGCGGAGATATCGACGGATGAAGGATGGATATCGACGGAGAAAGGTTGGAAAGCTTTAACCTTCGATATCTCCTAAACGGTTAGAGATACAGGCTTCGGACAGGTACCAAATTAAAGCCCTTTCAAAACCCTACATTTTGCACTACATGGACGACTCTCTACTCCCAATAGAAGCGGAGATATCGACGGAGAAATGTTGGAAAACTTTAACCTTCGATATCTCCTAAACGGTTAGAGATACAGGCTTCGGACAGGTACCAAATTAAAGCCCTTTCAAAACCCTACATTTTGCACTACATGGACGACTCTCTACTCCCAGTAGAAGCGGAGATATCGACGGAGAAAGGTTGGAAAACTTTAACCTTCGATATCTCGTAAACGGTTAGAGATACAGGCTTCGGACAGGTACCAAATTAAAGCCCTTTCAAAACCCTACATTTTGTACTACATGGACGACTCCCTACTCCCAGTAGAAGCGGAGATATCGACAGATGAAGGATGGATATCGACGGAGAAAGGTTGGAAAACTTTAACCTTCGATATCTCCTAAACGGTTAGAGATACAGGCTTCGGACAGGTACCAAATTAAAGCCCTTTCAAAACCCTACATTTTGCACTACATGGACGACTCTCTACTCCCAGTAGAAGCGGAGATATCGACGGAGAAAGTTTGGAAAACTTTAACCTTCGATATCTCCTAAACGGTTAGAGATACAGGCCTGGTTCTGGCACCAAATTAAAGTCCTCTCAAAACCTTACATTTTGCCGTAAGTGACGACTCTCTACTCCCAGTAGAAGCGGAGATATCAAAGGAGAAAGCTTGGAAAACTTTAACCATCGATATCTCCTAAACGGTTAGAGATACAGGCCTGGTTCTGGCACCAAATTAAAGTCCTCTCAAAACCCTACATTTTGCCGTATGTGACGACTCTCTACTCCCAGTAGAAGCGGAGATATCAACGGAGAAAGCTTGGAAAACTTTAACCTTCGATATCTCCTAAACGGTTAGAGATACAGGCCTGGTTCTTGCACCAAATTAAAGTCCTCTCAAAACCCTACATTTTGCCGTAAGTGACGACTCTCTACTCCCAGTAGAAGCGGGGATATCAACGGAGAAAGCTTGGAAAACTTTAACCTTCGATATCTCCTAAACGGTTAGAGATACAGGCCTGGTTCTGGCACCAAATTAAAGTCCTCTCAAAACCCTACATTTTGCCGTAAGTCACGACTCTCTACTCCCAGTAGAAGCGGAGATATCAACGGAGAAAGCTTGGAAAACTTTAACCTTCGATATCTCCTAAACGGTTAGAGATACAGGCCTGGTTCTGGCACCAAATTAAAGTCCTCTCAAAACCCTACATTTTGCCGTAAGTGACGACTCTCTACTCCCAGTAGAAGCGGAGATATCAACGGAGAAAGCTTGGAAAACTTTAACCTTCGATATCTCCTAAACGGTTAGAGATACAGGCCTGGTTCTGGCACCAAATTAAAGTCCTCTCAAAACCCTACATTTTGCCGTAAGTGACGACTCTCTACTCCCAATAGAAGCGGAGATATCAACGGGGAAAGCTTGGAAAACTTTAACCTTCGATATCTCCTAAACGGTTAGAGATACAGGCCTGGTTCTGGCACCAAATTAAAGTCCTCTCAAAACCCTACATTTTGCCGTAAGTGACGACTCTCTACTCCCAGTAGAAGCGGAGATATCAACGGAGAAAGCTTGGAAAACTTTAACCTTCGATATCTCCTAAACGGTTAGAGATACAGGCCTGGTTCTGGCACCAAATTAAAGTCCTCTCAAAACCCTACATTTTGCCGTAAGTGACGACTCTCTACTCCCAGTAGAAGCGGAGATATCAAAGGAGAAAGCTTGGAAAACTTTAACCTTCGATATCTCCTAAACGGTTAGAGATACAGGCCTGGTTCTGGCACCAAATTAAAGTCCTCTCAAAACCCTACATTTTGCCGTAAGTGACGACTCTCTACTCCCAGTAGAAGCGGAGATATCAACGGAGAAAGCTTGGAAAACTTTAACCTTCGATATCTCCTAAACGGTTAGAGATACAGGCCTGGTTCTGGCACCAAATTAGTCCTCTCAAAACCCTACATTTTGCCGTAAGTGACGACTCTCTACTCCCAGTAGAAGCGGAGATATCAAAGGAGAAAGCTTGGAAAACTTTAACCTTCGATATCTCCTAAACGGTTAGAGATACAGGCCTGGGTCTGGCACTAAAATAAAATCCTCTCAAAACCCTACATTTTCGACTACATGGACGACTCTCTACTCCCAGTAGAAGCGGAGATATCAACGACTATGAATACCGACCGAAATGCCCTTTTCGACCGGATTTCAAGCGGTGACACCCACCGTTCCCCTTGCACCGGTCCGCGCTCAGCGACCAGGGCGCCGATCGCGGATCGCTCAGGCTTGTCGCTACGTAAGATGTCAGCTGGAGCGTACCCTCGTGTTTTATTATAATTATAATTTTTTCTTCCCTTAATAATCGCTTTAAAATATATATGAGTATGTTTTTTATACACACATACATACATATATATATATATATATATAATTACAACATAATGAAAAGAGTGACATAAAAAAGGTATATTTAAAGGATTATTGCAATAGATTTCCACATCATTTGTGAGGTGCTATTGCTGATGCGTTTTTTTAAAGTGCTTTCCCCAGTAGGCCTACTCCACTAAATAATAAAGAACAAATACGATAAAATGTATGGCTCGGCAGGAAAACTATTATAGATGAATAGATGAATAGATGAATAGATGAATAGATGAATAGATGAAAAGAAGTAAATGATCGTATGGGAACAAGTAAACTAGAATATCCTGGGTCGTTTAGACTGTACTATGGATGATATATTCAAAGACATTTTAGAAGAACTAGCTTGCATCAAGGAAGAAAGGGAAGTATCATTTAAAGAAGAACGTTTATTAAAAAATGCGTTATTGCAGCGGTCGTATCATTTGGAGTTTCGATGACTTTCGAAAAAGCTACAAGCATTCCATTAAATCTGTAAAATCACGGATAGTTGATACAGCTTCATCTTTAGTAGAGAAATTAAAATGTTCATTTGCGTCTTATTCGTATTATTCATTATGTATTTATGAGAGCACCGATAATCGGCATATGTATCAACTGTGTATTTTTGCTCGAATCGTACGTAAAACGATTTTTCACATGTCAAAGACCTCTCAGACTTTGTATCGTTGCAAGGGAGAACAACAGGTGTTGAAATCTTTAAGGCTGTTTGCCAAACTCTGCAAAAGTTTGACATTGATTTCTACAAATGTTCGGCTGTAGTCACCGATAGCGCAAAAGCAATGATAGGTTTGAAAAAACGGCTCCTTTGAACAAATAAGAGCAAGGTTTTAAAATCTCTGTTACTCATTGCATCATTCATCAAAAAGCGTTGTCTTATAAGCTTAACCCCTTGACTGTGAATGACGTAAATATGCGCATGAAAATTTTGCCTCTCCGGCGTACTCTCTGCTCTAAAATTTTGTTTCCCTACCGAGCCATACATTTTATCGTATTTGTTCTTTATTATTTAGTGGAGTAGGCCTACTGGGGAAAACACTTAAAAAAACGCATCAGCAATAGTACCTCACAGGTGATGTGGGAATCTATTGCAATAATCCTTTAATTATACTTTTTTTATGTCATTCTTTTCATTATGTTATAATTATATATATATATATGTATGTGTGTATAAAACACATAAACACATATATTTTAAAGCGATTATTAAGGGAGGAAAAAATTATAATTATAATAAAACACGAGGGTATGCTCTAGCTGACATCTTACGTAGCGACGGGCCTGAGCGATCCGCGATCGTCGCCACGGCCGCTGAGCGCGGAGTGGTGCAAGGGGAACGGTGGGTGTCACCGCTTGAAATCCGGTCGAAAAGGGCACTTAGGTCGGTATTCATAGTCGGGTCTTATATTTAAGATCATCTTGAATTCACGTTCAGATATTCTGTAGCCAATGAAATGATCTATGTAGCATCTGAAGATGAACTTCAGACGATCTTAAATATAAGACCGGACTATGAATACTAGCCTTAATCTCCAGCTCTGATCTAACTAATCTAGCTCGTTCGTGAACATAGCACAAAACAGAACCAAATAATTATCGACATAGCACGGAATAGTACCGACAAATCGTGGACATTGGCTTAGTAGTTCATGTCTATGAAAAATGGATCCAATTAGCGCTTCGAATCAGCCAACTTTTCCATAACACTGTAAATGCCCGCTCTCAGGCTTCTCTCTGCTGCCAGTATTAAAAATACATAATTGGTGTCACTTATATTATAGATTTTCAGTGCTGGCAGTGAATCGGAACGTAGCTTATATAGGCAAAAATCGAAAGCAAATCCACTCGAAAGTAGCCTTTTATTTAAATTTAAATTTAAACAAGGGATTAACTTCAAGTGGAGGAGATAATTATAATTGACCATTCTTCAAACCTGTTAGTTCGACGTGCAGGTAAGGTGCCAACTCCGAATGAAGCATTCTCCAGACGTGTTTAACTCGAGGGAAAATTAGAGAGAGAAAATAAGTTTATATTGAAAGGAAATAAGGGGTCTAAATCTTAGACCCGTTATGATTTAAAAGCAATAAAGTCTAAAAACAGAAAAGTCATTTATGAGATCTGTTACGTTGATGAATTACTCAACCGTTGTGCAACCGCTGTGTTTTCTGAACGCAGTCAATGGAATCGTCTTTCTAAAAGAAAAAAGCAAGTTGAACGATCCTGTAAATTGCTTTTTATCCAATAAGAGAGCGCATTTGAACGTTTGTGACGCCGCCTCGCAAAGCAACCGCACAGCTAAGCTATATTCCAACGAGTGCTATTTGAGAGAGGCGTAGCTTCGTCAAAGAGAGAGAGAGAAAGAACTTGTATTGCTCAGTGAGTCAGTTAACAACGTATAATATTATTTTCTCTCGGATTATACTTTCCAGAATCTGCGACGTGTGATTTTGTAACAAGTGTACTCCTATCCGTAATAGTACGTGATGTGGACATCGGTTTGAGAAGCGCGTTGTCTCACCGTTGTCCATGGTTCTTCGCATGTGTGAATATAAGTTAGACATGGACATTGATAACCAGAGCGAGGACGGGGAGATCAAGAAGAGCCCATCGAAAGATATGGGTGATTACAGGTAAGATATATTGTGCACCTTGGAGTATTGTTGTAATTTGAGGTTGCTATAATTTGTGGTTAGGTTTAAAGATTGACCAGCCATGAAACGACCACGAGGAGTTTTCGTGCGCGATCAAGTGCGACAGAATGTTCGAGACATTCTCGAACGGAATGCGCTACTTGGATGCACGAACTGTTCGAAAGCGTGATATGTATTATAATACGAGTTCGCGAACTCTTTATAGGTTAGTTAATAAATGTATTATGCGAGACAGTTGCATGCGTGCGCTTGCGCAATCGATTTTTTTTGTCATTTTGCACTCGGCGTTTTATCGGCGATGTAATCTCCATACGTGTGCCATGAATGGCAAAGTTCATTCCGAAGGACCTTTTATTAATCCCGATTACGGAATATCAATAGAAACAAGCTGACTGT
Source organism: Harpegnathos saltator (assembly GCF_003227715.2). Taxonomy (NCBI): domain Eukaryota; kingdom Metazoa; phylum Arthropoda; class Insecta; order Hymenoptera; family Formicidae; genus Harpegnathos; species Harpegnathos saltator. The sequence goes on from NW_020230483.1 coordinate 8,419, forward strand.
TGGCAGTAGATATATATAAGACGAGTCGTGTCGTGAGCAGCATGATGAGCAATGCTGCCTAGAATTTTTAGGTATTTCGAATTCCGTAAAACGGATACACACACACACGCACACACACACACACACACACACATACACATACACACACACATACATACATATATGCACCATATATACACCATTTTTCAAGTAGTTTACTTATTATTTGTAATTATCATTTACAGTGTCATGCTTATGTATACATTAGATATCAATAGTATACTTTATTAATTACTACAAATCAATCTATCTAAAGATATAAATAATATCAGAAAATTTTAGCAGCAGTATCATATTATTTTAAACATGCAAAGTAACAAATTTATATATACATGTATACATATAAATATCATTAAATAAAGATAAAATAATGTTACATATAATCAAAATGCTCGTGAGGTTCGGGTCTCAAATAAATTCACTTTTTATCTGTACAATTTATAATTGTAATACCATATTTTTACTTTAATTTATCTTATATTTCCAGCTTTTCAGAGGAAGAAGGTGGCGATACTGCTGATTCTTTAGATATTAAGCCACCACAAGCAGTTGTGCGTCACCATAAGTCGAGCTCATCTCGTCGTAGGGAGAAACACAGTGACAGAAGAAGTCGTAGGGATGAGAAAGAACGCAAGTCGCGTCAACACGAACGCGAGGACAGGCACAGGGATAAACACAGACATCGTAGGCATGTTGGAGAGCCTTTGGAAAGATCTGAACGTTTGGAAAGTTCCAAGAGAAATCGTGACAGAATAGAACGTCTAGACAGGATGGAGAGTCATTCGCGAGACAGGGAATCATCTAGACACGAACGGAAAGAAAGAACTACAGGAGATCGTGTTTTAGAAGATTTGAGAGAAAGGTAATTATATCTTGTGTATTACTTCTATGTCGTCGTTCTTATTACGTCTGCCTATCTCATAAATTGAAAACACTAAATATTTTTTTATAACTTTCTTTCGGAAATTTAGTGGAGTGGATTAATTTTTAGGTTACTAGATAAAAGAAGAGAAAGGCGGGAAGAACCGCGTGATATTCGCGAGTATAAAATCGAATCTCGTCGCGAATTGCGATTAGAGGACACGAGAGAGATGCGCGAGCCGCGCGACCGTCGGGAAGTACGGATGGAAGACATCCGAGAACGTCGTGAGTTGCGAATCGTGGACGATAATAGAGACCGTCGTGAAATTCGCGTGGAGGAACAGAGGCATATACGAATGGTCGTGGACGAACAGTTTTCGGAGAACGAGTTGATAGATCGGCCCAAAAAACGCCGCAAGGTGTCTCACAAGCACGACAGAATGCGCGAGAGAGACCAGGAAAAGATGGAACGCGAGAAGGAGCATAGAGAGAAGCAACTGCGCGAGGCGATGGAAATCGTGACCGACGAGATCAACGAGATGGAAACGCAAAGTGAAATCCCGATACAACTGAAAGATCCGAAAGAAATGACGGAACAAGAACTTAGGAAAGAGAGACTTCTGGAAGCTGATCGAGAGATGGCCAGGAGAAAGGAAGTTTCCAGAATGGAATTAGAAGCGAGAAGAATGAAAAGGGGTGAGAAACGGCCTTTGAGTCCGGAAAATAATCCGGATCCTTCGATCGTGGAGTTGTCGGACGAGAGCGGTAGTCCTGCTCATTCCGAAGGCGCGCATTCTAAATCGCTGGAATCCAGGCATTCATCGGAAGGAGAAAGAAGTATACGCGACCGATCGTCGGACCGACGCTCGTCGGACTCTTCAGAATCGAGCAGTGACGATGACGACGAGTCGAATGAGTCGAACAAAGGCTCCAATGGCGATTCTAACGACGGCTCGGATTATAACAATCCGAGTCCTCTCTCTGTCGATCGGTTAGCGAAGTCTGATCATTCGGGCGGAGAATCTCCTGGACACGTGGACTCTAACAATGCGTCTAAGAATGTGGAGAAAGAGGAGAAGAAAGAAGAAGAAGAAGAGCCTGAATTACCGCCGTATCTACCAGCTATTCAAGGTATAATATAAAGAATATTGCAAAAAGAAATATCTATTGACATCGTAGAAATTTAGTTTCTATAATTGGCGAAATTTGCGTAAAATCTGCATGTATAAATTCTATTTTTCTAGGTTGTAGAAGCGTCGAAGAATTTCAGTGCCTGAACCGAATCGAGGAGGGTACATACGGAGTCGTATACAGAGCGCGTGATAAACGCACGGACGAGATAGTCGCGTTGAAGCGACTGAAGATGGAGAAGGAGAAGGAGGGTTTCCCGATCACGAGCCTCAGGGAAATCAATACGTTGTTGAAGGCACAACATCCCAATATCGTCACTGTTCGGGAGATAGTTGTCGGCAGCAACATGGACAAGATATTTATCGTCATGGATTACGTGGAACATGATCTGAAGTCCCTCATGGAGACTATGAAGCAGAAGAAACAAGTGTTCATACCTGGTAGGTATGATTATAGTATTCAACGTGATATTAACCGACTGATTTACATAATGATACGAACATGAGAAGATAATCAGCGCTTCTCGATCTGTTACAGGAGAGGTCAAGTGTCTCATGCAGCAATTGTTGCGCGCGGTTACGCATCTGCATGATAATTGGATACTGCACCGTGACTTGAAGACGTCCAACCTGTTGCTTAGTCACAGAGGCATCTTGAAGGTTGGCGACTTCGGCTTAGCACGGGAGTATGGCTCCCCTTTGAGACAATATACTCCGGTCGTGGTTACACTTTGGTACAGGGCTCCTGAGTTGTTGCTCAGCGACAAGGAATACAGCACTCCTGTGGATATGTGGTCTGTTGGGTAAGTATATACTTAATACATTGTAGTATTTGTAATTGTAACTGTAACCAGTTGCAAATTAATATGTTCGCTACCAACGTCACATACATGTGATGCACTGATTTTTCAACAGAGATCAATGCCATACATGTGTGACACGTTAAAATAATTAATTTGCAAAATTACATGCAAAATACTCGATTTGCTTGTTTAATATATTTAATACATTTTATATATGTATAAATACTAACGTGCATTATATGTAAATGTAGTATGGATAAAATATAGTATGGATTTTGTAGCGAGCGACTTTTAATTCAAGCATGACGACGAATATGTGAAAAAAGTCATCATTGTTCATTCCTCAGGTGCATCTTTGCGGAGCTCCTGCGCATGGAGGCGTTGTTTCCTGGCAAGTCGGAGATGGATCAGCTGAATAAGATATTCAAAGAATTAGGAACTCCAAGTGAAAGAGTTTGGCCAGGATACAACAGATTACCTTTAGTCCCAAAAATCCCATTCGCGCATTATCCTGTAAATAGTCTACGACAAAGATTCAGCTTGTCGTTATCCGAACTAGGCATTGAGTTGTTGAACAAGTAAGTTAAAAGTCCACTTTTATGTTGATTTTATTTCTTCTAATGGTACATCGCTATTAATAGTACATGTAACAACAATGTTATTATCGTTAGAAGGTTACAAAATAGAAAGTTAAAGGAAAGTTAAACATGGCTTAGGATACAATATAAGTGTTTATTATTCTGAACAAATCTCATTGTAAATATTATTCTTTCTTGCTGCTTTATTGTTTATTTTTCTCTTATTTTGATTGTATTTATATTTAGTGTAGTGTAACAAAAGAAAATGATGGTCGTAAATAAATAAATAAATAATTACATAATTACATTTGCAGATTTTTGACATACGATCCTCGTCAGCGTGTAACTGCTGAAGACGCCCTGGGTCATGGATATTTCACGGAAGCGCCATTGCCGATCGATCCGCAGATGTTTCCCACTTGGCCCGCGAAGTCGGAGCAGGGAACCAGAACTACGAACGCGTCTCCTAAACCTCCAAGCGGTGGCAGAGAATATAAACAGTTGGGCGACGGTGACGACGCCGATTTAAGCAACTCCGGTTTTCACATGGGACTGACAGAAAGTGGCAGAGCCCCATCTGTCGGTGGTGGTTTTCACTTGAAATTTTAAACGCGTAGTAACCGATTTGCACGGTTTGTATTCTAATTTCGGAGTTTTTATCATTTGAATATTGTGTAAAATATACATCATATTTATTTGTACGTAGTAAGACAGATTCAACGTTAAATAAGAGATAAACTTGGCGCGAGGCACTATCGTGCCTCTTGATAAATGTACATTTATTCCATTCTCTTTCTGTGTAACTGATAATATTCTTGTTTTCATTTCTATTAACTGTACAGGGTATGATACCGATAATCATATAAAAATCGAGAAATTTGTAGGTAGTAATTCTATACTATACTAATTAGTCTTTGTGATCGAATATTTACATTTAGAACATTGATATATAAGAAATGAGAATAAGCAAAACAATAGAAAATGCGATGAAGAGAAAGAGAAAGAGAGTTGTAACAAAGAAGTATGAATAAAATATCAAGATATGTTTGTACGTTTATATATTACTATATTGATTCATCGTCTGTACATGTGGTCGGTGTTCTCGAGTACATTGTAAAACAAGTACTGTCCGCAGCGCATTTTTCTTCTTTTTTTTAATGTTTCTAATTCTACATATACTATATACGGCGGACAAGTTATGCTTGGTACGACGGTTAAGCGGTGTTACTTTTATTTCCCAGCGTTGTGCATATTCTTCGGTAGACCCAACAACGAGTTTATGATCTCGGAATTGCGTTTGGGATGGCAAAACCGCGGTGCTACCAGCAACAGTCTGGCCAATTGCAGTTCGCTATCCTGAAAAAGAATGAGACATCAGGAATGAACTTGCAGCATACGCAGAACAGAAGGCAACACGCAGAAAAAAACCTTTTCCGTTCTATCTCCGTTTTTATTTTAAAAATTAAATGTCAAACGTGTACAGTACAACGCTTAAGTAGTATTTCCAATTCGAGTCAGCGTAATATCAATTCTCCTATCGTTTGCTACACAGAAACGCTCGATATTGTTGCGAAACAGCGATAAGAGCGATAGATCGTTATTAGTTACACCCGAATTCACGCAAATGTTTCTTCCAAACACGAATCTTCCACGAAAGACCGAACTTACCAATCCTCTGCCGAATCGGATACTCATATCCTGAACATTCCTGTCGGCATCCTCAAGCTCTCCGAATACTTGTCCGCAGAAGAGGCCGAGTACAATGACGACAGCCACTCCGCACCTCGCGTAGTTAGCCATCGGTAGATGCTGCTCGTGGAGGATGAAGTAACGCGGGCGGATCGCCGTTGTGATCTGACGGAGAAATTGGTGTCTGTGAATTGTCCATCGTCGTCAACAAGCGAACAATAGCGACACATAAAAAACGTTTTCCGTAAAAGAGCGTTTTATTAAACGCGAGAATAGCAATGACAGGAAGAGATCCTCGGGACCGTCTCGCTCCGATTATTTATCGCGCGACTGTTCGACATTACTTACAACGCAAATGTTGACCTGTAACGTGTCGTCGATATGCAAGCGGATGCGCTCGATGCACCTCACGATCGTAGTATGCATCCGCGATTCAAAGACGCTGTTCTTTTATACCAGTCGTCTTTCGCCAGGATCTGCCACTGACAGATAGCGGGCGTAGAACTGACGTGGTCCTGCGGACGACAGGTGTCCTCTTCTGAGAACTGTCACGCGGAGATTATGCATTTCGTCTTCTTTCCCAAGTTATATAAAAGAAACCCTGTCTCTTGTAAATACCATATCTGCGATTAGAGTAAATCTTTGGAAACGCTAAAAAACGCGTTGCGAGGCACTTTTCGAATGAGTTGTTTCGATAGGCGAACGATACGCTTCGTCGAGAAATCGAGATCGATTAGATTCGGAAGCGAATTCTCGACACCGTCGTACCTGCGTCCTAAGGCGAATCGTAGAGAATTTCTTCAAACTGAAACTTGTAAGTTTTATACTTTTTGACATTGCACTATATTATTATGTCCGAAAAAATCCATAATATTGGTGTTGTACAACGAAAGAAGAAATAACGAGCGCATAAAAGTAACGCACCTCTCGTAAAATGCCTTTTTAGCAAACTTGTGTTCGCTGACACAAGCAACTCGTCAATCGATATTCGTTATACAGAAAAATAGATATCGATCAATTGAGACGAGTCGCACTCTTACAAGAGTTTACATCTGAGATAAAGAGTTGAAGACAAATTAGGATTAATCTTGCGATGCGTCTCAACTATTGGACGAAGATAATATCGTTCTTCGACGTTGTTTATTGTACGAGCTGAAAATAGAAATTACGAGTGTAGAAATTATATTATCATTCTCACACGACAATTTATAGGGAATGGGAGAATTTTTGTTTTTTACGGAAATGTGAGTCTAACGAATGTTGAAGCATTTTCGTCACTGATGTTCGAAAGTGATACCAACGATACGTCGTGTGTATCGTATATTGTTTCCTCTTTTTACGTTGTCTCGCGATAAACTAGACGCAAAGAGAAAGAGGACGGCAGCGTAGAAAAAGGAACGGAACAAGAAGGGAGAAGGAAGAGGGATGGATCAGCGTTGAAATCTCCGGCTGTTTCCTGGGATAGACGCAGGTCATTAACCAGCAAGCAGAAAAACAGCCTGCGACCGGTGTCGTGACCTTGATTCTGTCTCAAGACCCTTCGAAGGCATGGCGGAGTGTCGATCAAGCCGAAAGGATTAACCGAACGCCTTCGCGCCTTTTCTTCGCAGCGGAGCCGTTGGATGTGGTGGGAATCGTCTCGGAATCAATTCGCGATCGATCGCGATTTGTAATTAATTCGCGGCGGAGAATCGCGCGCGAAAGTTTAGAGCGAACCGGTCACGATGAAAATATCGGAAGCGAATTCCCGCCGTGAAATACACGAGAAGAGGAAGAAGAAGAAGAAGAAGAAGAAGAAGAAGAAGAAGAAGAATCGAACGAGACATACCGGGATCAAGAGACCGAATATCTGCTTTTTCTCGAATCTCTGGTGATTGTCGGGACGCGAGAAAACTAACTTGGAACTTCGCAGCCCCTGTTACGAAGACGCTACGCTACGTCGGAGCAAGCAAACTCGAGGATCGAAGAATTCCAAAGATCTCATCATCGTCAACGTTCGACCTTTCGTTTCTCCAATCCTCTCCACGCACGTGTTCGTCTAATTATTATTACGACTCGCGTTATCGCTCATTTCGTAACGCTCGAGTGCTTTTTCGACTCCTCCGCTCCGCTCGGAGATTTACGCGACGTTCCACACCCACGATTTCACATCCTCGCCGAGACCACGTTTGACTCATATTCGTCTCCGCAGGTCGTTCCGCGAATTAATGCGTGTCATCCTGCGAGACGTCTCGGCGAGGTGTGGATGTGTGCATGAAACCGAAGCGTCCCAAGCGTCTAGACCTAACTGCGTGCTCGTAGAGGGAGAATCGTCTCAATCGTCGCGAAAAAGAGAGAAAGGTCGGTCCATTCGAGGACGAGCTGACCTCTGCGTGTTAATAGCATTCTCGTGTAACGATCTGTCGCGAAAAGCTGCTCGAGATAAGCTGCTCCTCCTCCACGCGGGATCACGCCTTCTTCCCCGAGGGTCATTAGCTGCACTAATGGCTAATGGGCCCGATTAGAAGCGCAATATGATATAACGTGCGATTTATAGCGACGAATAACCACGACCTTGTTCGCCTTCTTTCTGCGGTAAATCTCCCTCGGCGTCAGGTCGTCGCGCACCCCGCGCGACCATGAAGAGCCAATCGATGAAGCAAGCGGCCGTTTCGCCTTTACTCGATAAATAGTTATGCAGACGGTCACCTGTAAATTCACGAGCTGCTGAGCTTCTTAGAGCGGAGGACGGGAGGCGAGCGAGCGGAGACCTCGAGCGATTGTTTATCGACGGCTGATCGAGCGCAGATTTATCGCGCAGCCCTTATTAACTATCGTTTATTGCGAGCCTTTGAAATAGACGGAAGGGAAAAGAGGAGAAGGAGGCATCGGCTCATTTGCATCCCGAATGAATTGGCCGATCGTATTTCACGTTTTGCGTCCATTAACGGCGCCGATTATGAATTCCGATTCGCTCCGTCTTCTTCTTGTTTTCTCGCTCTCTCTCTCTCTCTCTCTCTCTCTCTCTCTCTCTCTCTCTCTCTTTCTTCCTCTGCCACTATTATTTCTTCTTTCTTTCAAGTTGCGTTCGATCTATGACGCATAGAATTTATATATTCGCCGCCGTTAGCGCTCTCTCAGCTTCTATCGCGGTGGCGTTGAACCCGGCGTGTTTCACTCATAATCCGACATATTAACCGCTCCCGAGTCGAACTCGAGACGAGAGAACCAGATCTCTGCCAATTCGAAAAGGCGCGTACGCGACATAAGCATGGGCGTGTGCTTGCGCGCGTGTCCGCTAACAATTAATCGGGCAGGGGAAACCGCTATTCTCCAATTTGAATACTCGCCTAACTCGTGGATCTTTGTTCCTTCGGTGAGCGTTATTAGCGTTCCTCTCTCATTCTCTATCCGCCGATCTGTCCACCGGGAGAGCCAGCACTTGTCTCTGTGCGCGTATCCGGAGCTCGCCTCCGCAACGGTACCGCAACGGAGAGACCGGAGTGTCAAATTCGCCTGTTTCGCGTCCCACCTGAAACGAAAAGGCAAAGTAACACGTTTGTCATCTCGATGATTGCCGCGCGAACGTTTCGCTGAGGACGACACGACTGGAAAAGGGTTCGATTAATTAATCCGCGCCTCTCACGATCGTTCCGCCGAAAACACCGCCGTCGTTTCTTTACTTCTCCTTTCACTTGACTATCATTTCTCTTTGCTTTTCCTTTTTCTTTACTCTCTCCTTTTCTACCCGCCGTGCCGCATCTTTCAGCCTGCTTGCTGAGGAAACGCGAACGGAGAACGAGCGACCTTTGGCAAGTTCAAGGCGAATCGTTGCCATTCTGTTCGTAGGGTGCCTTATTTTTGGAAAGTTTCCCCTCAAGAGAGTCAGTTCGCGCATTCCTGTACGATCGTTGATCGTCAGATTCTACGACGAGACTAGTCTATAACCGTCCTCCCGATCGTCGTTGCCCTCCTCCTGCTTCTCCTCCTCATCGTCGCCGACTGTAAAGTCTTCCCGTCAGCCTGAAGAGAAGAAGAGAACTCGACTTGTCTACTTGTCTTCCTTGGTGGTCGCGCATCGCGATGAGCTTTCCTCTCAACCGCCGATTAACTCGCGCTCAAGACCAGAAGAGATCCCGGCGAGTCTCCGCTCTAATTACAGATCGCGATTCGCGGGTCGCCCTAGGCCCTGACAATTGGCCGATCGCGGCCAGACACGTCGGTGAGACCTACTCGACGGCGACGATAACACATTTCCCTCTCGTGTGGTATGCGACCGCTAATGATCCGTTTCGGTGGACTCGATGCCAAGGTTGCGGCTCTCTCTCTCTCTCTCTCTCTCTGTCTCTCGCGTGCATACAACGCATCGTGTGTCGGTGGTTGACACCCACCTGTTTGCCGGACATTCATCGGAACGATGTATCCTCTCGATTCCGAATCATATGGATGTTCGGCATAATGAACCTGCAATTGCTTCTTTTGAAATTGCCGTGTGCACGCAAGCGTGTAATTTGCGTACGTACGTCACTGCTATTTTCTCCCACGAGCAATGGCTCGTGGTGTATAATTTAAATCATTTATCGCCATCGGAATATCAAACACGAGAGTTATCTTGTGATCCTATCAAAATCGAGGAGTTGTACACGCACACACACACACACACACATACGACGATGATACCGCAATTCATAATCGGAATCTCGCGGTGGATAATATCATCAACGAATCGGGATAATCGAAGAGCTTGTTTCCAAGACATCCTGAAAATATGATTTTGAAAATATGAAGATTGCGTGCCAAGAGAGAGAGAGAGAGAGAGAGAGAGAGAGAGAGAGAGAGAGAGAGAGAGAGAGAGAGAGAGAGAGAGAGAGAGAAGAGTATTCTATAAAAAGATCGTAAAAAGTTCGTCGACGCGTAATCATCGATTCCCGTTTGAGACAACTTCGGGAACAAGTTCTCCGGATTTTCTCCTCCTTTTTTCCTTATCCATCCATCTATCAGTTGTGCCGCGTGTCACTTCTCGCCTTGCTTATTCCGGTGGCAGTTTTCGAGACGGCCCGGGACCGAAGCGTTATTTCGACCTGCCGAAAACACTTCGTGTTCGTCGATAAAACCGCCACGATGAACGACGACTTAATCAATGGCGCTTTAATTAGGCACGCGATCGATCAGCAACCTTCCGCTCGGCTGCGACCGAGGAAGAAAACGAGACTCCCTCGTGCACGTCTCCCTCCGCATATAAATCGCGCGTAAAATCGCAATTTATCGCTCGATCTCGTCAACGAGAGTCCGGCACCCCGTCCGGCAGATCGGCAGGTGGATCTGAGCGGGACGCTTAATTAGTCGGCGGTGATTTCGAGACGTCGGCGTCGCGTCGGGTGCGCAGGGCGTGTGCCGCGCGCGATGTCGTTGGCACCGAGGATCACGGCGGCTAGCTCTCTCGTCGACCAGCTCTCTGCTCGTGCTACTCCCGTGGTCAAGGTCGCCGGAACGGGGCCCGGGTAGGGTGCGGGTCGCGCGGGGCCTTCGATGGAGTAGGTATATATGGGCGTCCTCGCGCGCCCGGAATACCAGATTCGCACAAGTTGGTCCTCCCCGCCGCTCGCAGGTACCGGTGGGGACCAGCCGGTGTGGTGTCTTTTTAAAATTCAACGCGGCAATTTGACGCGCGCCTCGAAGATACCACTCGGGCGATTCACTGCACTCTGTCCTCGCCTGAAGGGTCCGTGCTCTCTCGATCAGTGCAGCCCGATCGCGCGTCGCTGTCGGGTGTTCCGTTCGTACGGAGGACCAAGTGCCCACACGAACAGCAGTCCCACTTGGCTCCGGTCAGTAAGAAGCAGATACGCACGCACTGCTGCTACGTCGGGCAGGAGGAAGTACCTGTCAGGAAGGTTCGCTTGTAATGTACGTTTGCAAAAATTGAGAAAATCGCGGAAGGTCCAGCGCGTCAAAATATCCCCGATTACGCGATGCGCCTTTCGATGCGATGCATCGAATTTTATATAGCCTGCTATGACCAATTGCTGATGATTCTTCCGTATCGTTTAATCGTAGAATTCATTAAATCGAGCGTGCGACGAGAGAGAGAGAACTGGCTAATTGTCAGCTACCTTTCGCCAATAATTCGGCGAGTCTGAAGAAATCTGTAGTGCTATGTAATCACGAGCATATAGAATGCGCAGCCGTGCAAATAAAACCGCAAATTTCCTCTTGAAGCGCGATCAAGATTTCAACGAGACAGCTCTGTGACGTTTCGCTAAGTACATGTGAAGCAGAACTTTTACACGTTGACCGCCACGTGCTGATTTCCACTGCCATTATTTCAAAGCTCGACGTCTCAACTTCGAGTCGTCAAGAAAGAGCGGTAAATAGATGCGACTCACGATGCATTCGTCCGTTAGCTCGTTTTTCATTGGCTTTCTATCTGCTGTAGATTTTATTTGTTGCACGCAGTTGCTTAAGTTTTACACTAATTAGCGGCGGCAACATTACAGCATTAGTCACTGGTGATCACCAGTGTAGCAATCGTATTAACAAACCTTATATGTAATTTTTTCTATATGACATATTAAATTTACCGAGGTTTTTAAACTCTAGAGTTTATACATCCGAAGTCCGAATACGTATATTAGTCAAAAAGTGCCGGCAAAAAGTCTCGTGAATATATTTCGTTGACTGCAAAATGCGCTATTTGGTTCTTTTTGGTTCGCTGCATAATTCGCGATCTGGATGGACAATGTTCCGGATGTTCCCTAGAGGATGCGCGCACACGTTCCTCTGGCATCGAAAGAGATTAAATGAGTTCGCACATGAGGAGGGTTCATGTCGCGCGGCTTTTTGCAAGGTGTAAAAAGCAACCTCGACACAATGAGCAGCGAACCGCTCGCTTCGTACGGTCTCATCTTCGTACGACTTTTGCATGTCTAATGGGTGCGAGCGCGTACGCCGGCGAAAAGATACGAGGTAGACAGTGCGAGTGCCACCGAGTGCCTTTGTCCTCGGGATGATTCAGGCGAACGCGTTGTAAATTTTGAATCCATCAATGTCACTTCTCGGCCTCTTTAAAAGCGCGTTACGGCATTCTCACAAAGGAACATCAAGTGTGGAAAAATGCCGCGAATGCCGAGAACGGAAATCTTCGAGAACGGTTGTTCCTCGCAAATGATACGCTGTCCCTCTTCAGAAAATAGAAAATACACGCGGAAGAAACGCATCGAAATCATTCATTCCGGTAATTGGCGGAAATACAACACAGATGGGAAAATCGCTTTTTGAATTTGCAGGCGATTTAGGGGGTGTCGCTTCTTTGAATTAGGATGAAACATCCGGTAGTCGGCACTCCGCCAATTATTGACAGTCTTGTGCAGATTTGAGCCAATATTAAGATGTGTATGATGACTAAAAAATTAAATAAATATCAAATAATAATTAATAAATTATTGATAAGTCTCCATGCGCTTTAACAATTGATTAAATCCACGCAAGGATGCTGAAAACTGAATTGCAAAACCGCTGGACTTTTCACCCTGTATCGCATGCACGATGCGTATCGATGGGATATCGATAAACTTAACGTCGCGGTCGAAATTGTAAAGACCATGCCGCGCGCGGTTAAGAAAAGTAATAATGCGGCACGAGCAAATAATACTTGGCCACGAGTGCGCACGTCAAGGTTACCTTTTTCCGTATCACGATTCCTCGCGCTCAGTCCTCTCGGAACGAGACGAGGACAAGACGACTGGGGGATATCTGCAAAGGCGATATCAGTAAAAGTACATTGAAGCGAAGGAACCGACCAGCATCTCCGGTCGTACGTGAAATACATTCTTGCCGCTATTGCGCATATCCCACGTCCTACGTCCTGACGCACGAGCGGTCTCACCCTGCGTCCTCGCGCTCAAGAAACCGGCTGCCTCGAGTCGAGCTCGAGCCAAGCCGCGGTTAAATAAACCGCGGAAAGGAAAAACGTCACTTGCTTTGTTATTTCAGCCAACCAGCCAGCCAGCCAGCCAGCCAGCTAGCCATGGCCACGGCCACGGCGTGGACAATTATCTTGATTCTGGCGGTGGGCTTATCGCCATCCGGCGTTCTCCCGTATCGAGTGCCGAGCCGCGAGATTCCGCCTAGCCCGTGGAATCCGAATCACCAGCAACGGCAACATCTTGACGACACTCCCCGGTTCCACCGAGGCGCCGTCGAGAGCCCGCCGATCGGGCGACGTCCTCCGGCTGATTTAGATTACGACGAGTTTGGCTCGCGCAGATATCCCCTGCGCGATGCGGTCGAGGCACTGCCAATCGGCGAGCCTAATCAGCCCCGGAACGAGAATCAAAGGTGAACACACCGCGCGCACGACATCTGAATTTGAACGGAGTGTCGGGCTAATATCTGCGCGCGATTTGACAACCGTGATTTGACTCACCGTCACGAATTTGCATATCAATTTCGTGGGATATTGAAAGTCGCCGCGATGATAATCGCGGAACCGGTATAATCTCACGGCGCTCCAACTTCTCGATGCTCGCAGAAATTAATTCGCCACCGGGCGAGATGTCGTTAAATTCAATAATTGAATTCAGTCATTAGATGGATATCGAACGTAAAGTCGCTCTGCTGCTCCGCGTTTCCTCATTCAAGGAGACGACGACGATTCTAACGTGTAATCGCCAATGCACACAGCTGGAACAGGAGATTGCCTCTGAGAGACGCAGTGGAGCATCGCGAGGCGCCTTTCCTCGGCGGTGTCGATTACGACTCCATTTGGATCGAGCCGTTGGCACCGCCGACCCTGCGGAGGACACATCATCAGGTCTCCGAGCCCAAAGTTGTTTGCCACTTGGATTCCAGAGCCGTGCACCGGACTGACCCATTCTCCTTGTTCCCGCAGAACGTGCCTGACTTCAAGTGCACTCATCTGGTGTACGCCGCAGCCACGATCGGTAAACGACACACACACACACACACATACACAGATCTATCTGTTGTCTGCCATTTTGTCGGTATTATACTTCGCACGACGATAACTGTTTTCTCTGTTATTTATTTTATTTTTTCAATTTTTTGTTCTTCTATTATTTTTTACCTATCTATTTAATAATTGATCAATTTGGTATACATGACGATTGCTTGCAGATCCGCAGAGACTAGTCGTCGTGCCCAGAGACCCAGAGTACGATCGAGTGAGAGGTATATCAGTTCACACCGAGATTTGTTTTCTCTCAGACGCTGGCAGACACGCTGAACTACACTGTTAGACACATTAAGGCCGGTTCATTCATAGCCAGGTCTTATATTTAAGACCGTCTTAAGTTCACTTTCAGATACCTCGTAGCCAATGAAATAATTTGCACAACATCTGAAGATCAACTTAAGACGATCTTAAATATAAGATCCGACTATGAATACCGGCCCTAGGTGTCTGATAAGACGCTAAGTAAACAGACGAAGCATTCACACTTGTCACTTTCGCAACACAGGTGGCTACAATGCCGCCACGGCGCTTCGTTCGAAGGACCCAGGGCTGCGCGTGCTGATATCCATCGCGGATGGATTTCAGTCGAGTTCCAATCGAGGACTACTCTTCGCCGAGGTCGTACGACGAAACTGCAGCCTGCACTGCAACGACTTGGTCCTATCTATATTCGATTTCGTCGAGGAGTATCGCTTCGACGGTGTCGAGATCGACTGGCCGAACTCTGTCGAATATTGGGAGAGCTACAAACTTCTGTTGAAGAAGATCGCCAAACCACTGGCTAGGAAGGGGTACACCTTGGCGGTAACAGTGAGACCGACAGACCCCGTGGATCCGGAGATCGCATCTATCGTCGATCTAATATTTTTGAGAAGTTGGCAAGACTTCACCGATCAGGACGGGAAGAAGTTCGCTCTTCACCCAGCTCCGCTGAACTTTGTCGCGCGTAACACGAACAAATGGATCGAACAGATCGGCACGAGACGAGCGTCCAAGATCGTTCTCGGTCTGCCGATCTTTGGTCAAGGGTACACCTTGAAGTACAGCAACTTCACCGACGCCGGAGCGCCGGCGGTAGGACCCGGCAAAGAAGGATCGTATACCAAACACAGAGACGGCAGATTGGCATACTACGAGGTAAACTGCTGCAAAAGTGACTCACACGTGAGACCTGTGAGCTGATACGAAGGATTCCTCTGTGTAGGTGTGCGAGAAATTGGAGGATACCTTATGGGTATCCGGCAGAGACGAGGAGGGACCGTATTTGAAGCGTGGTGATCAGTGGATCGGTTACGAGGATCCCATCTCGGTGAAGATCAAAACAGCGTACGTCCGCGCGACAGGACTCGGCGGGATTTCCTTGTGGTCGCTGGATTTGGAAGATTTTCAGGTGATTACAAGCAACCTTCGGCACATGTTGTGTTTCTTTCTCGTGTCGTTTACAAATTAATCTCTGCAGGGTATCTGTGGAAATCCTTGGCCAATGTTGAACGCGGCCACGCAAGCTTTGGGACGCTACGAGAACAGTCCTGCGAGGAAGTGTTCGAAGGACGGTCTCTTCAGAGACCCGCAGAACTGTTCTGGATACTATTCTTGCGTGAAAGGTAACGTCTTCGGTGTCTCGCGCAGAATCCTGCGCGCAAGATTCTCGTGACCTCTCAGGAGACCTATCGTACTCTCTTTTCCTTCAGGTTTGCAGCACCACGGCAACTGCGGCCACGACAGGTTCTTCGACCCGAGCGAAGGACGTTGCGTAGCGGCAACTGCGGACGTCTGCAAGCCTATCTTCGCCGATCGAAATATCGTGACGCACGAAGTTTCACCGGCATCCTTCATGGAAGTCAAGAAGCAAGAAACGGAGTTGCTACAACAGGATGGCCCACGGGTGGTGTGTTACTTAACGTCTTGGGCACTCTACCGCAAGGACGACGGTAAATTCGTGCCGGAACAGTTGGACTCACGACTATGCACCGACATCGTCTACGCCTTCGCCGGATTGAACCCTGACACCCTGCTGATTCAACCATTCGACCCTTGGGCTGATATCGAGCACAGTGAGTGAAATTGTTCAATCAAATACAATTAATAACCGTAACCAATATTATATTATAATACGATCAAGTCTCATTAAGTCACATATAAAGTATAAAGACAGGAAATCAACAAGATCAACTTCCCGATCGTTTTAGATCTGTACCAGCGAGTGACCTCGATCAAGGGCTCAAGGGTCCTGTTGGCTTTGGGCGGATGGACCGATAGTTCCGGCGACAAGTACTCGCGAGTGGTCAGCAACGACGCAGCTCGACGCAAGTTCATCGCCGGAGCGGTGAATTACCTAAAGAAGCACAACTTCGACGGTCTGTCACTCGAATGGAGTTACCCCAAGTGTTGGCAGAGTGACTGCAAGAAAGGTCCAGATTCCGACAAGCCAAACTTCACCAAGCTGGTGCGCGAATTGCGACAAGAGTTCGACAAGCAAAAGCCGCCACTCCTCTTGGCCGTCGCGCTATCGGGTTACAAGGAGGTCATCGACAAAGCGTACGAGGTGCGCGAGATCTCTCACGCTGTCGATTTCATGTCGGTCATGAGCTACGACTACCATGGAGCCTGGGAATCGAAGTCGGGCCACATAGCGCCGTTGTTCGGCACTTTCAGCGACAGCAATCCCTACTACAACGTCGTGAGTCCAAACTCTGATCGTATGAAAGCGTGTTCGCTAAACGCAACGTTATGACGCTAAACGCTACGACCATTGTAAACGTTCCAGAACTTCACGATGAACTACCTCGTCGGGCTCGGCGCCGAGAAGACGAAGCTTCTGGTCGGTATTCCGACGTATGGTCAGTCCTACCGACTCGCGACAGAGAACCAAGCTGATTTAGGTGACCCTACGACTGGCCCTGGTAAGCCCGGGCAGTTCACCAAGCAACCCGGGATGTTGGCTTATTACGAAATCTGCGACAGGATCAAGCGACACGGCTGGAAGACAGGAGTGGGTAAGAAATCCTCATGTGCGATTTATCCGGGGCGGAGAGGAAGCGAAAAAAAAAATTCATATCAGGGTCTGTAATTAATTTCAGGACCGAGCGCTCACTTCGCCAACCAATGGGTCGGCTACGAAGACCGAGAGAGCGTCTACGCGAAGGGCAAGTACATCACAGGAAACAGCTTCGGCGGCGCCACGATGTGGACGATCGATCTGGACGACTTCCAGAACCGCTGCTGCTTAGAGTCGTATCCGCTGCTGAAGACCATAAATCGCGCGCTGGGTTCGTATCATTCATCTTGTCACTAGTCATGTCACCAACTAGTCATGTCCAACACCAACAATTCTGACGTTAATTACCACGTATTAAATGACAGGCCGCCTGTCATCACCGCCACTCACTTCAGAGGACTGTCAGCGTCCACCGCAACCGGTGACACCTCAACCGCCGACGTTGACCACTCACAGTGACGCCGCGGATGGTAGTCCGCGACCCACCAGACCGATGACGACGTCCAGCACCAAGGCGACCACGTGGCCCACGTGGACGGACAGACCGAGCACTACGACTCAGAAAAGCACCAGGACCACGTGGCCCTCGTGGACCTGGACCAGCGCGAAACCCAGCAAGATCCCGCAGGAGACAACTGTGCCTAGCACGACTGTATCGTCACCTCAGCCACCGAGCACATCTGCCAGCACCACCACGTCACCGTGGAGCACAACCAGGTGAGATTCTCTCCCGAGGGAGAAATCTGCATTTGCTCGTTCATTCAGAGAGAATCGTCTTTGATAGAACGACTACGACCACGCGTCCTACGATGTTCACAACGCAGAGGCCAGCCGAGTTGACGTCGATCGTACCACCAGGAATGACCTGCACTAGTGGCGAATACTACAGAGACCCTGAGAACTGCGGGAACTACTATCGATGTGTCCGAGGAGAGCTAAAGCGCGAACAATGCGCCCCCGGATTGCACTGGGATGCGGAACGTCGTCTGTGCGATTGGCCGTCGGCTGCGAAATGTCAAGAGAAGATCGGTGAGAGAGGCACCTATCTACCTCTATCTGCCTGGAACTATTCTTATCAGCCGGATACATACCGATGAATAATTTCGTTGCTTCTCTCGATCGATTCGAACAATCGCCTTTGTCTCTCCGTTCTCCCTCACTTTTCTCTCCCTTTCGGTCGAGCAAGAGAAGCGAGAGAAGCCTTTGACAATTAAACGGCTCGAAGCAAGCGATGAATAACAAACGGCCCGCTGATTGGCCGTTTCGATGCGGGTTCACTGTGATCGCCGAGGAAATTGCAGCTGGCGTTTCGTTAATTATCGCGCGGTCATCGTGACGTCGAAAATTATCAGCGCGTGGACAGCGAATACAAATTCCCTCGGTGATTCTCGAAAAGCACCACGCCTCCCTCCCTCTTCTTCTCCCCTGTCCCTTCTCCGCTTGTCACGGGTCTTTTTTCAGCAATTCAATAACTCGCGAGCACGTGGATAAATCGCCAAGATGACGAGAGACGAGAGATCGCAAACCTGTTTGCGAGTCACACACTTGCAAATACCTCGCGGTTGTACATATCTTCTCCTGTCGTCTCTGTCGCCTACGGCCAAGCATCGCTCTTCGCATCCTCCCCCTTTTGCCGTTTGCTTCGCACACGGCGAGGACACACCAGCCAGTATCGGCGAGGGTACGGCGACGGTGTCGACTTTGCTGTCGTCTGTGCGCCTCGTTCTTTCTCGTCGCGTGGTCGGCCTTGCGGGAGCCATGGCTCTTCTGCTTCAGCGCTCGTGCATAATATTGACTCTGCTTTCTTTCGATTGCGCCTCTCAAGGAGTCTACAAGATTTCTCACCGAGGTGCCGGCTCTTTTCCTCGTTAAATTTGCAATTAACATCAACATATCTGCTGGATCCATTTGCCTCGCGCAATTTATTATCGCGCTTATCCATAATCACATTTATCGCATGTACCGCGCAGTTTACGATTGCGCATCATTAATTTCTGCGTCTTCCTCGTCCAGACTCGACCTCGACGACTAGCAGTGTTTTGTGGAGCTCGACGAAGAGGCCAACGACTCTTACGACTTCCAAGACTACGACGACGATGAGGACAACCACGACGACGACGACGACGACGACGACGACGTCTGTGACTGAGCGACCCACGAGATTCACCACGACGAAACCGATCGTTATCATTACGGACAGGCCGAACAAAACGTGTCAGCACGGCCAGTACTATCCGTCGCCGGACTCATGCACGCACTTTCTGGTCTGCGTGAACGGTGATCTCGTGTCACAGCAGTGCGGCCCGGGTCTAAATTGGAACAACGAGAAGAACATGTGCGACTGGGCCTTCAAGATGCCATGCGTGGAGAAACCCCGTAAGAACGCCTTGCTCTTGGAGAAGGACGGCGCGTCGGAAGTGAGTAACCGATACAACAATGTTACATGAGCGAGTGATTGCGCTTGCATGTTCATAAATATGCTGAGAAATTAACATGTCATTGTGAGCGCAACGTTGCGACGTCGCGTCAGTATCCCGGCGCGCCGCTTATTTGCTTGTATAATTGTCCGATTCGCAATTCATCGCATTCCATTCGTCATCGGCGCACGCCTCCGCGTGATACTTCGATCATTGATATTGAGTAATGGATGTTACATTATACAGAGCTGCGTATCCGGTAGCTACAGCAGCGTGCCGGGTGACTGCAAGAGCTACCGAGCGTGTCTGTGGGGCCGGCAGGAGGTGTTCAGCTGTCCGCCGGGTTTGCACTTCAACAAGGAGACTCGCATCTGTGACTGGCCGCTCATCGCCAAGTGCGCAGAGGGGAACGACAACGCGGAGGAGACGACGCAACGACCGTCGTCGTCGACGACGACCACGAAGGCGCCCGTTCGACCGCAGGTCTCGCAAAAGCCCACACAAGTGACGACCACCACAGAGAAAGCTCCGACTATGAGCACAAGCTCGATCACGACGACTCAACCGACGTCGACCTTACCCTCTGCGATCATAGACCCCGATAAAGTGTCCCCGTTGTCCGGTTACTACAAGGTAGTCTGCTACTTCACGAACTGGGCCTGGTACCGTCGCGGAACCGGCCGCTACTTGCCCGAGCACATCGATCACACCCTGTGCACACATATCGTGTACGGCTTCGCGGTGTTGGACTACTCCGAACTGGTCATCAAAGCGCACGACTCATGGGCGGACTTCGACAACCGCTTTTATGAACGAGTGGTGGCATATAAGAAACGCGGCCTCAAGGTACTCTTGGCCCTGGGCGGATGGAACGACTCAGCTGGCGACAAGTACAGTCGACTGGCGAACAGCCCGGCCTCCCGGAAGAAGTTCATCGACCATGCTATCCGGTTCCTCGAGAAATACAACTTCGACGGTTTGGACCTGGATTGGGAGTATCCAGTCTGCTGGCAAGTGAACTGCAACAAAGGCCCGGATTCGGACCGAGATGGTTTCGCGGCCCTGCTGCGAGAACTGAGTGCTGAGCTGAAGCCGAGGCAGTTATTACTGACAGCCGCGGTGTCGCCGAACAAGATGGTCATCGACAAGGGCTACGACGTGCCCGCGTTGGCTAAATACTTGGACTGGATCGCAGTCATGACGTACGACTATCACGGCCAGTGGGACAAGAAGACCGGACACGTCGCGCCCTTGTATTACCACCCGAACGACGAGTTCTACTTCTTCAACGCCAACTACACGATCAATTACTGGATCTCGAAAGGTGCACCGCCGAGGAGCATCGTCATGGGGATACCTTTATACGGTCAGTCCTTCACGATCAACGATCCCAGAGCCAACAGCGGTCTGAATTCGCCAGCGAGCGCTGGGAACGCTGGTGAGTTTACCAAAGCCGCTGGCTTCTTGTCGTACTACGAGATTTGCGATCGCGTGCGCAATCGCGGATGGACGGTTGTGCAGGATCCGGAGGGAAGGATGGGTCCATACGCTTACAAGGGCAGTCAATGGGTCAGCTTCGACGACCCTAGCATGATTCGGAAGAAGGCGCAATTTGTGCGCGACCTCGGACTAGGTGGTGGCATGATCTGGGCCTTGGACCTGGACGATTTCCGCGGACGATGCGGCGATGGGCCCCATCCGCTCATGCATGTGCTTCAAGAGGTGCTGGCGAGTCCACCTAACGAACAAGACAAGCCCATGAAGCCACCGTCGGTCGGACAAGACTTGGATTGGAAGCCGCCGACAACGACGACGACGATGCCGTTTACCACTTTATCCGCGCAAACGATAAAGCCGGTGACCACGCCGGCGGATCGCGTGCATGACGATGCTAAGGACAAGTTCAAGGTCATCTGCTATTTCACGAATTGGGCTTGGTATCGACAAGAAGGCGGTAGATTTGTACCGGAAGACATAGATCCCGACCTGTGCACCCACATTCTCTACGGATTCGCTGTGCTGGACGGCTCGAGTCTCACGATGAAGTCCCACGACCCATGGGCCGATATAGACAACAAGTTCTACGAAAAGGTGGCGGCCTTCAAGTCGAAGGGTCTGAAGGTGCTCATGGCGCTTGGCGGTTGGAACGATTCGGAGGGTGACAAGTACAGCCGACTGGTGAACTCGCCGTCGGCCAGGCGGAAGTTCGTGGCGCAGGTGTTGCACTTCATCGAGAAGTACGGCTTCGAGGGCCTCGATCTTGATTGGGAGTACCCGGTATGTTGGCAGGTCGATTGCAAGAAGGGCCCCGAATCGGACAAAGAGGGCTTCAGTCGGCTGGTGAAGGAACTGAGCGACGAGTTCAAGCCGAAGGGATTGCTCCTCTCCGCGGCGGTCTCGCCGAGCAAGAGGGTCATCGACGCGGGATACGACGTGCCGGCCCTCTCCGAGTACTTGGACTGGATATCTGTGATGACATATGATTTCCACGGCCAGTGGGACAAGAAGACCGGCCATGTCGCTCCGTTGTACGGTCTCCCGAACGATTGGGAACCCACGTTCAATGCCGTAAGTTCTTGTTGTTCAATTTCTTATGGTTAATCATCAACGATAATGCGATTAACGATAATTGGACGATATTGATCAACAATAACGACGTAACCTCGGAATCTCACCTTTCACGTTCAATCTCACATTTGTCGAAAACAGAACTTCTCGATCCGTTACTGGATCGAAAAGGGAGCGAACCCGAAGAAGTTGGTGATGGGCGCGCCGTTGTACGGACAGTCGTTCTCGTTAGCGGAGAGGAACGAGCACGGATTGAACGCACCGACATACGGCGGTGGTGAGGCTGGGGAGGCGACCAGAGCGAGAGGATTTCTGTCGTATTACGAGGTAGGTCCTCGTCAAGTACTCGAATAAGAAACAAAGAGAATTCTCAAGCGATCCTCATCTCAGAAACAAATCCGAATCTTCTCTGTCCTTTGACAGATATGCGAGAGAACACTGAGGAGAGGATGGACAGTGGTTCAAGACAAAGAGAGGAGAATCGGTCCCTACGCGTACAAGGGTGACCAGTGGGTGAGTTTCGACGACTCTCAGCAGATCAAACTGAAGGCGGAGTTTATCAAGAAACTCGGCCTCGGCGGAGGCATGGTCTGGGCCTTGGATCTGGACGACTTCAAAAACAGATGCGGTTGCGAGCCTAGTCCGCTGTTGAGAACGATGAATCGAGTCTTGAGGAACTACCCGAAGGGTCCGCTGTGCCCTGTCACTGGCGGTGAGTGATGACGGCGACTTTCACGAAAGTATTCCAAACCGACGCATCATTGATCGAGTTGTTGCAAACTTCGGGTATCACGACTAAATGCGAATATTAATTAATCTTTTTCCTACGTTATGCGCTTACAATGTTTCTCATATGACATCTAGACATTTAGACACGATCCTTTACACTTTGCAGACACAGGCTTGATCATGATCGACGTTGGTGAAAGCGGCATCGAGTCCACGACTGTCACGGAACGTCCGATATACGAATCCACCACATCGCCGAAACCAACGTATTTGCCACCGTCGTCAGCAACTACAACGATGACGACAACGACGACGGAACAGGATATTGATGATACCATTGAAATCGAAGCTGGTCCAGCACCTCCGGTCGCCACTCCGATTGGAGATTGCGGTGGGCGTTTGTTCATACCGCATAAGAGCGATTGCAGCAAATACTACCTCTGTAATTTTGGCAAGCTCACGGAACACTCCTGCCCGCCTAAACTCCATTGGAACGAGGATCGATGCGATTGGCCGGAGAACACCAAGTGCAGAAGCGTTCAACGTCAAGTATGTGTGTGTGTGTGTGTGTGTGTGTATGTGTGTGCACGCGCAGTTCACACATAGTTCATGAATAAAGTCTTTGATGAAATCTCTAATTGACTGAACAACATGAATACCTAAAAGACGTCCAGATGACATGTAGAGAGCAGGATGTGTTTTTCAAGCCATATATTGTCTGAATAATCGTTGTAACTAAGACTAAAAAAATTTGCTCTCTCCATTTTGCAGATCGACGAAGCGATCGCGATGAGAATCAGCGAAGACAACAAGATCAACAAGAAGAAGGTGGTTTGCTATTATACGAATTGGGCTTGGAAGCGAGCGAGCCTCGGCAAATTCCTACCGAAAGACCTCAACAGCGAACTTTGCACACATATCGTGTACGCTTTCGCTACGTTGAACACACGGAGACTGTCGGTGGACATCGAGGATTCAGTTGAGGTGTACAACGACTTCCTGGACCAAATGGCAGAGTTCAGGAAGAAAAGCAACGTCAAGGTACTGCTTGGATTAGGCGGTTGGAACGACTCGAAGGACGACAAGTACAGCCGACTGACCGGCGACAAATCAGCCAGGAGGAAATTCGCTCATCGCGCCGCGTTATTCGTCGAGAAGCACGGATTCGATGGTCTGGATCTTGATTGGGAATACCCGGTGTGCTGGCAGGTAAAATCTAGACGTGTCTTTTTCTCTCTCAGGAATATTAAAACGCGACATTCCTTCGATATAAGATCTCTCCTCTCCCAATTATTTGGCGACATTCGCACCGCCAGTGGAACTTCAGTCTTAGACGAAGAGAAGGCGACTCGATACTCGTTGATCACACAGAACCTTTCGCAGGCCGACTGCAGCCGCGGTTCGCGCAGCGACAAGGAAGGCTTCGCGATGCTGGTGAAAGATCTTAGCACGGCCTTCAAGTCCCGAGGACTGCTGTTGTCCGCCGCAGTCTCGGCCAACAAAGTCATCATCGACCTCGCCTATGACGTGCCGTCCTTCACCGAGCACCTCGACTGGATCGGAGTGATGGCGTACGACTATCACACCTCCTGGGAGAACAAGACTGGCCACATCGCGCCGCTCTCTACCTACTCCGGTGACGGTACTCCACAGCTGAACGTGAACTACTCCATGAGGTATTGGCTCAACAAAGGCGCTCTGCCCGAGAAGCTCGTCATGGGTGTACCCACTTATGGGCAGAGCTTCACTTTGTCCGAGACTCAGCAAGGCTCTCGGACTGTGCCAGGCTTCCATGCGAAGGTCTCTGGACCTGGGGAACCTGGCAAATTCACGAAGTCGGCTGGTTTCTTGGCTTACTATGAGGTAAGGACACACTTGAGATCTGTTCTTGTTAGCTGGATTAATACTGGAACTTGGTGGTTCCTTTTCTTTTCAACATTGGATTGTGTACTTGTTTCACTCTATTGCCAAAAAATAACCTAGTTTAGCTAAAAAACAAACCCACAGAGTGGAACGGCACAAAGTTCGATCAATAAGATGTTACGCTAGCTGTAACTCTTCGATATTCTAACACACAGATATGCGATTATGTGAGGAACGATGGATGGTCAGTGGTGAAGGATCCGATGGGTCATGTGGGACCGTACGCGTCGAAACACAATCAGTGGGTCAGCTATGACGACGTGTCCGACGTGGTGAGGAAGGTACGTGAAACAACTTCTTTTTTCAGTGGACGCCTAACATGACATCTTTCCCTTGCTGAGCATTAACTAACAAACAACTGTACGTCGCGTGAAGATTATGATTTGAAATTTTTCTTAATAATTTGCTTCATCAAGACACTTAATCTGCTTTCAGGCCGAGCTCATAAAGGAACTGAACCTCGCCGGTGGTATGGCATGGTCCGTAGACCTGGACGACTTCAACAATCTCTGCGGCTGCGGCACATTCCCATTGTTAACAGCGCTGAATCGCGGACTCCGAGGAGAAGACGATCATGGGTCCACAGACTGCACTTGAACTGCATCCCGAAATAGAACGTGTAAGAGGATGATGCGAGTGATCGTCGAACTCGAAGAGTGCGCATTACCGTCCCAACGAACGCCGTCCTACGATCCTGTTGCTTGTTGCAATGTCGCTGTCTCGCTGATTCTCTCGTTTAATCTCCGTATATCCTGCGTTCGTCATGGTCGAATCTCAATAATACTGCCGAGCATCGTGTTCTTTTGATTAATGCTTTACTCTCCAGGCTTCTCGGAGTGGAATTCCATTCGAAAAGTAGAGTGAGACCACTGAGAATTCGCTCGTATAGTGTAAATTCTCCGCTCTGAATCGAGTAGTAATATTTACATTGCCGCTTTGAGGAAAAACACTGCCAATTTTCATTCATTTTGAGTGAGACTCTCCGAGACATTCCGAGAAATTTGGGGAGCATCAAGCGAGCTTAGTTTATTCCTGCGGTTCGAAGAGCACTGCGATCAGGTAACTGTTCCATGTGTGTCGCAGCTGTCCGAGCATCTCCTTGAATTCGCCGAGTGAAGGCTCGGAATAACGTTAAGTCGCGCTCGGTTTGCTCAATGTGACGAAAAATATTGTCGATCGCCACGCAAATGATCCTGATGTCGTAACAACTGATATTGACGCGAAAACTTTCAGACGACGATCACGTAAGGTTCGGGTGTGATGTTTTGACACCGCGTGTAAAAATTGTTCGACTGTATAAATAAGATATGTTACGTTAATATGTTATAACCCGCTCAATGATTGCATATTGCGACACTTTTCCGGATGACGTAAAGGAGGAGAGATTTGTGAGAAGGAGGAGAACGGGGAAAGAGGGATGCAGAAACAGGGGAAAAGGAAGACGATGTCTCTCCTCTTTCGAATTTTGCTCCTTCTGCAACGTCACCCGCGAAGATTAAAACGCTCCTTCGTTCTAGCGTGCGTATTTGTAATTAAGATTGCGCGTCACGGTCTTGTCATGACCTGTCAAGTGTATGACTGATCGGTCGACACTTCCGGAATTGTAATAACGATAAGACGATTAAAGGGAAACAGTAAATCATACGTGGCTCGATTTATAGACACAATACCGACGGTATGAATATGATAAGTATGATACTCGCACACGCTTTGGTAATTCAAATTTAGGTTGAGGATTGATACCATCTGTGAAAATAGGCATGGAAAACAGTCAACGTGTTAAAGAGCCTGCGTAGTTCCTTATCGCGAGATATATTCGCGATCATTTCTATTTTTACTAGAACGCGTTTCCGTGTACAATCGAGTCTCTCTTCGCGCGAATGTTTTCCATAAAAATATGCTCGGCTGTTTACATCGATCACTAATCACTAATTATCCTGAGCACACGATGAAAACCGCTATTAAAGTCAAAGTTACGAAATTAAGTCGTTTTTCACGTGAAAATGCTCGATCTGAATACGATTTAAAAGTATCGGCCGCAATTTTCTCCATGCCATCATCCGATCTCGAGTTTTGTTCAATCGATTTTACTTGGCTAATTTAATTTTAATTTGTTCCGATTAGATCGCGATGAATTAATCGAAGTAAAGAATTAATTAATATTTTCCATGTTCTCCTACGAGGGCGATAAAAAAGTTATCGCGTGATATGAGTATGCTAAAACAGAACTTAAATAACCAAATATGTAGCTTATATAAAGACGCGTTTAATGTAGCCATTTTTCAAGATAACGCGCGTTATTTTTTTGCCAACATCGTAGTTTTAGCAATCAGTTTGCACGCAACTCACAAGATCTCACTAATTCACTTCGACCTTGAGCCTATCATTATCTCGATATCCTCGAACTCGTCCTTACTCGAGGCGAATCGCACAGAATGCGCGCAACTCTTTATCGTTAATTTATTAAATGTGCTCTCGAATATCTCTTTCACTTCCAAGTTTTCGTCTCAAATTATAGTCGCCCAAAGGAAAAATCGAAATATCGGAATCAGATCTAGGCAGCAATAATTTCCAAAAAGACTCTTCCAGACATCTTAATTTTCTTTTTTCTTTTTTTTCAGATATACTTCAAACGTCTTTAACTTTATACTGTCTGAAAAAAAAATCGGAGGAAGCATGCCAATTAAAAATATACCCGTGACTATTCTCGTGACAGCTCATTTAGGAAATGTAATCGAGAACAATCAAGAAACGTGACTGTCACGCTCACTCCGGACTCTGACTCGCGAGTATTTGAACATCTGCCAGATTAATTCCTTCGTTTAGAGTTTAACGGCTTAATTTAGGCTGAATCTCAGCTTCCATAAGGAGACCCACGCGTCGCCGTTGAATTGCAACCTAAATTAAGCGTGCCGATTATTGGCTAACACGTTGCTATCATTGACCAATACCAGTCCACTCTGACATCGGCGGGACTTCCGTCGAAACGGAAAAAGTCGGTCTGCAGCGTCAGTCGAGCCACGCCGTCTGTCTGTGTTGGTTGCCTATTTGTGTTGTCTTCAAGGTCTGCTTCGCGTACGACTGTGTTGTGTACGAGCAGCTGTTCATGCAACGTACCAATACTAACGACGATCACGGCGACATGGGAGAGAATGAAGGTAGTTGAGAACAGACGATTTCGGATATTTAAGTCTTAACACTGCAGATCCACGATATTCATGGTCGCTCAACGGAATTTGCCGAACTTTCTAACCAGAGTCGAAAAGGAGCATTATTGTATGAATTTTGTATTAAGATCAAATCTGAGTCAACTTCTCTCTTACACCAACTTACATATCCCGTGTCCACGTCAGAAAGTGAAGATCAACAACAAACGCGAGTGTAGATGACGCAGTGCTCTTGCAAAATAGCACAGCCGTTAGTCCGACTTGAAACAATCGAGTCTAGTTGCATCGGCGATTCGAGTTATTCGAAAACAATCTGTCTTGTTCTTCTGTCGTATTCGCATGCGTGCTCTTTTCAACATTACATATATCACTCGTGAACGAAAAAACTTCAAGAGCATCAAGAACCTGCGTCGAACTCAAGAACGTATCGACTGCTATCATAATGTGGTCATTGCAAACCCATTGCGAAAAACACGTCGTCGACTTTCGAACGAGCCCATGAGCACGCAATTGAGCC
The DNA here is from genome assembly GCF_003227715.2 of Harpegnathos saltator. Taxonomy (NCBI): domain Eukaryota; kingdom Metazoa; phylum Arthropoda; class Insecta; order Hymenoptera; family Formicidae; genus Harpegnathos; species Harpegnathos saltator. Next base: position 36,791 of record NW_020230483.1, read on the forward strand.
TCTTGTATCGGCACGAACATGTATTCGCGCTATTTTTAATCGACAATTTTCAACACGAAAGTCGAATTCACATGGCCACGCGGCAGCACCGGCCGTAACGGTACTGCAAATTGATGAGCATGTAAAACAGGTGAGACGAGAATGCGATCCAAAGGGCAAACTACTTGACCACTCGGGCTTCGGCTTACCTTGCGTTTTCCTGTGCGTGTTCTCTTATTTGAATAAAATCGAAGCAACTTCGGCAAGCTGCTTTGGGAGAATGGGACTCGTAATCAAGGTGGAACTATGATACCGAACGAACAAACCTAATGAAATGAGTACTCTACACGCGCGTTTTACGCCCATTTAACAATAATTGCGAATGGCAAATGTATAACGTTGCAAAGTCACTCGTTGTAATACGAGTCTTCGGAAACACGCAACGTGCGTTTAGAAATATAATGTTCTACATACATATAGTGTCCGAAGAATAATGGTTCTGATGTTCCAGCTACATTCCTTTCTTCATGTTTCGTCGCCTAAAATAAAACAAATGCATATTAGAAATGTAATGAAAAATAGAAAAAGAGACAAATTTCAAGAGGTCATATATTATTATTAAGAAAATTTAGATCGTGAGTTTGAAAAATAACGTGTCTTTTCACTCGTTTATATAATAGAGCCATATAATGGATTAAAAGAGAGATATGATATATATTAGATTAAGAAGTTATTTTCTCTCTTTCTTTCTCTCTCTCTCTCTCTCTCTCTCTCTCTCTGTGTGTGTATGTCACAAATAATTTTCAGTGAATCTTTTCAGCAGAAATTTTAAGTTAGACTCGGATATAGTCTATTATTCAATTAAAATTATACATTGATCCTAAAACTTAATCCAGACAGAACAGAAAATCATGATGACATCACAATGATGAGCAAAAATTAATTTTTTCATCATAATTCGTCATTCGTCATAATTCATTTTTTCGTCATTTTAATGTCATCATATTTTTATATTCTATTATACTTGGGAAGCTTACGTATTAGCTTTTCTAAATATTGTATTGTATCAATACATTGATACAATTGTACAAATCTTGTAATTTTTCGTGCAGCGTCATGAGTGCGAAAAAACGCGGCTAACCAAGCTCAATTTACGACACCGTGTATGATTATAATTCTCGACTTCACATACACTTAATACATACCGTTCCTCGCGTTTTGTACTTGATGAGACGTGAAGGTGTGAAGAAAAATAGAAATAAAAAAATACATTTAGACATTTATAATAAAAATCGCCTAGACGTGATCTTCGTTGCGCATATTTGCGCACGCAATTTTGCGCGCACCGTCATGAAGTTCGCGGCACAAGAAATTGGATTGGGGCTGAGTCCCGATATTCACTGCCATTACTGAAAATATATACTTTATGTCACATATATTATAGATTTTCAGTATTGGCAGTGAATATCGGAACGCGGGCTTACGCCTGAGTGTAAGCAGCATGCATTGCGGATATCTAACCTTACCTCGCCGTACAGTACACTGTGCCATTTTACTCGCAAAGTGCTGCTCTCGGTTGTTCGCGACATATACACGATATGACCATAATAGGTAAAGGAATATATTCCTTCGACCACATTTTATTATACTTTCCATAGGAAGAAAAAAGATTCGTGAATATTGTACTCGGATATTGGAAGGAAAGGAAAGAAAACAGTGAAATGAAGGAAAGACTCACCGAGCTTCCAGTGTTCTCTGTGTGCACGTTCGATTCACGTCGCAAAAACGTAAATCGAATTCAATTGTCTTTGTTTATCGTTCGCGAACTACTCGCTATATTAAACATTAAATCGAATGCCGCTATTATTGTACTATACAAGCACATGTTTTCGATCGCGAAAGGTACTTGAAATTGGTTAATTTTGCGTTATATTTACAGAAACTGACGTTTCCACGCTGTGCCTCGACGTGACAAAAGTGAAATCCTCGAGTGAAGGATCGCGAAAAACCGTAAGTTCTGTCCTCTTGTTGTATTCTTTATCTACATACTTAGAAAGAAAAAACAGTAATACTACAGTAGCTACGTCACTGCTTATGTCAAATGCATACAGTACATGTTTGGTTTTACGATGGGTGTGTTATAAAAAAATGCAGTATTGCATAAAGTAAGAGTATAACGCATATGTGAAGAAATAGCCATGTGTTTTGCAAAATTTATAATATTAATAATAATTCATTAATAATAAAGCTACTTGTATGATCTTTCCTATTTTATATTACGTAGCAATCTGTAAACAATGAGTTATGATCATTAATGTCAATATGGCAGTATCATCAGATCTAATGAAGAAACATAATGTATATATCTAGTGTACAATATGATTATATCGACAATTATTCCACTTAACTCTGAGTTTGCTAATTTAGTCAAAGCAATGCATATCTCAATTGTCATGTCATACCATTTCCACTTTTTCCACAAAAAATTTATTTTCTTTCTAATCTGCAATTATCTTCCAGTTAAAACCATAACATTGATTCGACGTTAAAATGGTTAATAAACCATTGAATCAACGTTAATTCAACCCTTGTTGAATCAATGTTGTGGTTCTGACTGGGTCTGTAACACAGTGTCTGTGAAGTTAGCACAACGTTTTGCAAATTTATAATTTATTAAAAGTTTATAAATAAACATTGTTCCAGTAGCACTTTTTATTGTTCTGTTGTTCTTCAAAAAATGAAACAATGTTCTGTATGTATAATAAACAAAAAAACGAAAATTAAGATATGTTGTTCCAGCATGACACTCCTTCCTCTGAAGTACAAGAAGATGATAAATATTGTGACATCTGACGATTGTTCTAGCTAGTTCTGTACAAGTTTAATGTAAATATAGCATTTCAGAGCAAGATTCCAAAAATTGGCCAGGAAATCGAGAATTACAAAATTTGGGAGCGACAAATTATTACACTTCTTAATTTCCGGTTTCTTGGTCAATTTTTGGAATTTTGCTCTGAAATGTTATATTTACACTAAACTTGCATAAAACTAGCTAGAACAATCATTAGATGTCACAATATTTATCGTTTTCTTGTACTTCAGAGGAAGGGGTGTCATGTTGGAACGACAAATTAGCACATTTCTTAATTTTCGATTTTTTGGTCAATTTTTAGAATTTTGCTCTGAAATGTTATATTTACATTAAACTTGCATAGAACTAGCTAAAACAATCGTCAGATGTCACAATATTTATCATCTTCTTGTACTTCAGAGGAAGGAGTTAGCACAACACATTTTAACTTTCGATTTTTAGCATTATATATGCAGAACATTTTTTCACTTTTTGAAAAACAATAGAACAATGAAAAGTGCTTCTGAAATAATGGTTATTTTTTATCAATTTGCAAAACGTGTTGACTTTACAGGCATTGTAACACATTGATATCAGAGATAATAATTCTGCTATTTTCCTTATAGATACTTGACTTATTTTTAATTTAATATTATAATCTTAGTAATGCTTTTCCATTTTTAATTATATATTTATAATTATTGCATAATTATATATTTATAATTTATGCATTAAGTAATTTAATATTTGTCATTCAACATCAAAATTTGTTGATTAATTCAAGATTTATTTATGAATTTGAAATATTTAGTTCATTTACTTCATTTAATTTAACAAATAAACAAGGCTGTGCAAGCTATAACAAGTTTTACTAAATAATTGAGATATGCTATCTATGTATCTCTTTATGATAAAATCAAGATATATGATAAATAAAATATGACAGAAGTACTGCCTAAGGAAAATGCTGAGATTAAAGTATTAAATTTTGCTAATAAATTATTGTTTTGCTACGTATAACGTTTTGCTCGTAGTATAACATTTACAGTTATTTGTATTAATGCATGGTACCTTGAATTAAATAAATATTTGCGTATATTTATTTATAGGATTATTATTTAAGACCAAAGGATACATCTTGAGATAATGGAGATATAATTATGTTCTAATCATCAAATTAATTCTCAGCTGAAAAAGATATGTGTGTATGTGTATATGCGTATGAGACAATGTATAAATGTGAATCAAATATGATTTTTGAGACAAATTGTCGAGACTATACCTGTCTTATATAAATTCATGATAATGCATGGTTGGCTATCTGAACAGTTTACAGGTATATCCATGGTGTGTGGTTTTATTGAGTATTGTTCCATCATTCCGTCCTGGCTTTTTCATGTTATCACTGATTGGTCTACGAGGGTGCAACACACTTCATATTGCTTACGATGCTTAATTATATGAGCGGTATGGTCTTCTGATTTTACATATCATAATTTTTTTAAGAGATTGGTGAAGCTGTATCTAAAAATGAATCGGATATCCGCTTATTTGCGAAGATATTACATAAATCATATATTATCGTGATTGTTTGATCCCTTTTTCTACCTTATTTGATACCCTTCTACCTTTTCTACCCTTATTTGATTCAAAAATCACAGAAGAAAGGAAAATGACGATTTTTAAAAATGTTTTTAATGTTTTTAACGTTGTGAACGTAGAATAAGTATATTGTAACTGCTGTTTTGCTTATTCAGTAATACTGGTAATTACGTATGATATCGCAGTATATTCAATTTTTATTAGTCATCATGCAAAACGGATGATATCAGAGGATATTATTAAGTAATTGGGTCATGATATGAAATTAACAGAACTCATCTTCATACATCACCATAAAAAGATTCGTGTCAACAGATGCTGCAAGTAACGTTTATCCATAGATTGTGTTGATATAATTTATATTTACACTGAGTATTTGTCTCTCGTGATTGTACTGCTAATTAGAAAACGATCAGCAACAAGTACCGACAGTGTTAATTTCTAAGTTGTATATTATTTGCAAGAATTATATTTTACAAAGAACTACGAGAGTTCTGAATTTCTGTTACGCAGAATAAATGTTTATTATGCGAACCGTTCTTCACCTTTCATTTAAAAGGGACAAAATATCACAGTCCATCTTGTGCAGGATATTAATCTGACACGATTTTCTTTATAGGAAACACGCAACAATATCATATACGATGCCGCGCCCGGTGGGTGGACTCCGTTGTTGGTACTGGCTGGTGCCACTTGTTGTTTGGGGTCAGCATTACCAGCAGGATATAACATAGGTGTCATGAACAATCCTGCCGAAGTTCGTAGGCCAATTTACGATTCAGTCCAGTATAATGCCGTCTGAAAGTTTATGCTACATGTTCGACTTGCAGCTGATAAAATCATTCTGCAATGAGAGTGTCAAAGAAAGATTGGACATACAAATGTCCGAATACCAGCTCAAAGTACTATGGTCTGCTATAGTATCAATCTTTCTTATCGGAGGAGTGACTGGATCCTTAGCGGCCAGTTGGTTGAGTGACAGGTTCGGGCGGAAGGCTGCGATAGGTGTTGGAAATATCAGCGGAATTTTGGGAGGTGTTCTACTCTTTCTCGTACCAATCGTAAACTCAATCGAGCTTTTCTTAATCGGCCGAATCGTCGTCGGTAAGTCACGAATCTTTGGTGACCTTTAAACTATTTAGCTGTTGATATTTTAAGTATCCGAATTAGTGCCACAGCTAACGTTTCGTGAACATTCCAGTTCATATCTTCAGAAAGAGGAAGATTTATTCGTTTCTTGACATTTCAATTTCAAGATTTTTTTTTCAAGACATTTCTCTTCCCGAAAGTGAATTAAGATGTTCATGAAATGTTGAAAACAAATCCACAACGAACACAAATCCAGAAATCAGATCAAGCATGTTTAAATTGTATTTTCTTAATCAATGTCCGATCAATGTATTAGGTGAGTGCAAAAGTTCGTGCGGAGTTTGTGAGTAAAAGTCACACAGTGATTAGGCAAACAAAAATCTTTATTCAATCAATGATATATTCTCCATCGTTTTCTATAATCTTTTCCCAATGTTCTGGCAGCATACGGATGCCTCGATCATAAAAACTGCGCGGTTTAGATTCGAAGAACGAAGAGACACCGTTTTTTAAGGCCTCCAAAGAGTCAAAGTTTTTTCCATTTAAATAATTTTGCAATGACCGGAACAAGTGATAATCAGATGGTGCGATATCAGGAGAATACGGTAGATGCGTTAAGACATCCCATTTCAGGCTCTTCAGTTTGCGCAGCGTCTTTTTCGAAACGTGTGGTCTGGCGTTGTCGTGATGAAAGACGACTCCCTTGCGATTTGACAAAATCGGACGTTTTTCTTTTATTTCTCAATTCAGATTGGTTAATTGGCGACAGTACTTGTCCGAATCAATCGTTTCGCCAGCGGGGAGAAGCTCGAAATAGATTATGCCCTTGCAATCCCACCAAACAGAGAGTATCACCCTCATCGGGTGCAAACTGGCCTTTGGCATTGCGTCACCATGCTCACCTGATTGTTTCCATGTCCGTTTGCGCTGAACATTGTTGTAGAGGACCCATTTCTCATCGCCCGTCACTAGTCGATCCAAAAACGACACGTTATTGAGCCGCCCGAGTAAAGAAACGGCTGCAGAAATTCGCTTGATTTTGTTCTTCTCGGTCAGCAAATGGGGCACCCATATATCGAGCTTCAAATCGAATCCCATCTTTTTTAAACGCCGAAAAGCGGTTGATCGGTCAACGTTTAGTGCTGTAGCAACTTCTTCTGTTGAAATTCGCGGATTATTGAGCACTAAAGTACGCAAAACATCGTCATCAATGTCAGAAGGTCGACCAGAGCGTGGCTCGTCTTCAAGGTTAAATTCTCCGCGCCGAAATTTAGCAAACCATTTTTCCACAGTTCGTTTAGCTGGTGCTTCATCCTGATAAACATCCTGAATGTTTTTTACGGCTGCGGCAACGTTTATTCCCTTCCGAAACTCGTAAAGCATAACATGCCGTAAATGCACCTTATCGATACTCATTTTTAAAGTGATATTTCTCGAAGCAGTTTGTATGAAAACAAATGATTTTTTTTTTAATAACAGCTGAAGACGTCACCTTTCCAACGTTATATAATATGTAGATGGAAGTATTAATGACAACACTTTACGACGCTTATAACTCCATCTATTGAAACTCCGCACGAACTTTTGCACTCACCCAATAACATCACGATTACACCGGTAGGACTTTCCGGCGGTCTCGCTACCAGTCTGCTACCGATGTACCTAACGGAGATAGCTCCTTTGAAGTTACGAGGCGCTGTTGGAGTTCTGTGTCAATTAGGAATCACGTGTGGTGTATTGATGGGCCAAGTCGCAGGGCTCGACAATGTCTTAGGTACTCTCGAGTTCTGGCACATCATGTTAGCGTCGTTCGTGCCGCTGTGTGCCGCTGCGTTGTTCTTACTCATCACTTTGCCGGAAAGTCCAAAGTACCTGTACGTAATCAAAGGACAACAAGGAAAGGCTCTTAAAGGTGCGTACAACGACTCTACGTGTGCAATCATCCATTCATACGTAATGTAAGACAATTTCTGACAATTTTCCAGAGCTCAGTCGTTTACGCAACATGGACGTAATGCTCCTGCAAAACGAGATTACCGATCTGCAGAAGGAACTGCAAATGAAATCAATTACCGAGATCTGGAGCATGAAGCGTGTATTGAGCGATCCGGCTTTGAGACTGCCATTGTTTCTAGTGTGCCTCAATCAATTCGGCCAACAACTCAGTGGAATCAATGCGGTTTTCTATTATTCCAATCCGATATTTCGAGCAGCCGGAATTGGACACACCGAAGCGGAATACGCGACTCTGGGTACGGGCGTAGCCAACATCGTGATGGCGATCGTATCTGTACCAGTGATGTTGTTTTTTAGCAGACGGAAAGTACTAATACTGAGCGGTGTTCTGTCCTCAATATGCCTTATCGTCTTATGTATTTCTATCCTCTTGATCGTAAGTACATTAACTAATCTCGCGAATAAACTCTCGATGAAATAAGCCACCATGTGAGACCGATCGGTGCTTCTCTTTGCAGGAAGCGTCACCGTCGGTCATGTCGGCAATTTGCATTGCCGCGGTCTTAGCGTACGTCGTATTTTACGGTATCGGCCTCGGCCCGATACCGTATTTCATCGGCTCCGAATTATTCGACATAGGTGCCCGACCGATCGCCATGTCGTTGGGCAGCGTGTCCAATTGGGGTGGAAATTTTATCGTGGGGATGATGTTCCCGGTCATAGAAGCTGAAATAGGCTCGCTTACCTTCCTGATCTTCGCCTTGTTCACGCTGCTAATGGTGTTGGTTAACAAGTACGTAGTTACGATGTGCGTTGTAACACATACATTACGTTACATTCATGATTTACAAGAGATTATTTATACAGGGTGTATCTGCCCGAAACACAAGGACGAAGCACGGCGGATATAGCAGCGACCATGACGCGAGGCTTCAAATCGAGACCAAACGCAACGTCTGGTTCGTCTTAACGTTTATCATAAGGCATAAATTAAATGCTTTTTTATACAGCTTTTTAACGAGATACAAATTGTCGGTGGCACGCGACGTACTGATGTTATCGCGCATAGTTGCTCATGGTTTATTCTGTAAATAATTCGCGTAGCAATGCTAACTTATTCGAGCGACGACCGCGCGAGTGATTTTCTACACCCGAGTATTTGTACAGATTTGTACGTTCCGCTGCACTGAGAATTTTATCATTGTTGGATATACAAAATGACATCGTGGCATACACGTAAGAGAATAAGTAGAGTACGCGGTTAGGATTTCTACATTTATATCTTTCGATGTACGTCCATATCTCCTATATAAATTTCCTATATATCGTAGCGATATGTCAAACAATTTCACTGCCGATATATGACATCAATTTTATTCAAACGGATTTGCAATACTTAATGCTAGCAATCCTGTCTTACAAAACTCTCTTATCTTCACTGCGCGTGTATGTGTGTGCGTGTATATCTAGCTAGTAAATATAGGATTTATACAAATTCCACTAGCATCAGTCGATTTGTATTCTGAGCTTGCGGTACAATTGATCTAGTTGCTCGTAAAACACCAAGCATAAAACCGTATGCGGCGCTATTCGCATCCATGTAGGGAACGTTCCTTTGTACAAGCCGGTGAAACCCTCCGTGCGGAATATTTTCACAAATGCGTCCACGAGTCCGTTGTACAGGGTACCTTTTCCGGCCGCGTCTGTCTCTGTATTTGCACATCAAAACCCAGTTAGCTGATTCATCTTAGTTAGAGATAACAACGGATTAGCATTAAACACGTTTCGTACGGGGGGGGGACTCTTCTTGATAAAATTTATCGATCAGCGATACACACGGACTTTTTACTTTTGAGAGCTGGCTATCCCTTTCTCTCTTTGTCTCCCGTGCACTAACCGGATGTTTCATTCGTTATATTCGAGCAGTCTTGTGACTCGTCTTCTATTGAAGGCATATTTATAGGCGGGCACACGAGGACCGTATTTATAGTCGTGCACACACCACATCGTATTTATAGTTGCGCATACTAGGTTAATATGATATCGTTATCGTATATAAGAGAGCGCGATGCGCGAGATAAATCTCGATGTATTTTGCGTATCGGCAAGCTCGCTCATCCCGCTCTACGACCCGTCGAGTATTCGTGCAATTCGACGCGAGTATATTTGCACTCCGAGATTCTCTCGGAGTGCGCGAGGTAGTGGTTGCCGATCGAAGCTAGCTATTGGACGCAAAATCGCGCGACCTTCGGTATATTCACGCGCTCGATTTAGAAACGCTGGCCTCTCTTCGCGCGCATGCATTTCCGCCATCGTGCTACTCACGTTGATTATACAGCCGCGTCGCCAGGACGTCGAACGGCTGCATAGTGACTGCCACGCAACTGCCTCCGATCGCGGAGGCCAAAAAGGTCAACAGTATCGGCCGGTCTGGAAATATCTGAGAGAAATTAAAGACGCTCCGCCACGATCCGCGTTGTGCCGTTTGAGTTACTTACATTTAACGAGCGCAGCCAGTCCGATGCTAGTCCGAAGGTGGTCAGCTGCGTCGCCGAGCCAACGAACACGCGCGGCAAGTTCGCGTTCCATCCCCGGTAGAGAGCTGCGACGCCGCCCTCCTTCCACAGCGACTTGAACGCGTCCCATGAGCCCGAGTGGTCATGTTGGTAGCCCACGGCGATGGATTTCGCGGACTGTGCTTGCAGCTGCGTCTTGACCTGCGGGCAGTGAGCATCGCGATGATTCCTTGAAAATTCGAGCCCTGTCGAAGATATCAAATCGCATGCGCACGCGATATCCTCGTCCCTTGTAGACAAAGATATTTATATCTTATATCCTATATCTTTGTAAAATGAATATTCAGTCAGCGATAAAAGCGACGTGCGACTTCGCACGTCTTCTTCGCACAGAGAAGAGTACCATCCTACTGCTGAAATGGTTCTTCAGTTTATTTTCCTCTAGTAATGAAGTGATGGTTATCATCTCAACGAAGAATATTCTTTTGATAACAATCTTGAATTATATCCGTAAGAAATTTGAGAAAAAAAACGCAGCGTTATATATATTGAAGAAAGAGTTCTTTCTCTTCTCAAGAATATCAGAAAATTTATATACTACATAAGAAAAATAAACTGAATTTTTTTTATTTTAATGTAATATTCTTGATTGAAGCACTAAACTCACTACGAGATCCAAAATGTATCGCAAGTAAATTTGACGATTCTGACGAACTTAGGACTATATAATGCACATGTTCACTCGACTTACTCGACTCGCCGACGAAAAATCTGCAGCGTCGTCTAACGTCGTATTTTTGTATCAAACGAACGAACAATCGATATCATTCTTTGCGCCTCAAGTCGAGATCGATGAGCACATTCTCTACGAGCGTTGTCGAGGAGGGTCACGGACGTATTTTTAATTGAATAATGAAAGAACTAGGATAGGAGAGACCGCTCGAAGGGATAATTGGAGGAGAGAAGATGATAATAATTACCAAGTAAAACGGGCTACCAAGAACGGCACCGACGCAGCCGGCGGTGCCGGACACCAATGTGGTCCTCAGCACGTCGGTGTTGCCCTGTTTATCGACGATCAGCTCGTACCTTTGCGCGGATTTGTACGCGCCCAAGCGAATACCGTTGAGTACCACTTGGAAGGCCAAGGCGGGCACGAGTCCGGCCTGTAGGGCGAGCACGCCCTCATGCTTGGCTATGAGATACGCAGCGTGTAAAGTATTTTTGTATATCTTCTTGTACGCCCCCCGCGCCTCCAGTTCACCTTGCAATTGCAATCGTACCTTCACGACGTCCACGGGATTCGTGAAGAATCCGGCACCTACCGCCGCTAGTGCGCCGATCGCGAATTCCACGCCCAGCCTGAGAAACAAACAGAGTTTACGCAAAGGGTTTAGCGGTGAAACAAATTCCCGGGTGAGAACCCGGGAATTGTTCTCAAGATAGCGATACGATCGAGAAATTGCGAATAATTGAATCCCGGGTTAACTTCGTTTCAAGTCACTTTGTCTTCTCCGCTAATCTATAGATACGTTGACGTTGCGGTAAAACAATTGCCGCAATCCGTGCGAGCTGTGGAAATAGAGAAAAAAAACACAAAAAAATAATACATTCCTTAGATTCGTCAAGTAACTGTAAGTCATACATATATCGCGGATCTCATTAAGCAACGATACACATTTCGATAAATTCATAATCTTGCGTTATAACGTGTTATAACGCATCGATAAACGTCACGAATTCATAACAGGCTCCACAATGAAACGCGCATCGATTGTCTCTTATCATATTCGTTCTCTCGAAGCGAGCGACCTATCGATCAGCGCGAATGTGTTCACAACTTCACAAACTGAATTCCTTTCCGACTTGCTTATTTCTCCCACGGAATTGACATATACACATATAGATATACATATATATAGATCTGTTTCTCGTTCCGTTTTCGTTTATTAATAAGCACGATCGTAAAAAGAGCACTGTGACACTCGTATCTTCCGAGCACGAGTGACTCCGGCCGGCCGGTCGTTACATAATCGTCAAAATCACGCGCCGTCGTGCTAGCTTTTGAAACAAGTTAAACGAAAAATAATCGGATTGTCGGTGATATCGTGCGCGCAAAACAGTGAATAGACACCGCGCGCTGTTGCGCCCGACGCGACGATGGAGAACGAGCGCGGGGCGAACTTGCTCTCACGTTTTGTCGATGACCGCGTTCGACTCCCTGCTCATTTCCCAAGAGGAGGAACCAAGCGACAGAGAGAAAGAGAAAGAGAGGGTAAGAAGGAGGGAGGAAACGCCGAGTTTTCACACTACTAATCCCGGAGATCCGGAGAGCGACGCGCAGTTTATATTAGACGCAGCGCCAACGTCACGCGTGCCGCATTGCTGAGTACTGATCGCGTGTCGACGTTTCACCGTTATCCTGTATCATCGATGTTTACACATGGATATCTAGCATATGCAATACAGTGACGCATGCTGACACGGTGTGAAATCTTTTCCTAGGGCCCCTGGCCCCGAGCTTAGTCATCATGCCTGAGGATCTCAGTCGACTACTCATTATCTAGAGTAATGGGAAAACACGTTGAAGAAGTATAAAGTGGTATAATATTTAATAATAGGAAATTTGTATATACATTATTTTTATTTACAATTTACAAGGCAAAGAAAGAGTTATTTCTTACAACGTGTACTGATATGCATATATGCGTCTCTGTTATCTATATTATCTATATTCGTCAACGATAATATTACGAGCGCGCAAGTTCTTTCGCGATAATGTGTGATAATTATGCTTAACGTTAGCGCTTGACATCTAGGTGAGTACAATTCATGTGATTCAGTTTACACAAATGTCAAATGATAAAACAATGTAATTTGTTGAGATGCGATAATACATAGCTTCTTGTCAATCGAAACATTGATCAGAAATTATATATAAGATGAAATGATAGATGAAATTTACATATGACTATCGGATGAATTCAAGTTGCGAATCAATCACACACGATTCGTAACATTTGAATGACGGCGAGTAATCGGCCAGCCGCCAGCGTCATCTTGTTTCCATATAATAAGTTCCATATAATTTCCATATAGTTTCCATATAATAAGTTCCATATAGTTTCCATATAATAAGTTCCCTAAAAGGATAGTAAGGAGGACGTGTACATAAAATATGCGTACAAAATAATTCGAAAATACATTTCAATTAAAGAATGAAATAATTAGATTACTAAAAGTAAAATGCAAGAGTATAGTTTGCGTTAGAGTTCAATTTGTATATACTTTATAGAATCATAAAAAAGACAACTTTGCACTGGCCAAAACGAGAATAAACGTGAGTCTGTGATTTGGTGATCAGACTGATGACGAGCTCCCGGTTCCAGACATCAATGTCTGTTTCTTGGCGATTATTACGTGACAGATAAACCTCCACCGACTTTGGAAATCTTTGCAATCTCCTCCTTGAATTTTGCAATAGTTTCCTTAGCCAAGGTCAATTTCTCCTTGAGATTTATCACTTCAAATCTTATCTTATTTCGTGCCTCCATAATGGCTTTCATTGTAGATTCCTTTTTTGCCTCAACTGTAATGTAATTATTATCAACTAATTGTTAAATTATTTGAGATGCACTTTTGTACTCACAGTCTGTATTATGTCGCCAAACTCCAAGAGTTGCAGTTTTAGTGGAACTTAGCAAATGCTGCATCAGTGCTGTTGGATCTTGAAAGACTATTTCCTCATAAAATTCAGATATTAAACTTTTTTTACCTAATTGTATCTCAGGTGTTGACTGAAACAACTTCAATATATGATATATTGTTACCTGAAATTAACTTGTATTATTCTCTGTTATACTTAACATATTAATACTTCAGTTAATATATAAAACAAAAAGATATATATATATATATTTATTTATATATAAATGTCTTTTTAGTCTTGCAGCAAAACTGTTCACTCACAGGACGTTCATTTGGATCATGAAAGTAGATTTTAATGACAATGTCAAATTCTCCCCAGCCAGTCTCTGTCAATTCATATGGTGGTTTCATTACAATTCGATTGGGATTGTTGTAACTCTCATGTAACTTGAAATGTACTTTCTTAACGTAAGTGGACATATCCTCATTGTGATATGGCTTTACATACACAGTCCACTGATGCGTATGACCATCCTCCTCTCGCTTTTTACCAAAATAACGTGCTACATTACCATAAACTATAGGTTTGACAATAGTGACTCCCTGCAATAAAATAAAATAATTCAAATAAATATTTCCAATTAAATCTCTTAGAATTTCCAATTAAATCTTTTAGCGACAAAATGTTAGAAGTTATATTAATATTTGTCTCACATATATTACCTTTACTCTACCACCAGAATCAGGCCCGAATTCATTTATAGATGCCATTGCCTTAATCATAAAGTTGCAGTAAATTTATAATCAACAATTTATAATAAATAGATCTCACAAAATTTGTATCTAGTTGTAAGAATGCTTCTCTTTACACATACGCTCCTTACAGGTTAAGTGTCTAATTATTAGGTTATGTTCTAACAGCTACATTTAGGGTCTGTTCTTTTTAGCTGCACTGCTGAACTGGTGCAATAAGTTGGAGTGAGAAAAAATATACACTCGTATTCATAGTCAGGCCTTATGTTTAAGACTTCCTTAAGTTTATCTTCAGATGATCTATAGCCAATAAAATAATCCATGCAGCATCTAAAGATGCATATAAGGTGGCCTCAAATATAAGATCTGACTATGAATACGGGTAATAGTCGTCTCACTATTGCACTATTGCAGTTTAGCAGTGTAACTAAAAAGAACTACTATCAATGGTAGGACAGATTTCCACAACTTTACAAAAATACAAGATAAAAACGTATCAAAATGCAGCAATTAATATATTATAATTTGTATCACAAATAAAAAAAGATTAACTAATTATAAATTTTATTATATATATAATTCATAAATATATTAGGCGTCAAATTTATTTTTCTTTTCTTTGCATAAAAAACATTAATCTCAATAACAAAATTAATAAATACATTAGTCAAAATATTTTCCATCATTTTCTATGATTTTTTCCAATTTTTTGGCAAAAGTTAAATTTCGCGTCGATAGAACTTTTTGTCTTTTGAAGTGATTCAATCATCAACCCAATTTTGCACATCTTGGAAATTAGAAAAGTATTATATGTATCATTGCTGTTTCTCATTTAATTCAGTCTATTTTAATAAAAATAAAAAACAATGAGAAAATTATAATATTAATGTGATGATTAAAAGGTAGAAACTTCAAGCTACAAAATACTTTTCGAATCATTTTGATCTAAATAGGACGTCAACTTTGATTAGATCCATTATTTTAAGAACAAAATAAGAGGTTTAGATCGATGGGTGCATTCAGTACTACAACCGTTCAATGAGCTTTTACATTTGATTGGTACATTCTTTTAGATTTAAAAATATACACCAATCAGATGCAAGAACTCACTGAGCGCCCAATGAGCTTTTACATTTGATTGGTATATTCTTTTAGATTTAAAAATCTACACCAATCAGATGCAAGAGCTCACTTAGCGCTCAGTGAGCGGTTGTAGTACTGAATGCACCCGTTGTAGACCACGCTTTACAGCTATTGTAGACGAGCCTGTAAAAAGAAAAAAAGACGCGACCTTTCTCTGTTTTGTTCGCCTCCGTGGCGGTTGGATGTGGTTCTTGTAGCTACGCATATTTTTTGATTGCGGGGACTGCGTACGCGTTGTCCCCGTTTTTCTTTTTATTTCATATTACTGAGAAATGATGTATGGACATTGCTGAATGCAGTCCGGAGTCATATAATGAATAACAAATAACGAATAACTTTCTCTGTTTGGCTGATGTCTCGCTTTAGGATATCATCAGTATCGTAAGTGCCAATAATTTCGAACAATCGCTCGTCGAATATACAGAAAGCACATCGAAACTTGTCTCTTTGAAACGTACCAGTAATCAGTCGAATCACGAAAAAAGAAGCAAATCGAGCGGTGTAATTGCGCAAATAAGTTGTTACGGAGAGTACAAAAGGGCAAAATCTCTGTTGAGAGAGAATAGACACAGAGAATCCAGGGCTCTCATAGAGCAGTGTTGAAAAAAGCAAGAACATGCCTCAATGTAATTTGTGTGAGGAAACGTTCCACGAATGGCCAATGTGGAAAGATCACCTCAGGGAGGTCCACAGACATTGGACGCTGTTAAAATGTAAAGAATGTCACTACGGAACCAACAACAGGCCACGGTACATAGACACGGTACATATTAAACGAAAGCACGATTATAGAGACTACGTGTGTTATGAGCCCAACTGTGACTTGATGTTCCCCCTGCAAGACAATCTGAAAATGCACATACTACATGTTCACTGTAAGAACAAGTTGTACAACAAGTTTGTAACAACAAGGAACGTGCGAGCCTGGAGTCGTCTTCGAAAGACAACCCGTGGAAAAACATTCCAGCAGAAGAAGTAGCAAGGATCATGGACATCGCATATACAACTACAAGTGCAATTACATATCCAACAAAAAATAGCACTTGAAACATCATATTGCACAAAAGCACATGCACAATTACGACTACGTGTGTAATAAGGAAATGCTTGCTACAATGAAATCATA
The DNA here is from genome assembly GCF_003227715.2 of Harpegnathos saltator. Classification (NCBI taxonomy): domain Eukaryota; kingdom Metazoa; phylum Arthropoda; class Insecta; order Hymenoptera; family Formicidae; genus Harpegnathos; species Harpegnathos saltator. Next base: position 53,454 of record NW_020230483.1, read on the forward strand.
CTCTAATAGGATTTGAAGAAATTAAGGAAAGATTTAAAGTATGACCACTCGAAAGATTCTTACCAATGTCAAAAATATGATGAGGTAAACTATAATTTCGTAAAGCAAAAGAGGCACAGGGACATGAAAAGAAGTGCAGAGGTAACCTGTTCAATCTATGGCAAGATCATATGCAAGCCAAGTTTATTTCACTATTTACAGATATACACTGATAAGACAATTGCTTGTCCTGTCTGCGGTAAGATATATAATAGTGAAAATAGTTTACTAGAGCATGTGTTGTATTACACAGCCAATAATCCTACATCTGCAAGGTATGGCATTTATCCATCGGTAGTTATTATACAGTCACATGGAGAGGCAGAGTGAGAAGAAACATTACGATTCATTTCCGATCGAATTATATAAGTCAATATCGAGAGCATTGTTGCAAAATTTTTATAAGAACAAGAGACAAACAAACTATCGATTCAAGTGTAATGGAGGTAGAAGTGCGCGATGAAACAGTTTGTGCATAAGTTTAGATACAGTCACACAATCACACGCGCTTAATTTCACACACACACACACACACACATACACATATACGATGTTCACGTTTAATAAATATTTCAAAGCAAATCTTTTCGTGAAAAATTATATTCTCCTTTGTATATTCTTTGTATAATCTTGTCCCTGAATGTGTGTATGCAATAATTCTACATTTTCTATATATCTTTATTACGTGCGTGTGTATATGTGTGTGTGTGTGTGTGTAAGCGTGCGCATATGTGTGCTCACATTTAATTTGCTGTATGATATAACAAGAAAATAGGACATAAATACATAAAAAAAGTTGAAGGATAACTATATGATAAACGTGTTATTATATTTTGGTACGAATCAACGGCGAAATATATCTCAACTCTGAAAATAGATTAAATTCAATAGATTGACACTTTAGTAAACATGACGCTATCAAGATGATCCGAAAAGTATTTTGTAGCTTGAAGCTTCTACTTTTTAATCATATTAATATTATATATTAATATTATTTTAATCTTATTAATATTATAATTTTCTCATTGTTTTTTTTATTAAAATAGATTGAATTAAATGAAAAACAACGACGAAAAAAATGACGACAGCGTTTGATTTTCATCATTCTTATATTTTAATTATTTTACATAAAAAAATGATTTGTATTAAAAACTCAATGCATGTGTATTTTAACGAAGGTATTTTATATTTTATTTATTTATTTATTTTATTTATTTATTAACTTTATTTACGAACGTTATATATCGATTCGTTTTTCTTCTGTAGTCATATTCGGGTGAACACTTTTTCAACGTTGAATAAATCAGTAATAAATCATAAAGCATTGTAAGAAATAAATAAACGTTATTTTTTCATAAGTACATCCACAAATTAGAGATATTGAACTGTGAAATGCTTTTAGGATTATCTCATTATCATGATTTTTACGAAAATTATAAACTATTGAATTTTGCTTATTTTTTATGGTCGTCGAGAAATAATAGCTGTTATGTAAAATAACATGTCTAAATTTACGACTTACCTTTTTTTTTTATACATAATTGTTTCACAATGTTCTGTAGAAATCTATTAGATTAGAAAAAAAATACTTTTTTTTAAATACGTAATTCATTCTGACGTAGAAGCGATTCATCGGTGATAATATTTACGGAACAAAAATCTGCTCATCTGTTTATATATAACTAGCAAATAACTTGCGATTTTATATTTACTATATAATTCATTAAACAGGAATTTAAATCAGTAGTGAATTCATAAAATTGCATGTTATTTATTATATTTGTTCGTCATGTTGATAGAGAGATATATATATATATGTATCAGTAATTGAAATCTGTATTTTAATTGCTAAATATGCAAAACCATATATGTTCAATAAAGAATTGAACTGTACATGTTCGGTAGTTTTACATGGAAATATTATCGCACAATCCTAACCTATCGTACTGTTTCAGGGATCATTATGCAGTTTGAAATCGAATATTATTATCAATGTTATAATTCACGATATATATATAATTCACTTGGATCGCCATGGGTTGTTCTTTAGGAAAAAGCATCCGAATGTTCGGAAAAATATCCAAGGTAGTGTTGTAAACTGCTTAAATAATGTATATAAACATGTTTTTAGCTTCGAATTTGACGACGAAAAATGCTTTGAAGTATTTGTCAAATGAGAATAAGATACTGTTATCTTGGAAGCGCGTGTCGTTCGTATAAATATTTATTTCTTAGCCTAGTTTCCGGAAAAGAAATACTTCAAAGCACATGCTTAACATAGAATGTAATTAGAATTACGTTTTGTCCTTTTTCCTCTTACGTATCGCTAGTAACATTCCGAAAATTTCATGTCACCTATGTGACACGTGTCAAGCGTCTTCACAATCACTTGGTTATCACATACATTTCCTTACTCCCCCATAAGAACCAATCGAAAATATAAAAACCACAATTGCACACGCACCGTCGTCATGCAGGATGTATTGCTGCGAACATCTTACTTCTACACCTATACTTCCAAGGAGATATATTCATCAATGTGCAATTTCAGATGTATATCTCTCATTCTCTAGGTTGGCTGGCACATAGGGAAGGATCTGGATGCGCGTTTATTTACGTACGCAAGAGGGAAACGAGCAGCCGATCGCCGAAAATCTATGCTGCTGCTGCTGCCTCTCTTATGAACGGTAGAAATTAGCTGCATCGATTTCTTATAAAATCGTTGTTATCACGTGCGTAATACTTTCCCCTTCTCCCTGAATCGTTCCTCTAGATATCCTGGTATCTGAAAAGAGTTTCACAACGGGGATTATAGCTGCTATATATGCTAGTGCATTAGAGAGTAAGAGAAAAGAACAAAAAGAAAAAGAACAGACGTAGTCTACGCACGTTTATACAAGGATGCAGTTTTATCGAGAATACACGCTCTTGTATGGTTTTCTGCGAAAAGGTTTTTATTGAAAGTGCTAGGACAATTGGAATCAGATGCTACAAATTGAACGACCTTTACATCACGCGGTCATTAGTGACCTCTCATCAGATCATTAATGATACCTCACTAAATCGAGGATGTATAAACAATTTTCTAGACAAAAATAACAGTATAAAAATAATGATCTTTAGAAAGCGTATTACTTAGTCATCGTACAATCGTCTACAAAACAGCATTGAATCATTGCACAAGAATGGATAATATTGATCGAACGAATACAGACAATAAAACAATCATCACGTATCGCTGTGTAAACACGCTTAAGACACAATACAATAGTCATTTTAGTATCATAATAACGTCATAATATTGATTCTTATAAATATCAGGAAATGGCACACAGTTACTATAAATGCACATTAATTCCCCACGAGAAATCTCGTGCTACAAACAACATAGCTCTTTTGGAATCCGAAAGAGTAAACTTTTGAGCCAGGAGGGACACAAGAGTGACACGAGAAAGTCTCTCAGTTCCACACTTGGGAAATTGCATGCGACGAATTTTTAGTTTACAAAAGCTGTTTGTTTTTGAGCGGATGCAGGTGATTCTACAGTAGGGTTTCGATTAGGTACAAGAAAACGGTCCGTTCCACTAACCGGCTAACGGTATCAGGCGCTCTGGGAACATTAAAACATAAGGAAAGTATAGGAATCAAAACATCTTTTATTGGCATATATTGCTTCAACTAACGTGCAAACAGGAACTACTCCTTATCGAGTTCCCTTTATCACTCTTTCTTTCTTTAGTTTTGGCAAGCAGAGCGACGCTTAATACGCTTTACTATGATTGTCTCTACCTTTGGTTTCGGCCGGTGGGTGTCAACGGCTTCTATCGGTAGCCGAACGTGCTCCACTTTGCAGCCGTAAGCAACCGGCGTTAGTTTAATAATGGTGTGCAGAGGTACCTGCAGATACGGCAATTCATCTGAAAAAGAAAGAACATTTCAATGCTAATATATTTCGGCTCGAAGACAAATTATCCTCAGAAGGTTTTGCAGTAATCGAACATTTTCTGTCGTCTTTCTTAGTACAAATTGATAACTTCAAAGTCAAAGGAGAAAAAACACGGCTCGGGACACACTTGAACGCATTCTGTCTCTCGTGCAAAAGTCAATGTCGAGTTAAAAAAAAATCGCGCGACGCAGATAACAAAAGTAGCGCGAACGAGCTATCATACGATAGAGAGCGATGGAATAAATAATTACGTCACTGTAATCTGCTTTCGCATGCACGAGCATTCGTCATTTCTTTCCTCGACACGTCTCTTCAATATGTCAAAGGTCAAAAGCTGCGCGTACCAAATACTTCAATGCCGCTATTCTAAGACATCAAGCACTGATATATATTCAGACTCGTCTTTCTTTGTAGTCCATCAATCATACTGACCTGCACTTTTATCCAGGAAGTAAGCGAGCAAGCAACGCAGCACCGCCTGATGACTGACGACCAAGACGTTACCCTGACGTTCCAGTTCCATTATCACAGGTTCCAAGCGCGCTACAAGGTCCTCGTAGCTCTCACCTCTTGGATAACGATACGAGAACTTGTTTTGATCTCGCGCGGCGAAGTCTGTAGGATACTTCTCGGCGATTTTCTCATATGTCATTTCTTCACAAATACCCTTCGATGCGAAGTCATGAGAAAAGAAACACGATAAGAAACCGTTCACGCTAGTCGCCGTTCGCAACGTTCTCTTCAACTTACGGCGTCGATCTCGTTGAGAGCCTTCCACCTTTCCTGTGGCGCCTTCACGTCCGCTGCAGTTTGAATGGTCCTCTTCAGCCAGCTAGTCCACACTCTCAGGCCCTGTAGACGCAAAATATACCACCGTGATGTTCGTCGTGACAACATAAAAGGAGAAATCGAACAGGCGGAACGAGGCGAGCGAGGCACCTTTACGTAATATACGCACATTCGAATGTTAAACAAGCAGCATTTATGTGATTCTATTTTTTCTAAATATCTTGTCACGGTGATAGATGAACTGAGTATCGCTAAAAGTAACCGGGCGTTTAATGAGTTGAGAAATTGTTATCGCAGCCAGTTACGTAAGGCAATTCGCGCCGCGCAAAAGTACAAGCGTGGAATTGAAAAGACGGCTATAAAAAGAAGGCTACCTGTATATCCTGGCTGGCGATGAAGTTCGCCAGTGCCTTGGAATATTCGCGTCCACGATCGCTCAGGTCCGAATCGCCGCCTATCCTGCCCTCGAGATTCATCAGGCTCTCACCGTGCCTGGTTAAGTAAATCGTGCGTGGCACAATATGAATATTCATAAGATAGTAAACTATTCTACTTTGTATATGGCCTTCGTGCTTATGGACTAGCACCTTCTCGCCGGTGTTGTATATTTTCATGAACGACAGGTCACTCTCGTGATTCTCGTCTAACGGCCGATATCTCTCCTGGTAGTGCTCGATTCGCAGCATGAAATCCGCGAGCACCTCCTCCTTGTTCATGTTCGCATAATCCGGACTGCTAACTTTTACCTGAACAACAGAGATCGCGCGTGAGTCTTCGAGTCATTCCTCTATTGTAAATTTTCATGGAAAGTTTGAGTGTTCAGAGGAAAATGGCAGGTCCTCGTTGGATGCTTAAAAAAAATACCGATTCAACGTCAGTTATTTCTCACTCGGAAGAATTATCTATGTTGTTTTCTCCTCTTCTCACTGAATTCGACTCTCGCACAAGCCGGTAACACGACAACGACTCGCTACTTGACTATCTCTGATTCTGACAAACACGTACTTCCATGATGTTCTGCTCGACGATCTCCGGATCGTTGCATACCGACTCGACGAAAAAGAGTTTGAAACCCATCTTATGGACGACGATGTCGCGTATGAGCTGGCGTCTCTCCACGGTGGAGTTGGTGGCGTCGAAGACGGCGACTTCGCCGTCGCCGCTCTCCAGCCACTGGCAAACATCGTTCAGGGCGTCCATCGCACACTGAGTGCGTATCGCCATGGCTTTTATATTATCGGGACGGAAAAACTCGTGGCATTGATAAGCAGTAGTGGCGTGTCGTCTGTACTCGCCCAAGTTGAAGACCTTCGTGCTTATGCCGATCCAATTGAGATACCTACACAATTTCTTGGATATGTAAGTTTTGCCGCGTGCCGGTAATCCAACCATTGCGATCACATGAGGCTTGTTCACGAAATTCGCGCGTTCACCTGCGACAGGAGAGAAAGAGTGAGAATGTGATGAATCAATATCGGCGAACGAGGGGCGCATTACGAACGTGAAGATCAAATGAAAACAGATTCTACAGCGATCGGTCAAACGCACTTGAGAGATTTTGATAAATAATTTTTAATTAATAATACAGAACTACCGACAATTTCTGACGACTTATTTCTGGCGAAGCAGTTGAAACGACAAGTTTTTGGAAAAATATTCAAGGGCAAAAATCTTTACTTTTTATAGTTTTATTTAACATCCATTAAGATGTATATAAAGTGCGTCGTTACATAACGAATCTTCGTAAGTTTTTTAAGAAATTACAAAATGGTCAATTTGACCACACCGGTAATTTTAGAGTCAATTGTCGAAGTGTATGATTTCGAAAAGAATCCCTCTTCTCCTTTTCCTTCGATCTGCTTTAACAGTCGAACTCCACAGTCGCGCTAATTCATTTATCGACAGGTGACACGGTGTGTGTTATTTTTATTCTTATCTACAGTGTGTGGCGTATTTTACTGAAAGCTCTCGTTCTCTCACCTCGCGTTGCAAATGGCTGAAACTGCGTGACATCTAAATGTCTTATGAAACCTGATCTAATCAGATAACTAATAAGCAACGCTCCGCGAAACTAGTCCGCTCCGACGGATTTTCGCAATCGTCGTCGCAACGATTAAACATGCGGCGTGCACGACAAGCCTATTGCGTCGAGATTCGTTTCGAAAAACTTTCAAGTTCCTTCATGTATCTTCTATTGGATCGGTGCAAAAGATTTGTCATTTTCCCGTTAAATCTTCATTCGGAAAAATTCGGATATTAAAAGGAAAATAGATGCCTAAAATAATATTGAGTTTAGCTCATCCGTTTAATTCATGAAGAATTATTGATCCTTTGAGACTTAATCATTTCATTTTCCACTATATTTGACAAATATGGCAAAACCTCTTCCACCAAGCTAACATACTTTAACGACTCTTATTAAGATACGCTGCAACGACGATAAGATACTATGTAATTCCAGCGAGGTGTTTCTCCGAAATTATCTCTCCCTCTTTCTCTCTTGGAATATAATCGTCTTTCTCCAAACGATCATGTCGCGATGCAGCTGACAAAAAAGTACAAAATACTGTTAATCGACACCATAAAGAAGTTACACGTTCGTACGTTGATTACGATTAGATCGGAAGCCATGAATTTCTTTCGTACAGGCGAAATGATCCACGTTCCTAACACGTGCTCGTGCATGAGCGCGTAGCGGAAAACAGATATATATATATATGTATATATATATATATATATACACACATTCGGAAAAAGAGAAAAAGATAGAGATACAGAGAGAGAGAGAGTGAGAGTGAGAGAGAGAGAGTGAGTGAGTGAGTGAGTGAGTGAGTGAGTGAGAGTGTGTGAGAGAGAGAGAGAGAGAGAGAGCACTCCAAGGTAAAGGCGAAAGAAGTCGACTGGGACGTTATACCTCGTATCGGGAATGGCTTCGTCTGGATGGTGTCCGATGTTGGCGGTGTGTAGTGCATCTCGATCTTGGGATCTGTCATCTCCACGATCCTCCACTGTGAAATCAAAGCGATTTAAATGTCAGCACGTTGTAAAGGGAGACAAAGAGGGAGAATGCGTGATTGAAGTCAGCGCGACTCTCGCGCGAACCTCATGCGTCGTGTCGACATACTGGCGGCCGCGAGACCGAGAGCGGATACGCAAGAACGCCGAACGACGCACCGCTAAACGTGACATCGCGTCACTTCGCCTATCAGATAGCGAGAAGCGGAGAGTGAGGGAGCGCGCGGCTGTTGGACGGCTGCCTGATGACCGGGTTAAGTCCGCAATAATCAAGCTGTTACATTGCCGACGACGGAGCGTCGTCACACGTCGACTCGCGCTCGTCAGGGCGGTTGTCGTTCGCAAACAACAGCGCAGTGACCCGACTCGTGCCAAGTTGACGACGACGTGAACGTGTACTCTATCGATCTCGAGTTGCGATTAGATTTGCCGCGATCGAGACGGTTGATCGCGAGACCGGCGCAGCGACGATCTCGGCAAGTTCAAGTCGAGCGTTGATGCTGCGTGAACGCGCAATTACCTGATAAGGCGCGTTTCGTGTACCACCTCGCCGGGGTGAAAGTCACCCCGATGCTTCTCACGACGGTTCTCACCAGAGTATTCGAGACTATCCTGCTTCAGGAACAGGAGGCGGTTGCTCGTCGACGCGAGCGACGAGACCGTAATTACCTAGGGTGTACCTGCTCCTCTTCGCTCTGTTTGATCTCTGGATTGTGCAAGTAGAAGCACACAGACTGCCGCCGAACGAATCTGTTATCTTTCTCACGGTCGACACCAACCGCGGCTCTTCCGCGTTGACTCTATCTCTTTATTTATATCGCAGCTAAGGAGCTAGGGTCTAGAGTCGGGACCCTCGACGAGGCGACGAAGATAGCTGCGGGACCGGTCGGGTTAATCAAGGCCGCGACCACCTAACCTAATCTTGAGGAACTCCAACCGGGAGAACTCGGAACACGGAACGAAACGGAATCATTGAATGCGCGCCTATTTGAACACCGGTGCTACATGCTGCAGTGATGCTGCATGGATGGTGAAGTGGAGGCAGAGAAGCAACAGGAGGAGGCGACCGTGTCGTAAGTGTCGAAATCAGACCATTCACTTCATCCGACATGTGCATTGTTACCAAAATGTGTAACAACGATCAAAATGAGAATACAATAAAATGATGTGAGTGGCATCATCTAGCGTTGTTTATGTCGGACTAACGGAACGGTAAGCCAACGGATTATCTGGCGTCATCTCGCGTTTATTCGTTGGAAATTTATTGCTATTTATAGTTACACTCTTTATATGTTTCATACCTACACTTTTACATCTACATTTTCTTGCTTATACCAGTTACAGTTTCTCTGTCACAAAAGATATGCGGAATTCAACGGATCGTAACTGTGATAAACATTCTAATAACAGAATGCGACAAGTATTTTGTAACTCGGAGCATCTAATTTTCGGGTATGTTGAGTTATAACATTGTTGTCGATTTTCACTCAAACATATGGGAATAAATTCAAGTGGCTGTTGTTCAATTCGTAACCCCACTTTTCGATCGAATCATTAAATCGCGAATTTGTATTTATTTTGTTAAAAATGTTACAGATACATCTCAAAGAGGATAAATTGTACGTTTTATTCATTCTTTGATGATCGCTCGACACGGATTTGTTTGTTTGCTATCGATGGCAAAGGCTGAAAGGATTCATTATTTCAAGATCGGACAATTCCACGAGGACGCATGACAGTATTTATCGGTACGTAAATTAAAAAGAAAAATTTATACTTTCTTGGTTTGGATCGTAGCAAAACCTTTTCTAAACGCTGCAATATATACAAAGAGTCCCAAATAATTCAACATATTCGATTCATCATTAAAATAAATAATATTCACTTCTCCTATATCATTAACAAGAAGCTTACATAACCGATTATTTTTACTCATCTAATGCAAACGTTAATGATAATTGTATTAATATATATAAATATAAATATATTAGTATTTACGTTACTATCCACATCTATAAAGTGTATCTTATCTTAAAATAATAAAAGGAAAATAGAATTTTTCGTCATTATTTCGCACCGCGGAAACTGCATTATCTTCCTTCGCGAAGAAATTCCACTGAATGCCGCTCGATGGCGCCACCAGCGTCACGCGCACGCGGCTCCGGCGCGAAGAGTACGATAGACACGCGCAGTACGGCCGCAGCCAGCTTCAAGAGATGCAGTGTGCGTGCGAAGGTTCGCGGTAGTAAACGAGAAAGAGAGAGAAAGAGAGAGAGGGTGAGTGAGAACTAGAGCAAGAGCGAGAAAGAAACTCAAACTCGTCTTTCTCTCTCTCTGTATCTCGTGTATTGACGGCGGAGTTGACCCGATCGCCACGGTAACGGGCGCACCGAGGCAAAGCGTGTCGAGGCGGTGTCACTTCAGATTGGCACAGTGCGTGGGCGCGATAATTTGTGTCTTCTCCGTGTGTTCTCACTCTTTCTCTCTCCCTACTACCCATCCACCCTCCTTCCCTCCCTCCCTCCCTCCCTCCTTCCCACCCTCACCCTTCCACCTACTATCTCTCTCTCTCTCTCTCTCTCTCTCTCTCTCTCTCTCTCTCTCTCTCTCTCTCTCTCTCTCTCTCTCTCTCTCTCTCTCTCTCTCTCTCTCTCTCTCTCTCTCTCTCTCTCTCTCTCTCTCTCTCTCTCTTTTTCTCTGTCCTCTCCTCTCCTCTCCTCCCGGCGTAGTCAAGACGTACCGTTAATTACGCGTCTCTCCTACCACCCCTACCCATTGATGTCCCCGCCGTCGCGTAACTCGTGCATGCCCTTTGCTAAGTGCATCGTGCATCGCGCGCCTCCAAGGACGCGCGTCCTCATCCCCGGGCGGCAGCAGCAACCTTGGAAGAGACACGCCGTACGTCCCGGCCGCAGGACCATCACGCTGGAAGGTTAGGTTAGGTAAGTGAGAGGTGATATACGATTATTTTACGTTCACTCGTGCTGGCCGGCCAGCTTGGCTGGTCCAGCTCCGCCGCGCCGCTTTTCTTCCTTCCTTCCTTTCTCGTTTGTTCGCTCGTCACGAGGTTCGACGTACTCCGAACGAAAAACAACGCTCTAGAGACGCTCTCCTTTGTCTCGGCGTCCTTCGCGTCTTTCGTGTTCACCTTGTCTTGAATGAGGTCTTGTTTATCATAATTAAGCCGGCTTCGGACGGGATAGTTGTTTGATACTTGATCATCGTAAAGTGCGAGTCAAGCTCTCTTTCTTATCTTTCGAAGCGTCCTTACGAAGTGTCGAGAAGAAGCAGTTCCGTCAAACGACGCGCGACAACTGATATGGAACTGATAAAGAAGATATGAGAGATTACGACTTTGATTTTGATCAGATGGGATCTGTCTCATTTCGTCAGCTGTTTACGCGTGCGTACGTCTGAACTGAACTGTGCGAGCGAGCTAGCGAACGGACGAGCGAGTGAGCGAGTGAGCGAGCGAGAGAAAGGACGCGCGCTTCCGAGATGTCAGGGAACATTTTTAACCCGTTGAGGTCAGGTAAACCTTTCACGCAGCGCAATCGGCGCAGTCGAGCGAAAGCTACCTTCTCTCTATTCTTTCGTCATTCTTTGTTCACGTCGTTAAACATTTGCCGAATATGATGAAAGATAAAACGCAGAAACACAGCCTACACAGGTCGGTATTTTTTCCGCGCCCGCAATAGTACTTTGAGTAAGTGTTCATTATCGTCGATTGCGTTTTTACGCAGAATCGTCGTCATTGGCGGCTGGAAAATATCTACGACGTTCGATCCGCCGTTCGCACCTTTCCATCTTCGCCGGCTTAGATCATTACACGCTCATTGTATCGTTTACCGTATTACGCTGCGCAAAGGAAACGCGCGCGCGTTCCGTAATTCACATTCGTAAATCAGTCCGTTCTAAAGTATTGCGAAAGAACGAAACATTACGTAAAAAAAAAAAAAAAAAAAAAAAGAAGAAACTCACGGAAGCCTCGACCTTGATTTCAACAACGAATTCTGCCGTACGGAACTGTCTCCAACCATGTCGGTGGAGTCGCGCTCGAGCGATTAAGCCGGGGTATTTAATCACCGCGCAAATAAGAGTGGCCGTGGACCACGCGGTGACCTGTCAATTTTCCGCGTCCTCTTATTATGGCGATTAACTCGCTCCTGCTGCCGCTCACGATTATTTATTACCGTGGAATATCGACATTTTCAAGCGCCCGTTTTAATCCCGTCCCGCCGGATTTTCTCTTGAAACATTGTTGCGAATAATTTTCATTTGACGTATCTGCTCAGCCATGAACGTCGCGACGTCATTAGTTTTTCTTTTTTATACACGGGAGACGCGATTATAACTCGATATTTTATTACGGGTATTATTTTCCCGCTATTTAGATACGATATTATAAATTTAAGTCCGAAGACATTGGACTCTCGTGGGGCATCTTCGATTGGCACTCGCAAACACGAAGAGAAGCACACATACAAGAGGCGGTTAGATTCTAATTCGAGGCTTAGTTACGTAAAATGTATAATCTCGCGGGACGTAAACATTTTGCCAAGGGGAAGAGAGAGAGAGAGAGAGGGAGAGGGAGAGGAGGAGGAGAGTGCGAGGGTCACTTGTAAATCTCCCGAGAAACCCATCGTTGAGATATTCCGTCTGACGGCACGTGCGATACGTTTACAACGTTAGTCGCCTTCGTAACGACATTTCGGAGAAGAATCGCCGATCGTACGAATCGTAACGCTCCCGTGGTAAAAAGAAAATGCTGGTGTGTGTGTCTTCAGCGCGGGATTTACAACGATCGCACGTGCTATTGCATTTATCGCTGCGGTATATTTACTCCGAGATATCTGCCGTGATCGCGCGCGATTCCACGCTTCGATTATCGCGAAATAAAGTTACACGTGCGGACAACGGCGCGTAAATTTACGGTATCGTCGATATTCGTAACCGGCTCCGCGGGCCGCGCGCACGGCTCAATCAACCGTATTTTCCAGATGGATCGTACGCGATAGATTCTCTCGGCTCGCGCCTCGCCGCTCTATCGATATTTTAATAGACAGCACGCTCCACTGATTTATCATCGTGGTGATTTGTCATCGCGCTCGCCGACCCTCCTTCGCCGACGCGAGCGCACGTGTGCGCTCTCTCGATGCGCCCGCAAACGCGGTTTCAATGCTTCGATGAAGTATTACCTGGCTGTCCGCGGCGTTAGATCATAATGTACCGTCCCGTTAGTCTCTATCATCCGCTTGCCGTTACGGTTTTACAAACGCTGCTCTCTTACGCCAACGTTTCGTCTCGTGAGGCAAGGTCCTTCGTCGTTTCGTCTCGTGAGGCGAGGGTCCTTCGTCGATCTTCATCCCCAGCTCTGGCTGGATCTCTATCGCAATGCAGCGGAAAATGAGGGATGTATTTTCTTCGTTAGTACCTCTTCTCTCTCTTTCTCTCTTTCTCGCGAGCGCACGCGTTTTCGTGTTTACTAATCCCTTGAAACTAATCCCACGTTCCGTAATGAGCGAATATTGTCGGACGTATGTTGAACAATGACATTTCTCAGAAACCTTCGTATATACGTCCACTCGACTGTGCGTGAACAAACACATAATTGAATAATGTAAATTGAATGTCAGGAAATGTTGCTTCTCAAATCATTCTTCCACTTACCTCACGATTTCCAAGATATTTGCGCGCGATCAGATATATAGAATTGACTTTAAGTTGTGCTACATAATCCCTAAATACGCGAAGAGGCATTTGTGAAAGAAAAAAAAAAAAAATACTTGACTGTTATTCTCGGTCAGTTCATAACGCATGCGAGGCTCATCAAAATTAGCGAGGAACATTCACGTGCCTCTTTCTTCATTAGAGTGGCGCAGAGTTTATCCAGCGAACGGACGAGCACTAATAACGTTGGCGACAAGGCTAAACTCCGCTAAGTGCTAACCTTCAGCAAATTTAAACTCCGAAGATCCGTTAATCATCACAAATTAACAAACGTTGACGGGAGATGCGATATTAGGTCCTAATTACCACCGGGCCTGCCGCAACTTTAATGAAGTCGTTATATATTGCTTATTAATCGCAACCGGCGCACCGACCGATCCGCCGCGCCGTAATTCCGCCGTAGCATCGTCGATAACGTTGTCGTCGGAGATGTCGTGTTTTATCAGACGGTAGATTCTACAAAATAATTGACGTCGTGATATCATCCTTGTTGATAACAATTGTCAAGTTACACGAGCGATAATCAGCATATCGATGATAAGCTAATTTATAGTGTGTCATCGGTAATACAGTCGTTCGAAGTCACACGGACATGATGTGTCATGTGTCATAGGTTAAAATAGAATATTTATTTTTCCTTTCGCTCGATCACTCGCGTAATCGCATAGATACGCGAGTCTCGGAGTATCGCGAAAAATTACGCATTGTTCGCACGACCGTTTCCGAGTGAAGCGGACTTGAATCGAATCATATAATAATAAGGTGCTATACGCGTGCGGAATACCGCGTCATGATTAATCGCGCCATTTAATTAGCGATTAACGCTGCGAACAATTGACTGTCGAAGCTTCAGGTTAAACGGGACAGGAATGCGAGCAACTTGCCGTAAATTACATTCACAATAACAAGACGCACGTGCGACGGAAGGGACGCGTTAATAAATCGCGAGCTCGATTTGCGCTCGATTCATCGCACCGCGGGTAAGCTGATTTACACTCGTACCACTGATTTTCAATAATAATTCGCGCCGAATGATTATCGCTAATTCAGTTTCGTTTGTTTATCGTCCGGTCGTTATTGCCGGTATTTCGCCCGTCTGCATAAATAGATATTAAAACAAGTATTTTATCCTCCTATTTTTTCAACTCGCCAGGGGAAAGCAGCTTGTTGTGCAAACAGCACGTACATTTTGTGATATTCTCGTGAGCATAGCGTATCGCACGTAATCGAGCCTCCAGTGTCCAGTCAACACGCGTGTAAACGTGTATTTAACCCTCTCAGCCGAAAATATCCTATTAAACGAACCGCGTGAAACGCCGGAAAATTCTCAAATTGCATCCGTGCACCTGCATGGTGCAACTTTGTACATAACATCGTTGCAGAAGTTGTCCCCACTTTGCCCAACAGACCGACGTTATTTCTCTCGTAGGAAGTGAAAGTTTAAACAATATTTCATTTTAACGATAATATTTCATTCCAACGTCTCTACGTTCGTTTCGTAATACGTTTTGTCTTACACGTAACAGTTCTATCGACAAATATTTCTGGAGAACATTCTGTTACCGCGTTATAGCCTCGTATATTTCCTTGTGCATAGTCCTATTTAGATTCGGAAACGTGTGAATTTGATATTCTTTTACTTTCTTCTGAAAGATATTCTTTTACGACATCAAGCAGCAGCAAGCCGACTGCTCTGCGCGTTTAACGAACCGAGTCCGCTCGCTCGACGTGCTCTCGACGTTGTAACAAATCGCGCGCCAACGGCCGAATTTATCGTCCGCACTTTTATCCATTCATTTTACACGTCGTTCATTGTATTCCAACCACGGTCTCATCCGTGCTTCCCAGCACGCCGTATTATGCAAATCACACGGATTACGTTGACTTTTAACACCTGAAGCTTACGCACGCACGCACACGAGACGCTCGAGACTGCCATTATTTCGTTCCGCGATCGTCAAGAAGCGTATTTTGTCGCTCTGCGATCTGTTACATTAAATCGTATCGCGCGTATTAAGTCCCATCTCGCGTTGTTACGCGCTATCACTGACAAATGATAACACACAATCATATATGTAGGATATACGATAACGCGTGCTTATCACGCGTATCGTTTACGTTGACAAAGCCGACGATCATTAATACTTGTTGACGCAGCGCGACTGCTTGCTCCAAAAAATTATTTCAGTCACGTCTAATATAACGATCTAATATCACGGATATTACCGTAAATTGTATCTGCGAAGAATTACCGCGTCGCGCGTTCCGTTCTCAAGAACTCATTGACGCGTCGCGACGAGAATTATGATTTTAATTCTTACAAGGAAGCATCCGACGCTGTTTACACTTCATGCTCATCGATCGATGTTAACATTATTAAGATATCCCATTACACCGTTCGCTCCATCTGCCAGTCAGGTTTAATCTGCCCCACAGAGAGCGGCAGGAAACAGAGATATTAAAAGATACAGGCAGGAGATGTTTCGACTCGAACGAGCTTAATAATAAACGAACTCTTCTCTCTGTACGTTCATGCAGCATTTAATAGGAAGCATTCTCGTGGAACAAAAAAATCTCCGTTACGCTTTGTACGTATGTTTAAACACACCGGAGAGACATGCAGTTATCGGGGTTAAAGTTACAATCGGCATCGCGATCGGGGTCAACAATTAGCGCGCACTGAAGCATGATCGGATATTTTCGTTTGTCCGGCGGCCCTTTTGCACAAAAGCCCTTTTGCACTCGGCCAATTAATCCGGCATACTTTGTCGCATCGCAGCTCCGGCTGCGATGTTTCGCGAGCGGCTAAAAGTAGGACCCGTCCGTTCGTCAGCGAACGTCACGGTCGTCACCTTTGATCCAGACTCCACGCGTAGAAGTAAAGGTCGCTTTAATCAAGGACGATGAAATAAATCGGTTACGACCCTATCCCCATTATCTCATCCGCCGATAATCGCCGAACGGCCTCTGAATAATGCGCGTATAATGTAAAATGTTCTCGTTAGACAACACCGATATATTTATCGGATCGATGGAAATTCAATTAAGAGCTCGGAAAAAAAATCGCTCCCGGCAACGTGCTTCATCGAGAGGGGTTGAGGGGGGGACGTTATCGTTTGGTCAAAGAATTTATCTCGATGCACGGTATTTCTATTTTTAATTCTCTCACTCACCGTTATACCCTCCTAAATGTCAATTTGAAATTTAATTTGGTTGTTTTAAATATCCGGCAATTAACTTTTCACAAAAACGCCAGAATCCAAAGGTTATCAACCGATGTGAGCTGGCTTGCCGACCTGGCAAGCAATTTGATAAAAAAAAAAAAGTCGAACCGTATTGAGAACTTTTTTTTTATTTTAAGTTGTTTGCCAGGTTCACATCGATAGGTTAACAGAATCGGTATACGTGTACACTGTACAATATACCAGCGATTTTATCGCACGATGCTTTTGCAATATGTATTCCATGTACCTTATTCTTTTCAGGTTTCTCGAATACACGGTAAATTATTGCCGGGTTATCGCGTTACACTATCCGTCCGCCTTTCTTCCCGCTGCATCATAATCCTGCGCATCCACGAAAGAGAATCGCAGATAAATATCAGCTTATCTGCGGTAACGCGTGTGCGCCAACTAACGTGCGACTAAGTAAATTGATAACGGGCACGAGTGGCATAGTTTCGTGTTACATCATTGGAAAGTGTAAACATGGCTTATTCTATGTAAATCTAATCCAATTACGGTGCATCCAGCGAAACATGCATACGTACGTGTATCATTGACAATTAGGAATCCCTATGCCGTATCGAAACAGTTATGTTTACCAACTACGCTCGAATCTTATACCGACTATTGTTATAGCCAAACGTGAATCTTAGCTCAAACATTTTATCTAAAATATACACGTCCGATCGAATGAAGCTCTGTAATATTTCTCATATTTTGTTCATAATTAAACTCTGTAGATAGATAAACTACTTCGCCATTTATTTGTAGAATACGCGATGAATTATTACCGGTGAATTATTCTGTATTTCTCTCTCTCTCTCTCTCTCTCGCTCTCTCTCTCTCTCTCTCTCTCTCTCTCTCTCTCTCTCTCTCTCTCTCTCTCTCTCTCTCTCTCGTCTTTTCAATTTGAAATCTGTATCTCCATGTTTCCGAATCTTTACGTATATTCAGAAGCAATCACGAGAAAGAAAGTCCCCCAGCATCCCTCTTCAAAGGGCATGCCGAAAACTCCCTCCTCCTCTTTGAAGCACAGCGGCACTCTGGAATGCCATCTTTTTTGTTTCATTTTATTATGTTTTTCAGGCATAAAACACTCGATTTTCTTGCTGCTTTTTGGGTTTTCATTCGAGTTATGTTATTATTTATTATGTTATTAAGTATGTTGTAATGTATAATTCTCATAAATTGTTTATGAAATTGTTTATATAAATAGTTAAATGCAAAAAAACAGTGTTTTTTGTACAAAAAATTCGTGTCAGAGAGAACAATTATAGCTATATAGATGACAATTGATACCCTAGGATTTTCGAGGTCGGCGATTACGAATCCGGGGTCAGATTTCCGAAATTCAAAATGGCGGATCCAATGTGGCGGATAAAAATTTTCAAAATTCTTCAATTTCAACAGAAATAGGTACATGGGGTTTTTTGGGTGGCTGATAACGAATTTGTTATTAGATTTTCGAAATTCAAGATGGTGGATCCAATATGGCGGATAAAGATTTTCAAAATTTTTCAATCGATCAATCAATCAAATCAATAAGTTCTCATTTTCAATAATATTGAGAAAATAATATTTTACAGTGAATAAATTCTAACAAATGGATCTTCCATCAATTATATTAGAAATCTCGCTGTGTATACGGAAGCAAGGTCCAAATAATCTTCAAAATATTCGTTTTTAATAAAGTTGAATACGTTTTTACATGCAAATTGAATTCAAAATTTTGAAGATTCGAATTTACTGACCCAAGAAACTCTATGTGATACTTTTTTCACAAAGATTGCAAAATTTTGAGAAAATTTGTTCGCCATATTGGATCCGCTATTTTGAATTTTTTAACTTCGACTCTGTATTTGTTATCTGTGATCGAAAGAACATAAATATACTGAGTTTAATATATATCTATAATATCATATCAAAGTTAGCCATTTGAAGTCGCCATATTTAATCCGCCATTTTGAATTTAAAAATTTTGACTCCGGATTCGTAATCAGCGACCCAGAAAACTCCTATATATATAATCAGTTTCTTTTATTATTGCATAGAAAAATTCGTGCTTCAAAGGGTTAATCGAGATTCACGAATCGATCTGAAAAGTAAGCTCGAGCACTTATCTCCTCTCTTCCTGAATTTTCTTCTCTTCATCGGGGATTTATCTCGGGTGTCGTGCGAAATAACTTCCGTCGATGTTATCGCGTCGTAACAAAACAACAAGATTTCTTTTATTTTGTCTCTCTTGTTTTTATTCACTCTTTTCTCTCTTCTTTCTATGACTTATATTTACACATTAATACATGTATTCAATGTAGTACTTATTTTACTAGCGTGCGTGTATCTTTAATTTGGTAATTCGATATAAAACAAAGAAAGGATCGACCCGTGAGTAACAATTGCAACTCCATTATTGACAGGTATCGCTCATTAAAAAATATGACCGACGCGACGCGTGTCGGTGGTCGGTCGTGTGTTATTTCCAAAAATATTCCTCCTATAAGGAGGCATTCGCGATTCGACGATTTTCACGGAGGGGCCGCGAGGAGGTGAATCGAAGGTTCCCTCCACTTTCCTGGCGCGATCCCTAGACGTAGCCGTCAGCTTCCAATTTTAGGGCGGCCTCATAGGAAGGCAAACCTTGGTCGTCTTTCGAGATATCCTCTCGCTTGTTGATCCAGTTGGCCTCCAACTCGGTGGGGAAGATGCCCGTACGCGGTGCGATAATGCTGCCGAGATCATCGGATTCATCTTTCTTGTCGATGGGCGAGGGCACCGCCCGCGGATCGAAGATGCTCTCGTAGGTCGGCGGCGGTTCCGAGGTCACGAAACACGTCGAATGAGGCGTCTGGCTGGCTGATCTCTCGGGGCACTGCTGGAACTGAAACGAGATCGTTAGGCTTGCGTGTTGGGGTGAACCTCACGTGTACAGCAGCTTTACTTCGGGGCGAATGATAACGAGATTGTCAGGATTAATTTATTAAGGACAGACTTTATTAGATTAACGACGAAGACTGAGACGATTGCTCGAGTCTTTCCTTCGCGCCGGATGTTTGCACGAAGAACGTGAAATAAATACGAGTCTACACACACGAGATCCGCGTATAAATGATGATAACATCGCTCGTCGAATCGCGCATCAAACACGAATATTTGTGGCTTATGTTTCCTATTGTGCGCTATTAATGCGCAATTACACCGACAGATTGTATGGAATGAAACCGCTCGGCGGGGTGTCTTTGTGCTCTCTTGATTATTTGATTTGACTCATGACTTTTGTCTTCCGGCTGCTTCCGCTGTAATATTTTGTTTCTGTCTGCCCTTGTCGCTCTTGTCATCTCTCTCGTCATCGAGTTCTGTCGTGCCCGTCCTCGAAAACGATCCAGACGTAGGTGTGAAATGTGTGTATATTGTCGCATTGCGTCGTGCAATTCGAACCCGTTGTTCTCGCGCGTCCCGCTTTTGCTACGTGTGACACGCCAGCGTGGTTACGGGATACGCAAATTTTTATTTAATTGCATGTGTAACCAGAGATGTGGGTGGCACCGCGTGCGTGTACGCGTGGGACAAGTCAAAGGTCGGCGGGTGGAAAGAAATGACTATGCAGGGCGCCGCGTGAATTAGAGGAGACCGGATTCGCGAGCGCAGTTTTGTACGTGTAACATCACACGCGTCGTCTCACGTTCGAGAGAGGAATGTATCTCGGTGGAATTCGCTCGCTGCGAAAAATTCGAAAAATGCGCTGCCGACGAAAAGAGACACACGAGGGAGGGGGCTTTAAAGGCGGGGGGAAAAAGGCGAAGATCCACAATTATACCGCGATTATCGCGAACGTCGGTGGTAATCGCGAGCCGAGCTCTCTCGGTGGCGAATTGAGCGTGGAAAAACGAGATTTGCGCAGCGTGACGCAAGTAAGGAGAGATCCGCTCGATCGAGGTGGGAAGAAAACGGTGCCTGATAAGAGAGAGGGCTTTCCGCCCCGTTAATTTTCTCGAGGACATTCTCGACAAGCAGAGCTTCGCGATAATATATATGTCCGTCGCCGAGGCACGAGCAGCCCGATCCAATCGGAAAGCTTACCATCGCGTCCATCGCGAAGATCTCCAGATTGTGGTCGTCCGACTCGACCCTCCGATTCTGCGGGTTCTCGTGCTGTCGATGCTTTCGGACGTTCTTGTGACAGCAGTAGCAGAGGAGCAGCACCACCAGGATCACGCCGCTGATGGCGATGTTTGATGAAAGCAAAACCGATATAGACGTTGTTTAGACGCTCGCGAGGGAGATAGAGAGAGAGAGAGAGAGAGGGAGAGTGGCCGATGCGCTCCAAAAGAACACGTGGCTGTTGTGCGAGAGGATGACAGAGGTGATCGATGGAGAAAAAGCGAGCGTGCGCTACTGTTCTCCCCGGAGGGAGCGGAGTTGTTCAGACACACGTAAAAGCGGTTGAAAGAGACCACTTTGTGAACGTGCGCTGGTCGAGCCGATGGAGTAACTTTGTGATGTTAGCGTGAAAGCTTGCTTGTGCGACGACGACGACGACGACGACCATATTCTTCTGCGTTTCGAGAAATGTTAATTCGAGAGATAGCGTCGCGTTAGATAGTGACGAAACAATTATCGTTCTTGATTTTTATTCGGATGCGAATTTCAGGCACTCGCTCGGAGACTTATCTCGCAATGATAAATAATTTAAAAAAAGATAACCGCTCCTCGCCTGCGACGGCACACGTCACTCGAGTCCCAACGTGCGATTAAGATTAACGTCTGATTAATATTTACCCGTCGCAAATATCGCGTTATCTGAGATTCTCGAGAAATCTCGGCGGATAAAAATTCATTATCTCGAGGATTTAACAACGCAATTTTTCACTCCGTTCTGTCTGGGAACCGCCTTTAACTCCATTCCAGCTCCGTTCTGGAATATTACTGGCGAACTTTGCAACGTGTTCGGATATTAGCCAAAGAGGGTCTTATCCTGAACTACATCCCCGTGTAGTGTAACAAATCGCTCGTGATACTGAGAGAGGAGAGACATTTCGAATTGATAGTCAATTTCATCTGTTCATCTCTGTGTATTTTACCTTATCTGTCACATTTATTTTATCCGACCGTGAACGTTTCGCGGCTTCTCAAATTCTCGAGATCAAGCGTGTACTTCCTTTCCTGCAGTTAGCGTAGAAGCGTGCCTAACATTGAATCCTATCAATCGATTTCGGTGTATCGAACTTTCGTCAAACTTTGGGCCGGTTTTCTAGGGCTTGACGAGACGACGAGAAGAGCCTGACCCGACGTCCGTGAAGTGGGACGTACCAGCTTCCTCGGGAAGCTCGCGTTCGCGACCGAGGCGTGCTTCACGTCCGGTGATGAGAGAGGGGTGTCTTCTTCGTGCTTCTTCTCGTGCTTCTTCCGTGCGATTAAACGTGCACGCGGTCGCTCGTGCAGCTGCTACTCACCCAGCAAGAAGAATATTGGCATTGCTATGCGTATTCGTGTAGTCGTAGCTGTATTCGGGCGGGGACGTGGTAGTAGTCGTGGTACTAATCTTGAGGAGGTTACTGTTGTTTAACGCGACGGCGTTCATAGTAGTTTTCAATATTCTCTTCGACATCGCCGTGCCGTTTCGCGAACCTGCCGATCTCGATCTCGAATCTTTAACGTCTCGATCACCGCGGAGGTCGGCCGCGATATCCGCGCGAGCAGCGAACCGACGAAGCACGCGATCGCGGCTCGTCGATGTGTAATTAATGGTTTTATCCCCCCCCTCCCTCCCCCCGGTTCTTCTGCTTGGAGACTGCCTTATTCGCTGGTGGGACCGTATTTCTCTTTCTATTGTTCGGCTGGACGCAGCGGACGAATATCTCGTGGATCACCGAGACCGACGATGACGCCGCATCTTAATGCGATGGTTCTTTAATAGGAAGACGTTTAAAGATCGAAGCGATCAAACTGTGTCAAAACTTTGCGCTCTCCGATACCGGTAATCGTCTCAAGGAGAGACGGGAATTTATCACCGCTTCAGGAGGCACCGAGATCTGATCGAGAAGGCTCGCGGCTCGTTTCTCGTCGCTGATCCCGCTGAGCGCGGTCGATTTCGCGTTCCTGGCAATCGGATGGACCATCCGACGAATCCTCGCGGTCGAGTCGAGCGAGCCTCGGACCTGGAACATCCGTCGTCATTTTACATAGGAGAGCCATTTCTTTCTTCTTTCCCTTTGAAACGTGCATAGGTGCATAGGAGTACATAAGTGAAGCGAAGCTGAAAGGTAGCTTTTAGAGATGTGCGAACTATTCGAATTCGAATCGAATCGAATAATGAAATTCGATTCGATTCGAATCCGAATCCCTATGATTCGAATCCGAATAATTCGAAAATCTCGAATCTTCGAAGATTCGAATACGAATCAAATACATTAGCGTTTGCGCGCATCAGCTACAAAACGGGCCATCTGGGCCTGTGTATTTTAACCCTTAACTTGTAATTAACTTAACTCGTAATTAATAATTCTTATTAATTATTATTAATTATACTTAATTATAAATTACTTTAAATATTTAAATATATATTTTACTTTAAGATAATATTACAATATCAATATTCCCTTTCATATAAAAATCTTCCATCATTATTTGCATGTTTAATAGTCATGTTAAATTTTTTAATGATTCGATTCGATTTCATTCGATTCGATTCGAATTCGAATTAAATCTCATAGATTCGATTCGATTCGAATTTAAAAATAAGATTCGATTCGACATAAAAATTCTTGATTCGCACATCTCTGGTAGCTTCGTGCAAACCGGCATCGATTTACCGAGAGTGTAACGCGTTTGCTTGAGACTCGCCGGCTTTGCCGCTGTGAAACGCCGCCATGAGGTCGGTAAACGCGTTGGCCGGCTTTTTATCCCGAGACAACGTGTGGTGCAGCGTCCGCGAACTTTACGTATTTTTACATATTTGAGAGATAGGCGGGTGTGGTGGCACAAAGGAGGAGGGATGCCAGGAAAACTTGCGCGCCGTCTCTCCACTTTGCGCTATTCCGCGATGTGCGTCCCTCTTTCTTTTTCTCCTCCCTTTTTCATTCTCCACTCTCCCCCTCCCCTCTCTTTCTTTTTTCCCTCGTGTTCAGCCTGCTGTTTCGTTTCTGGCGGTGTTCACATTTCCACCCCCGACACATTAATGAAGTCACAACCGAACGTGGTCGCGAGTGCGAAGTGAAACGAGGTCTCGCGGATAAATTTATCGCTTATCCGCGCTTGCCTCAACGATTATATTATTAGGGTTGCTAGAATTCTCAACCGTACGCGGAATGTAAGAGAGGAAATCGATACCGCAAGAGGATGGCGCGGGGAGAAGAGATTTCTCGTACGTATCGACAAGAAAAAACGGGAGAGATAGCCGCGAGCGGGCTGCAACGTGCGAACGATCGTGAGATTCGATCCGATCACACCTGCGCCCATTTAGCTTCGTTATCATTCCGTTTGATGTTTTCGAGTCTCCTTATCAAGCGTTCCCCTAATCGCCAAACGGAGTTCACTTATTCGAGCGCGAGCGAGCACAAGAGGAGTGCTGGGAATGTCGCGTAATCGCGATAACGAGAGAGAACGCGAGCGCGCGTATTAATATTACAAGACCAGAAATCATGCACGCGAAAGCCGAGGCGACAGCCACGAGCAGTGCTGCTGCTGCTGTTACAGTACCTATATATATATATATACAGGGTGCACGATTTATCTGAAGACATTGAAATATCTCGAGAACTATGCATTGGATAAAAAAAAGTGGTTAATGAAAGTTGTTAGTCTCGAAGGGGGACATCCAATGATACCAAACTCGATCTCCCATCCCACCCCCTGGGGGTGGGGGTTGGGGGCAACTTTGAAATCTTAAATGGAAACCCCCATTTTTTATTGCAGATACAGATTCTACGCCACAAAATACGTAAATTTTGTCCGAAACTTTTTTTCCGATTCGTGATAGATGGCGCTGTAATCGCAAAAAATTATATTTTCCGCAATTCTCCAGAAATAATCATTGGATTGAGAAATAAAAAATACCTATTCAATATTTTTAAAGAACGTAATAAAAGTTATTCCCCCCCCATCCTCTCGGGGTAGGGTGGGTGATAACGTTCAAATCTCAAATGGGGACCCACATTTTTCATTGCAGAATTAGATTGTACGTGAAATTTTTATTGAAACAATTTTTTTCATTCGTGATAGATAGCGTTGAATTTTCCCGAGAAACTACTTTTAGCGTTACACAGGAACAACGACGAGGACGTAGTGGTTTTATGTTCCCTTCGGGTGCTTTTTTAATGTGAGTCCCCTTGCCTCTCACAGATCGGGGTGCTTTTTTAATGTGAGTCCCCTTGCCTCTCACTGTTCAGTTAATTAGAGTAAGTGTTCGAAATTTTTACCTTCAACTTCAATACACTTATTGATCCTTTTTTCAAATGACTGTACACAGGATAGAAGCATATCTGCGGGAGTTTTAGTGCAAGCGTTTTTTATGCGTTCTACCATGTTTTCACGAGTTGTTGGCACTTGTTGATAAACCTTATCTTTTAGGTAACCCCACAGAAAGAAATCCGGCGTTCTTTAAAATGTTCTTTAAAAATGTTCTTTATGTATGTTCTTTAAAAATATTGAACATCTCTATGTTCTTTACAAATATTGAACAGGTATTTTTTATTTCTCAATCCAATGATCATTTCTGGAGAATTGCGGAAAATATAATTTTTTGCGATTACAGCGCCATCTATCACGAATCGAAAAAAGGTTTCGGACAAAATTTACGTATTTTGTGGCGCAGAATCCGTATCTGCAATAAAAAATGGGGTTTCCATTTAAGATTTCAAAGTTGCCCCCAACCCCACCCCCAAGGGGTGGGGTGGGAGGTCGAGTTTGGTATCATTGGATGTCCCCCTTCGAGACTAACAACTTTCATTAACCACTTTTTTTTATCCAATACATAGTTCTCGAAATATTTCAATGTCTTCAGATAAATCGTGCACCCCGTATATATATATATATATATATATATACACACACAGAGTGCTAAATTTCAAACGTAACAGGTAAAAAATCTCGAGAGCTATGAAGGACATTAAAAAAAGCTAAAACAAGTGTTCCATGATTTCGAAGGGGAAAGAGAATGGCATTATCAGTTTTTTATTTGGAGGGCATTTTTAAGCTCAGTTGAAAGTCAACTTAATTTTTTTAAATAGAAAACCCAATTTTTTATTATATCTTTTTCTACCAATTAATTTGAACAACTTTTGTTTGAGACATTTTTTTATTTGCCTAATATTTTTTGAAATATTTAAGGAAAACTTCATACTTTTCAACAAAACTTTTCAACATATAACTTACGATATCTCGCTAACTATTCGTCGAAAGAAAAAATAGTATTAGACTTTTTTACTTTATTTATTATCAAGAATTACTATAATAGTACTCTAATTTTTGTTAATTTAATAATTTTGAAATTTCCAAAGGTCGATAAGTTAACAAAAGTTAGGGCACTATTATATAGTAATATATTCTTGATAGTAAATAAAGTAAAAAAGTCTAATACTATTTTTTCTTTCGACGAATAGTTAGCGAGATATCGTAAGTTAAATGTTGAAAGCTTTGAACCAAGTTTTCCTTTAAATATTTCAAAAAATATTAGGCAAATAAAGAAATGTTTCAGACAAAAGTTATTCAAATTAATTGGTAGAAAAAGAAGATATAATAAAAAATTGGGCTTTCTATTAAAAAAAATTAAGTTGACCTTCAACTGACCTAGAAAATATCCTCCAAATAAAAAACTGATAATGCCATTCTCTTTTTCCTTCGAAATCATGGAACACTTGTATTAGCTTTTTTTTAATATCTTTCATAATTTTCGAGATTTTTACCTGAAATGAAATTTAACACCCTGTATATATATATATATATATATATATATAAGCCCGAGTACAAACTAGCGATAAATACGCGCTGTGTGGTGTTGGCAAGAAAACGGGAAGAAGCTTATCTAATTCGATCTAACTGGGAAGTTACGAACGAAGCGGTCATAACTCGGAGGGAGGAAAGGGAAGAGGAAGAAGGAGTCGGTACAGGTAAGGAGTTGCGATGCGCTAATTGCGGCAAAATTCATTAATGCTCGTTAAACGGCGGGCTGCGGCATGTGCTCGTTCGCTCGCTCGCAGCGGACAATTTCGATGGATCGACATCGCTATTAGCTGCCGTTGCTGTTGATTGCGGATGATCGGTTCGGCGGGGAAGCGGCCAATTCATTTCGACGGTAATTCGTTTCAGCCGATCAGTCGATAATGAGCGCGAGCCACGTACCGCTGCACGATGATGACATCGCGCGTCGCTTCATCGTCGACAGACCGTGATCGATAACGCTAAACCGTTAAACTTGCCCCTTCGTGTCGGTCGCGGCACGTGGATAAGACGATGTGACTCGCGAAGTTTTATCTCGCTGGCTCGTGCCGAGTTTTCAGCTGTTCTCGCCTGTTCTCGGGTATCTAAGAGTCTGGGTCTCAGCTCCCTTAGATCGATAACGCCGCGTGAAAACGCGCGTGTCATATCCGAGAAACGAGATTGTGCCGCTGGAAACTTCGTCATTCGGGACTATCTACAATTGCGAATGTGTGTCGCCTGTTGCAGATTCGCGCAAATGAAGGATGTTAGGTGAGGAAGTTCGCGAGACCGGCTGAATTGCGGGTAAGTACACCACGCAAACTTGTACGAACGAACAAAGCGCATGCGGACGATTTATATTATAGCAGCGCAACACACACACACACACACAATGTGCAACGAGTACACGATATAACGGTGTTCACTGTTGCACGACAACGTCTTATATTTTAGCGATCTAATTACGCCGCGCTGGTTTATCAGCCGACCTTCTTCGGAGGTTCTCCTTCGTCGCTCGCGCTGGAACTCGCGAAATAGCGTGAAAATGATATCGTGCTTCGCTTGCTATAATTATTCATAATTAATAATTAATAATTATTAACGAGGGCATCGGGAGATCCGATCTCGGTCCTTCCGAGAAGCGATGATTCTGATCGGCCTGAGGGGGAACCTCTGATTGATTGAAATCGTGTAAAAAGGGTGTACTCGATGGCCGCGATAATAGCCGAGCATTGTCGTCCATGTCGCGACCTAATCAACTATTACGACGGCCAATCTTCTGTCCCATTCAGATCTGAAAATCACCAGTCGTACGTTTGAAAATCTAATCGACCGACCGCCCGTGTACCACCCATGCACACCCCGCTTTATTATCACAGGAGGTAACGGCGCCACGCGATATACCCCGGCCGCTATTAACTCTATGTAGGTCTCCTACAACCGTGCCAGCGAATTTTTCATTTCGACGTGCCGTTATTATAAGCGCGCCAACGTAAAAATATGTTATGTATCTCTCCGCGTACACAGAGTACTCTCACGCTACATCGCGTTTCCCCTGCATTACTGTCTTTAATCCGCGGATTTGCTGTGAAAAGATGTTTTGCTCTCGTCGTCGTTCCCCGCGCGATTTTTCAGCCTGTTGAAAATGAAGGATAAAATGCGCGCGCGTCCCCGAAGCCCGAGGCTTACGAGTCGAATCTCGGTAGTTTTCTATCGCCCACGAACATAATTCACCAGCTCGACCGCTATTCTCATCCATGACGAGGAGACGGTTGAATAATTCAGCGGCGGATAACTCGGGGATATTTCGTTTGTATGTAATTGCAAGAGGCGTATCTAGCTAATGCAATTTCACCGATTTTTCTTTACTTACCGTCTCAAATTTGCATGTACATTGTAACGCTTCAATCTGACTCGCTTCCTAATGGACGACCTTGGCTCACATCGACTCGAGCTGGACGACGTAGGAGCGTTATATTCTCACGACATAGTTACTTTATGCGCTAGTCATTGTCGTATATGCATCCACCGATAAGGTGGATATTTTCGTGGCGACGTCGTGTTCAGAAATTATTCGGGGCCGCTGAAATGTCTCGACGCGATCGATCGTAGGGTTCCGAAGAAACGCACGAGCAATCCCCCGGAATTAATCACTACACTGAGAAAAAATTGTATTAAAATTAAACAAATATTTGTTCGTCTCGAATACGACTGTGAATACATTTATTCAAATTAAGCGACTAATTTCTAAAATGAAGCACAGAAGTACAGTTCTCTCTTTGAATGTAAACTTTTTTCTTGAATTTTAGAAAACAATTGTTTAATTTAAGTAAGTATATTCACAGTCACAGTATTCGAACGAATATTTGTTTAATTTTAATACAATTTTTTCTCAGTGTATCTAATTACTTTTCCCCTTCTCTCTTCCCGCCTTCTTTCTCGAGTCGACACAAATCTACTTGCAGATGCAGCTACGTCATAGTGCGTGAGTATTAAATTGCGGAAGCGGCGGTGAATATCGCTCGGGGATCGCGCGATTACGTAAAGATCACGTATGAGATTCTCGCGCGGCGCCGCATCGCTGTCGGTCTCGCGCGGCAGAAACGAGTGTAAAGTACTGAGAGTTATCGAAAGGAAATTGCCGAGTACCAACACTGAGACGCACTGAGCCGCGAATTCGTGTTAATCGTGGCGCATTCGTAACGCATCCGCGCGTCTGATCCACTTCTTCGGACTTGGGCCGCGATCGCATTACTCGCGCCTGCATTCTTGCTGCATTCGCACTCGCGGCAACGTGCACTTGACGTCGCTCGACTTCGCGCCGGTGTCGAAGTAACTAACCGGAGATCCACAAATATTTCGGGACGGACGGAACTTCGCTCCAGAGGCAGAAGTTTGCGAATACAATTCCCGTTCGCTCGTTGTTCCTCACCTGTCCGAAGAATCTCAATCTTTCGGCGAAGCGCTCTCGGCGGAGGGCGATTTTCCTCGTTTTCTCCCGTCGTAAGTCGGGAGTCGGAGTCTCTTCCGTGCTGTTTAATGACGCGGCTGTTTCAAACGACGTCGGGGGGCAGTTTTTGTTTTTCTTTTTTTTTTTATGTAATCTGACACAGATCTGCGACACGATACTCGAGATAGTCTTTGTCGTTGCGTTTATGAAAGTCTTACCACACGTCAGCTGGGATTCCCGCTGGAATTCTTCTCGACTGCACGCAACACGAGCGAGGTGTTGACTCCGATTCAGCGTCAGCGTGACTCGAAGCCGCAAAAATTCGCCAGGCACAACACTCGCGTCACAGCGAACATCTCAAGCATTGCTCGGTCGCCGACGACTCGCATAATTCGCGACGAATTCGCGACGGGTCTCGCCTTACGTACGCATGTCACCGGTATTTTTCTCTTCCGGGACGTCAACGCGCCGATGACAGCAGCAACCGTGACGAGGCAGAGTCCCGTTCTAAATCGAGACCGTATCATACCTCACGGGCGGCTTCTCTCCTTGGTCATGACCCAGCGACGTTTAGCATTAACCGGACTAAAGTCGCGTAACGGTATGTAAGCCCCCGGTAAGTCTGTACATTTGTAACTTTTCCGAAGGCCGGAATTACTCAGCGGAGCTCCCACGCCGCGGCGACATCGCGCGAACGTTCACGAGGTGGCGGAAGGTCTTCCTCGATTCCGCGACTGCGAACACGTCGCGTCGCGTCGTCGTGTCGTCGTGTCGTCTCGTGTCTTCAGTCCTCGAAATCGCCGAGTCCGTTTTCTTCGCGATATTCTCGCGCGCGATATATCCGCGCTGTCGTCGTCGATTGTTCGACTGCTTCGCGTTCATCTCGCGTGCTCGCGACGCCGGCGTCGCGACGCGACGCGACGGGACGGCCGCTGCCTGCGGCCTATCGCATACTTTTACGGCACGCTGTACACCTGCTGGGATCGATGTTGGCTAAAATATCTAGAACACACCAAGTATTGCGTACTACTAACGTCGGCGTTTTAAGCGCGTCGGCTGAGTTTACTTCATTCGCGCTATAGTCAAGATAATTATCTAAAAGCAAGCGGGAGGACGGGGAGGGTTAATTAAACTTAATCGACCCTCTTGCCGGACGTAGGATACCGTTCGGCGCTCCCCGTCTCAGGTGTGTAATTATATTTAATTATATCATTATTTCAACTAGATGAACTCTGATGAAGATGAAGCCTCGAACTTTATTCGATTTCGTTCAATCCATAAATTTGAGTTTCACTTCTTTTCTTATTCGGCCTTTCTCAATTGCTCAATTGCTCACGGGTAACACGGCAAGAGATATTGTGAGTAACGATAATGAAGATAAATGAGACATAAACGAGAAGATAACATTGCACGAGTGCCGAAAGTGCTCGTGACGTGCACGTGAAAGCTTCTTAATTAGTGATTTAATTAACATCAAGTTAGAAAACGATCCAACGACGCAGAAAAGACCCGAAGAGATTACACTCGGTTGGCAAGTTCAGTTCTTCCATGATAGAGAAAGATCAATTACAAAATTGCTCCTTTCACGCAGTCCGATATTTAATTTATATGTATACATATGTATACATTTTTTAAGACTTTTAGAAAAGAGATTTTGTCCAGGAGGAGGAGGAGGAGGAGGAGGAGGAGGCTGAGCGAAATTGTCATCATCGTCGTCGTCCTCTTTACAACTATCGCACTTTAGCACGAGAAGTTCGAGCTCCCGGAATTGTCTTCTCGTCTTAAGGAGTTCCGTAAATTCGCACGATTTTATGGTAATTAAACTTGGTCGAGAACGGCGCGCCTTTCGGAAAGTCCTCCTCTTTTCGCTGTGAAACGCGAAACGGCTGTTCGCACGTGTCTAACTGCGAGCTGTCCCGTGCATCGAGAATTGATCGTTTTAGTTTCTTCCTGAAACTCGCGAGAACCTCCGGAGAACCGCGATGCAGGCGAGTACTTTTCTTACTTTTATATCGCCGTGCTTTCTCGTAGCGGTGCGTTATCGGAGGCGTTTCTTCACTGCACGCTCGAGGTTTCACCGAACGGACGAAACCGGTCTCCCGGCCAGACGAAACGAAGCTCTAGAAATTCCGGAAACCATCGAGTTAAACTTCGCGACCACGACGACGAGCCCGACGAGCTCGATGGAAAGCCGACATCGAGCGTGCTGCATGATTGCGCGCGTATCGACTAAAGGACACGTCGAAAGCATGTGACATAAGTGTGTGTATGTACGCCGTGTATGTGTGTGGCCTATACCGTGGCTTTATACGTGGCGTGGGTGCCTTCTTTGTCGACATGTAGGTGGGTCGTGCCAAGGCTCGACCACGCGAAACCACATCGCGTTTTTTCCATTTCATATCGAACGCGCCGCGCCTGGTCTTATTTCATCTACTCGCTCGCGACTCACCCCGTCGATCGGCTCAACCTGCAAGTCGATCATCGCGGGATTATGCTACGGAAATTCCCCTCCTGAAGCTCCGATAAATATTGAGGCAGCTCAACGATGCCGTCTTGGCCGTAATCATGGCGAATATGATGAAAGATTGGAGATAAAAGCCGAAGGTTGAAGGTTGTCTGCGGAAAGTACACGGGGAAAGAATGGAATCGATCGGTGATGGGGCGACCGAAAAGGACCGCGATATTGGCGAATGATCGTTCATGAGTCCTTCTCCTTGCGGAATTACTGGGGTGTTAGATTCCCTTTCAAAATATGTTACAGCTCGTTACAGCTGCGAGCCGAGGATATCACGCGCCTCCTTTGTGGTGCGATTCTTTAACTCGTTATTGGAGTTATTGGAGTTAACGACATTTCGTTTCGTTATCGCAGCTTCTCTGCGGTATACAAATGCTGCGCAACGTTAACTCCAATAACGAGTTAAAGAATCGCACCACTGGAGCGACTTGTTATCGAGTCTATCGTTGACACGAACTCTTCATTAAACTGATAAAGGTGACCGCTCAGTTGGCCGCATAGTGAAACGCTGTTCGCACATATGGTCGTATTGTATTTGACTTTTTATTATTCATCCGCGATAGAAAGCCCCGCTAATAGTGATTCGATCCTTTATTCCGTGCTGTATCGGCGATCTTTGTCGGTATCTTGCAATTAGTATCGACGACACCGTTCTCGTGATAACAATAGCGGCGAAACGGTGCGATACGCCGTATCTTCCTCCGCGATTAGCTGAAATATGCAAATTAATCTGGACTGCTGTCGCCATCTCCGTTCGCTAACAATTTTCGGTTTTTTCGGTTTATTCGAAGCTATCAACAGGTGCCTATCGTCAGTTCAGGAATCGCATCTTTTCTGGCGGCGACATCAAGAGGAGGATGTATAGTGGATTCAAATTGTGTAAAAAAAAAAAGCGGATTGGAGATGTAGAACATATTTTCCTCCGCGTCGAGTTTCCACTTGCGAATTGGATTAATTGCTACGTCACGGAAATAATGTGATATTTGTTTTCACGGCTCTTCTTGAAATATGCGCTTAAAGTGGTCTCGTAATCATCGCGATTCTGACAACCGTGGGTTTTCCATACTTTCGTTTAAATTTCGATCGGTGCTCTTTTTTTCGCTCGGGATTTATTTTACTTGACGTCTCGATGGTTCGATATTTATCGTGCTTACCACGTTGGATATCGCTGTAATATAAATACAAATTATTTACGATGGACTATATGGAATAATTTTATACGACATAGATTTGGAGATTTCTCGAATGATATCGCGGGCGTCGTAGACGCGCTACTTCGCAAATTGTTCTTCCATAATAAAACAATATCTCGATTCAGCATTCCATTTGTGTGTCGTGTGGTAGTCCAGTGCGGTCGAGGTGTGATCGATTCTTTCGGGTCGTGCGCTGTGCTATTTCGCTCGGTCGGTGCTTTAGCTCGCTTCGTGTACGAGTGTCATTAGAATCCGCCTAAATGTAAAGCACGTGTCATGTATGCACGTAGAAATGAAGAATAGCGGCGCGCACGAAAATGCCGCCGGCCATCGATGTCCCGTTTTTCCTTACAAACCGGCACGCTACTCAACGACGTGGTTGCTCTCGCGCGATTACCCTCGGAATAATTTAGCATGCGGGATGGATATGTGTGATTTTCGGGTCGGACCGCGAAATCGAGACCCAATGCGCCTATTCCCGGAGCCGAGAAGACCCGAGGTGCCAAATGCCAAATACCGTCACGGCGATGCACAGCGCGATAATCAGAACACGGATGCCGTGTCTAAAGAAGTGCTTCGGAGTTCGTATCGCACCTGCGAGAAGCGACTCTTCTAGGCTCACCATACACGGAGAAGATGAGCAGATCCGAGACGAAGCGGTGCCTGGAGCGGTTGATTTTTCAAAGTGATTTTCAAACGTCACGCTCATCGTTCAATATTTCGTTTTTTCATTTTGTACTTGTGTGGCGAGGCAAGTGTGAGCGAATTTATTGGAAGCGGATAATTGGACTGGATTTATCCATACGGATGGATCCTGGACAATTTTCTAAAAACCGTATAAACTCACGTTCGACTCAGGGATTACTTCAGCGACGTTTAATTACACGGGAGGATCCACACACGGAAAAGATTTAGGACTTCGGTATAAGATAGAGATAAAGAGTGCGTCCTCAGCGGCGTGCGTCGAGCGGTTCTCGTCACCGTGGCAAGATGCGCCAGGACAACAAGAAGGGAGGACGGTGATCGTGATATTCAAGAGTCGTCTCAAGAGAGTGCAACTAATTCCGGTCACCGCAGTCTAGACTGCGGAACATTTTGAGAGTCGAACGGGCTAAGCTTAGATCTCTCGCCTAGGCGTCCGATGTTTATTTCCGTCTGTAATCTGACAGGTGGTCCTTCGACAAGTATATTCCTATCTCATCTCACGTTACTGCACGGTGATAAATATCAAACCACATCCGTGCCACCGACCACCACACACTCCTTCCTGCCGTTCCCATGTGTCTCTGCAACTGATTTTACACAAGGAATACACAAGGCGAAGATGATAAAATAAAACACAGAAACGGAGTCCAATGCGTAAATTGTCCTTTTATCGTCGTCATGATTAGTTTTTGTTGTGCGAGAACGACGCGCGTGTATCGATGAAAATCACTCGGTCGTTCGTCACCGATCACCGCGATTTTCACCGCGTATCAACGACTTCTCCTCGTTTGTTCGTAGACTCGTCAGGATGATGGGTAGCATGCCGAGCGGACGAATGAGGAGGATCCTCCTCTTTCTCGTCCTGATGACCGGAGTCCTGCTGATCGCCATGTACGCGCACGCTCCTCCGCTCGCATCGCTCCAGCCGATCGCGTCACGCCGGTAAATATTATATCTGTTACTTCATGCGAAATATTTTCTTTTTTTTCATCAGCGTATTATCTGGAGCTTCATCAGAGTCGATTGTCTCAGTAAAATTGCCGAGATGGCAGTAGCTTTTGATGACATCGCGTGAATTTCGCGCGCTCAGGTGGTGTAACGTGTGCGAGAGTTTTTGTTGGATAGCATTTGATTAACTTATCAATGATCGTTCTCGGATTGCAGGACATTCCAAAGTCCATGGTCCTGGGCGTGTGTAGCGAATCGATGTGAGAAGCGAGCGGTGAGGTCCTCGAGAACATCTTTGGCTACCTGCACTGCGCATTGCGGAGGGAACGCTCGTCTGCTGTGGCCCAGGCCGACCAAGAGCGTCGTCTTGGG
The DNA here is from genome assembly GCF_003227715.2 of Harpegnathos saltator. Taxonomy (NCBI): domain Eukaryota; kingdom Metazoa; phylum Arthropoda; class Insecta; order Hymenoptera; family Formicidae; genus Harpegnathos; species Harpegnathos saltator. The sequence continues at coordinate 88,792 of NW_020230483.1, forward strand.
TGACGAAAGTGTCATCCTGCATCTTCAGCAGATCGAGTTCGTCTTCGACACGAACGACCAGGAAACAAAGGGTCTGTTGGAGCACGCGCAGGATGTCTTCATCGGTGAGTATCGAAAACAAGCAGAAAAGACAAACGTGTTATTTATTTATTATATATTACAATTGCGTTGAAGACACATTTATGCAATAGCAATTTGTAATTGAGAAGAGATCATGATAGAAAAGACGCGATTAAAGATCTTTTACATGTATAATTCGGGGTTAGAAGACTTTTATTTAAATGTTTTTAAGTGCCTATACATTCACATGTTGATATTTATGTTCGTTCTGAAATGTTTATTTCATCACAGGGAACATCAGGAGTCTGGTAAAGGTGCTGAACGCTAAAAGTCGATCCGGCGTCGACTCCTTCATTATATACCTGAGCACCGAGGACGCGAGAGGTGCTACTTTGACTCTGGATACCGATGAGTCGTACAAGCTGGAGCTCATGCCGAAGGGGAAGATCCTGATGGCCAAGATCTGGGGAAAGAGTTACTTTGGCTTGCGCCATGGTCTCGAGACCCTCAGTCAACTGATCTGGTGGGATGAGGCCGCTGCCAAGCAAGGTGCTCTTCGTGTTCTCACGCGAGCTTCCATCGAGGACAAGCCCGCGTTTCCTTATCGTGGTCTCCTCGTCGACACTGGCAGGCAGTTCTTCCCTGTTGAAGAGCTGAAGAGGGTGATCGACGGCATGGCGGCCACGAAGCTCAACACCTTACATTGGCACCTCACCGACTCGCAGAGCTTTCCGTTCGACTCGGCGCAATATCCCGAAATGGCGAGATGGGGTGCCTACAGCGACGACAGAATCTACACGCCCGACGATGTAAAGGACCTCGCGGATTACGCGAGGATACGCGGCGTACGGATCATCGTTGAAATTGATTCCCCGGCTCATGCCGGTGCCGGGTGGCAATGGGGTAAGTTGTTCAGTAGAAAATTCTAAATTTCATTTTTCTAAATCTTCTAATCCTTAGCGAAATGGAGAACGGCTCTTATCGCTGTGAAACAATCGAGTCGATAGATAAGACTTGAGACTATTGTCTCGCGTGAAATCTCCAATTTTCTCATATTAATCCTTACCGACCGGGTGAATTTAACGTATGTTATATACGATGTGAAAATTCAGGTATGGAGCATGGTTTTGGCGACCTGGCGTTATGTGTTGACCAGCAACCGTGGGCATCGTACTGCGGTGAGCCAAATTGCGGCCAATTGAATCCCATAAACGAGCACTCGTACCGAATACTCGAAGGGCTCTATCGGGAATTGTTGGACTTGACTGAAGTGCGTGACGTGGTGCATCTCGGTGGCGATGAAGTGAACCTTGACTGCTGGGCGCAATACGGTAATATCACTTTGGCCATGCAGGCGCAGAACATGACAGACTATCACGAATTGTGGGCCGAGTTCGAAAGGAAGATGTTGCAACGTGTCATTAAAGCAAATCACGACCGAGTGCCGAAGGCGGTGATTATGTGGAGTTCACCGTTGGCGAAACGGCCGTACATCACCGCGTACTTTGATCCGAAGATTCATGTGATCCAGTCGTGGGGTGCCAGCAATTGGCCTGAAACGTCAGATCTGCTGGAGGACGGCTTCCGCGTGATATTGTCGCATGTGGACGCGTGGTATCTGGATTGTGGCTTCGGCAGGTGGCGGGAGAGCGGCGAAGCCGCGTGCGGAGAATACCGCACTTGGCAGACTGTTTATAATCACCGTCCGTGGAGGGACTATCCCCAAGAACAAGTGTCCTTGGTTCTCGGCGGCGAAGCAGCTATCTGGAACGAGCAAACGGGACAGGCATCTTTGGGACCTCGACTATGGCCTAGAGCATCAGCGCTCGCCGAACGACTGTGGTATGGCATATAATAAATAAGGATAATTAAGCATTACGATATATACGCATATTTCTTCGATGAATTTGAAGAGAAAAATTTTTCTCAACGAAAATGTTGATGAAAATATGATTTGTAATTCAGGCATGCCGGAAATCTCTTATATTCTCATTGAAGAATGTCTTTTTAAAAATCTAACGAAAGCAAGTATAGTGCGGATAGAAGTATACATAATAATAAAATAATTTAGCGAAATATTTTCCCTAAGATTATCATCTTTGTGTGTTTTTCAGGAGCGACCTGCCAATGATGAGTTACTCCACAGACGAGAATGTTTACACCAGATTAGCCGCGCACATCGAAGTTCTGGTTAGCAGAGGCGTCAAAACAGAATCCATGTGGCCACATTGGTGCTCCCAGAACCCTGGAAAATGTCTCTGACCGAGCGTCAGAAATCGACCAACTGTTCTACGAGTATTGTACTTGTACTTATACATTGTATTGTACAGCGCCGATAATCGTGTAAAGACTGGACTAATGCTGTCAATGTAGTAAGCCGCGTAATTTCCACACCCGGAACCAAAAATTGCGAATAATGCTCATTTACTACATCTATTATTGATTAGCAGCTGATTTCGCGTCAACTAATTTTGCCTTTTGTTTTTCTAATCTACACTAATCATGGTACTCAAGTATCCGGGAAATATATACGAAAGACTCAGGTAACTGGGTATCCGAGTATTGACAGTATTGGACTGAACGCCACGAGGAGCGGCAGAGTTCATTGCGAATCCGCTTCTCGCTTTCGGTTTATTAACACATTGCGATCCGCGGCCCGCACTAAGTCATCACGTTCAATTGTAACGAATAAGTCGAACCTACAATACGTACTAAGCCACGCTTTTCTCGATGCATGTAAGCGTCGAGAAAGAAATGTTATTATAAAGATCGGATTATATAATATTATAATGTTATAAATATATAATATTATAATATTATTAGAGTATATCAGTTACATATGATAGATTTAGTCTTACGCGAATGTTTATATTTTAACAAATTGTTGCAATATTGACCATAACGACGGATTACGTCAAGTTTGCGCTGTCGGCACTATGGTATAGTCGTGTCGATAAATCCGATGGCTAAGTGCCGTCAACGGATCGCATTGTGTTGATATTTTGTAACAGAGATATTTAAACCGTAGATATTTATACAACTCATGAATATATTTAAATGATAGGAACGACTGGTTAGGATGTGTTGTTTCACGACGGTCATATCCGGAATGTACCTACGGTTCTCGGTCTATCAACGTGCTCGGTATAAATGTATACGTTTTCATTATATCATCTTTTTCTATATCGTGCTTAAATGTCTCTGTTATAGGATATTAATGATTTAATTAAGCTATATATACTGTTAAGATATATAACATATATTTTCCAGTGTGAGCGGCTTGGGTTTTGCATGTCTGTAGATAGTATTAGTGTAACAATAAATATCCAATCATTGTGGGAATTATCTGGGTACTCAAATTATACTGTGATTAATGTACATAGTACCTTGGAAAAACAAAAGGCAAGATCATTCGTTAGAAAAATCATTGACAGACGGTGCATGGCTGTTATGAATTGCTTGTGTGTAATGTTTTATTCCGGATATCCGGATCTACAGACACGCGGAACAATTAACTAACTATGGTCAATAGTCGTGGCAATTATATTAACGATCAGTGAATATTGGAATTGATTTAATATCTTAAAAAATTATAGGTTGAAGAAAATAAGATGTAAAAGTAATATATAAAATAATATGAAAATTATGTAGAGAATAAATAAATATGACGAAATGTATATAAATATAAGACGCGACTGTCGACGATTGCGAAAACCAAGCCGATCGCAAGAAGATATGTGTTACGAGATGTCTCTGTTATGAAGTGCTACTACACGGATTTAACATAAAGTGAATGTTGAATACATGATGTGCACTTTATTTTCCTACAAAAGCTGTTTCTCATTTCTTCGTTCAACCAAGCGGAATATATTTTAAAAAATATATAACACGAGCGAGATATGAGTACTTTGCTTTCGAGGATTGTGATCTGTTATATCTAACTCGAATGTCAGATTTAGAGCGTGTTTCTTGCGAATTCATTTCCATGAACCATTGTTATCATCTACGTGGTTCAACAATGATATCAACGATAGGCTCACTATGAAAGTTATCGTGATCTGGTGGAAATAAATGCCATCATAAATAAAATTAACGACATCATATAAGTGCCTCGATGTATGCTGATCCCGACAAAGTTTTTTCTGTTATTTGGCGAACGACAAACAGCATCAAAACGTCGTTTATCATCCAAGAGCAGATTCGTCTTAACGTCGAATTGGATGTTACAGGTATGAACAATAATTCTATCTAATTTCTTATGACAATAGAAACATAGGATTACCAGTTACATAGAAACATTTCCTCCCATTATAATTTTAAGTTCATACAAATATATGTATACGTATGTGTGTGCTTATAGTGTGTACATACATACATAACATACACGCACACATATATCCTCTAGCAGATGAATCTATGTAGAGAAAAAGGTAATACAGTACAATGTTAATATATATATATTATATATTCTTTTAAAATATAATAATGGATGGATATCAAACTATGCGTAAAGTAAAATAGAGGGAAAGAAAGTTTTCTATAATGGAACTCATTTTTATTACTATGGTGGCATTGGAAACAAAAGAAGTGTTCACAATAGTTTTTAATATAATAATTCATAAAAATGAAGGGAGAAAGAGAAGAAATATAAAAAATGTTATTTAGTTATTCATAAGTACTTCTTCTTCTTCTATACTGGCTCCGGCGGGGGAAAATAGGTGTCCTTCTTCCTTCCTTCAATAGATGGCTCTGGGCCTGTTCTTCAATCTTCAATAGATGGCTCTGTGCATACAATAGATGCTCCAACGCCACTCACAAAGCTCTGGGCCTGTGGAAGCAGAAAGAAACCTAACAGCGGCCAACACGACATTTTCTGCGACACCGACTTTCCGCACTGGGAAAGGACGCCATCTGCATCCATTTTGAGAGGGGAACTACGATGCTACATCCACTTTCAGGTCTCGGTGGTAAAATCTGCATGTGGTGGAAGTCCGTGCTACATCCATTTTCAGGCGTTTTATGTCCGTGCTGCAACCACCATCTCTTGCCATCTCTATACCAGACTATGCCCGGAGGTCTAAAAAGAGCGGGAGGGGGGGGGGAAGGGGGAGAAGCAGAAAAAATAAAAGTACGTATTAAATGTTAAATCTTCGAATACATGTTGCCGTATCAAAGTCTCTTCTATAATAAACGATTTGACATGTCTGGAGACACATAATGTATCGTTGCCTGCGTCCCGTTCCCTTCGTCCTGCTTCTCAATTCAGCATCCCGTCCGCTCCGGACATTCGCTCGTGACACTGACAGTGGCCGTCGGTGAGCATTCGATCCACTCGGAGGAGCACGTGTTAATTAACGCGACGAGACTCCGATTATAAATATCTCGCGAGTCGACGAAATATTTAAACTTTTAAAAAAAACATCAAAGAAAATCACGTTGATGTTGTCATGGGTGAAATCTCACCCTGGTATATATTTTTTTATTTTCGAAATAAAAAAAGCCAAACGAATGCAATTAAATGTTATTTATCATCATTGAATATTAAATGAAAAGTAGAAGAATTATTGTCCGCAGCGGATAATCTCCCTGTATAAAATGTCGAACTGAAACATATTATATGAAAAGTATTGACATTTTAAATATTGACATTTGAATTCTGCTTTCTGATCCGAAGAAAGGGACTAAAAAGTATTAGTTCTTATTAAATTTCACCGTGCTAAATGCGAGATGGCAGTGGTGAATGCTTCACGTGAATGCTTCATATTAAAAAGGATTCAATTCATTTCAAATATGCCTTGTATTCAATCGCAATCGATAAGTTTCAAATGCGAACTTTCGTATTGAAAAGTATTCACTTCTTCTCCTAATTGTTTTCGGATTCAGAGGCATACAAGATTTTCACGTTCTATTCCCCGTCGCATTGAAAAGTATTGGCCCGCGATCCAATCTGAGATTTCCGCAAAGCAGAATTCATGACAAAATCTCGTGAACGCAAAACAATACTTTTAAATACGACGTTTTATACAGGACTAACATTTAATAAGAACGAGACAAAATTCGCATAGGATGAAATTCCTCTTTTTAACGCTACCATGATCTTTAATTATTTTCCGAAAACGACGTCACAACAACTTTGACACTCTGTAAAATATATCCATATTTTCGATTCGTCCCAATCAAAGATATTCTCTCTCTACCGCAGGTTATTAACCGGGAAAATTATTTTTCTGTTTCAGTTGTTGCGGAAAGCAACAGCAATCCGGTGGACGCGGATGCCGCACCGGAGGATCCGGTTCGGGCCAAGCAGAGTCGGCTTGAAGGTAAGTTTACAAGTTTACTGTAGTCTTCTGTTTGACCCTTGGCGATCTAGAGCTGGGATATAATTTCTGGCTCGACTTGAATTACGATCGCAGAGGGTAAACTACTCTTTTACTCGCCCGCACTCGTTGGTCCAATCTGATGAGCAAATGTGAATTTTTTGTTACAGAGTTGAAGCGGAACGCGGCCGGCTCTGACTGCAAGTCGTTTCGGTGAGTCAAAATAAAAAGAGAAACAAAATTCTGCATGACGGATGTGGGACTAAAAAATATCGTTCGAGTCAATGCGAATTGCAAATAGATTCTTGCATGTGTGTATTTGTGACGTTGAATAAAATACATTGCTCGAAACAATCAGGGGATTACTTGATCGATAGCCTGCGTTATGTACGAGATTTAAAATACTGAATGATTCTCTTTTGATGTTCAGTCATCTGAATAAGAGATATTCATATGTACAAACGCGATATCGTCATCAGCTGCTTTATTTTTATTTTTCAAGCGAGCCGCAGAATTATTTAACGATTTAATTATTTGACAATATTCAATTGTCCGTGTAAAATATATTCATACGCATAAATGCCGATACCGTTGGCTACTTTTCTTTTATTTGCAAAACAGGCTGTAGAATTATTTGGCAATATTTTCCATTCATCACGATCCCTATTGTCTCGAGTAGCGTATAATGCGCGCAGAGATTGCGCCAGCGCACGCCGAGCTTGAGGTATCCTCGCTCGCGTGCCTTTGAATATCGCGACCGCGGTTATCAAAATACGCGTTTTTACCCGCGCTGCAACAAAGAAGGCTTAAATTCTCATTTCGCTAAAGTATCGCGAACGTAAGTTTCGTCGTGACGGAACTATCATGCGTGAAAACTTTGCCCCGCTTCTCTCTCTTTGAGCTCCCTTGGGGCGACAGGTTTCTGATTGTCTAATCTTTCCTCGCGTGCATTCGCGAATATTTCACTCTTAGATATCGATACTCCCGCATTTTCGCGACTTTTCAGATGCGATCGCGAAAAGCGCCGTAAAAATCCGTTTGACGAGTCGATAAATTTTCACACGGTTTTTGCTCCTTGCCGATCGAATTTATAGAGTCCGTTTCGCAGCGCGTTAAAAATTTCCATCGATGTCGACGTAAAACGTTCGTTAATTGACGCAAATATCGCCGCTCTAATACAAATATCGACCGCGTCGCGAAAGTGTAGCAATCAACGCGTGGGACGCGCTACAAGATGGATGCTGCGCGACATGGAGAGCGGCAGCGGACATGGACGAACATTGGTGGATCTGGTTGGATGTAACGGGACATCAATATCATCATCGGTGAGCGTTTGACTCAATGCTCACAGAGAGCTCTTTTATTATTACATTGTGCATGCCGCAAATTTGCATTGACTTTTATAACGAAAAATATATTCCATGAATTATTGCCATATATTATGGCTATATATTATCGCCATATATTGTTGCCATATATTGTTGCCGTATATTATTGCTATATATTATTGCCATATATTGCCATATATTGCCATGTATTATCGCCATATTATGGCCATTTGAAATCGCGCGAGCAATCGAGAAAATTTAATTTACCGGTAATCGCAAAAGTGCGCGGTAAATGTCACAGATGGATGTCAGCAGCCCGTCTCAGAGCTGTCCGATAACAATATTCTTGCTGCAATTTAACTTTAAACCACAGCGGTCTCCGATCGCAGGAAACTTTTTATCGCGGACTAACCCTTCGAACGGAATATTCCCGAGAAGCGCTCTTGAGATAAACGCTAGTTATAAGCGAACTTGCCTCGTTAGGGTCCCGTCGCAGTATCGTCGTCGCGGAAAATAAGGAAGAAAGGAACTAATTATCCGACACCGTTGTGAAAAGAGGGACGATGGCGTTCCTTCGCAAGTAGAACGTTAGGCCCGTGCGAACGCGAGCGTCAAATTCCACCGCGGCTGCGAACGTCCACAGATCAGTTTCTTCGCGGAAACGGCTCAAAACATAGGAAAGCGCTCTTGACACAATATAGTCCTATATCAGCCTTATTCTCACCATAAATCTCGACATTTAACTCCCAGTAGAAGCGAAGATATGAACATTAAAATTAAAAATTAAACTAAATTAAATTTAAATTTAAATATGTAACATTCGGTATCACCTAAACGGCTCAAGATGCAGGCTTTTTTTTTGCGAAAATATAGTCCTGTAAAAACCCAATTCTCACCATAAATTTCGACTGTAAATTCCCAGTAGAAGCAGATATATTAACGGAACAAGTTGGAAAATTTTAATCTTCGATATCTCCTAAACGGCTGGAGATACAGGCCTGTTTTTTTTCACCAAAATATAGCGCTGTAAAAACCCTACAACCCACCATAACTTTCTACTCTCAACTTCCAGTAGAAACGGAGATATCAACGGTACAGTTTGGAAAATTTTAACCTTCGATATCTCCTAAACGGCTGGAGATACAGGCCTGTTTTTTTCACCAAAATATAGAGCTGTAAAAACCCTACAACCCACCATAAATTTCTACTCTCCACTCCCAGTAGAAGCGAAGATATCAACGGTACAAGTTGGAAAACTTTAACCTTCGATATCTCCTAGACGGCTACAGATACAGGACTGTTTTTTGCACCAAAATATAGAGCTGTAAAAACCCTACAACCCACCATAAATTTCTACTCTCAACTCCCAGTAGAAGCGGAGATATCAACGGTATAAGTTGGAAAACATTAACCTTCGATATCTCCTAAACGGCTAGAGATACAAGCCTGTTTTTTTCACCAAAATATAGAACTGTAAAAACCCTACAACCTGCCGTAAATTTCTACTCTCAACTTCCAATAGAAGCGGAGATATCAACGGTACAAGTTGGAAAACTTTAACCTTCGATATTTCCTAAACGGCTAGAGATACAGGCCTGTTTTTTTCACCAAAATATAGTCCTGTAAAAGCCCTACAACTCATCATAAATTTCGACTCTCAACTCTCAACTCTCAGTAGAAGCGGAGATATCAACGGTACAAGTTGGAAAACTTTAAACTTCGATATCTCCTAAACGGCTAGAGATACAGGCCTGTTTTTTTTTTGCCAAAATATAGTCCTGTATCAACTCTATTCTCACCATAAATTTCGACTGTCAGTTTCCAGTAGGAGCGGAGATATCAACGGTACAATTTGGAAAACTTTAACCTTCGATGTCTCCTAAACGGCTTGAGTTATAGGCCTGTTTTTTGCCACAATATAGTCCTGTATCAACCTTATTCTCTCCTTAAATCTCGACTCTCAATTCCTATTAGAAGCAGAGATATTAACGGCCCTATATGCGATAGCACAGACTTCTGCATAACGCATAATACATAACGCATAAGATAATCAACTAATCAGAGTTCTTCATTTCTGTCCTGAGGAGGGAAATGAAGAAAACTAGTTGGTTTATTGTCTTATGTGTCACGTATTATATGTCATGCAAAAGCCTGTGCTCTTGCCTGTATTGTAAGATTTAAAAAGAGAGATCCTCTATTTCTCTATTCTGTTATCTTTCTGTCTCTCCTCTTCTTGATCCTCTTCCTTTATAAGAGAGGGATGTTCAGGATGTTTAGGTTCCGAGCGATTAATGTGAACTCTTCTTATTATGAACAAGAATATAAGTATGTATATTTTAAATAAACAATAATACAATAGTAACCGACACCGCAGCTTATATTAAATATATCTCTTTACAAAAGCTTAACGCTCTACGACTCTTCCTTCGACTTGACTCTAATTTCTATTATTCGTCTCGACATTAATCGGCAAAAGGCTAAAGCTAAAAAGCCAAAGGCAAAAAGCCCCGTCTTTCTCTGTGCGTCTCCTTTTACCCTCTTCTCCATCCGACGAGTCTGATCTCCTAGGACCGGTCTTTCTCCCGTGGCTCCTCCCGGAATAGACTGGTGCTGTCCTCCCTCGGCTGTATCTTACAGTATTGAGTATAGAATAACTTAGTGAAAAAAGATTGTATTACATACAAGTGCGTAAATTAAGCTTGGAAAACTCTGCATCCCCAAACAAAATATATAGATAGGTACTCAAATATCTTACGATCTTGTTTCATTCACGATTACTGGTTAATTATTTATCGAATTGAATACCCTAACCTTTCTGTACAGAATATATTGCTTAATAAGATAAGGACAGAGATTTTTAAGATTAATTGTTATGTTATGAGGAATATAAGAGGATAGACGTAGATAAGAATTAATAACAGGTGAAATAGTATATACAGTGTTGTATAATTTATTTTACAGAAATACAAGAGTAGAGTTTCTGTGCTATATACCTCGAACTGAAGGCATGGTGATCTAATCTAATCACTATATTGGAAGAAAAAAATATATATTGCTTATAAATTTAAATTTCTCTCTTGTAAATTGTTATTTTATTGAATATAACATTATTTAATATAATATCTGCTGATCATTAAAATATGTTGGATATGTCATAGTATTTTTCTAATGAAATTTATGAAAATCTAAAAAAATTTACAAATATTTTGCGAGACTTCAAAGCATTATATAGAAGCTACACACACACATACACATGACAATGTTGATAAAAACAATTATTTTCAATTAATATCAAATATTTATATCGTGTTTATGTATATATTATGTTATGTATATGGATCTTTTTCTTATTTCATTTTGAACAAGTCAATTTTATTTCATTTTGTTACAGAATTATAAATACACTAGAATGGCATATATCCTGAGCAAGACACCTGTTTTATATCGAACTACTTACTACAGGAATATTATCTTGAGTCCTGTTGCTAAACACATATGTATAAAGAATTCTAGATATTTTTCTTCCATTAAATCAGATCGCCTGACAGAGAAGAGATTTAAGCTAAAAGATAATATAAGTGATGATTATAAGCTAATATATAGAGAATATAACCGTATACCTCAGTTAATTAGTATTACATATTATACTGGATGGTTTGGTGTTTGCTTTGTAATATATATTGTGGGATATATAATTATCAAAAATCCATTAGTGTCAGACAAAGAAGTAGAAACAAGTTTCAGTAAAGAAAAGCTTAGTACTGAAACTGATAGAATATTTATGATAATTAGTGGTATGTTCCTATCTATCGTACTGATATTAGGGAGTCAAATGTTTCCTTTCAGAATTTATCATAATTGTTCACAAAAATTGTACAAAGCTATATTTGTAAGTAATATACTGGGTAAAAAACAAATAGAAATATTTGGTGAAGGCACTATTATACCCATGTTTAAGGATTTTGAACATTTGTCAGATATATTTTTTAAAATAAATGATCGTATTGTTCTACTAGATAAAAGATGTTTTCAAAAACCTGTATTATATGAGATGATGATTCGTAAGGTCAAATAAAATTCCGTGTATTTTCATATCTGTTAACAATTTATCACAATATATTAGAACTTTATCCATTGTATTTGTACATACACTTATAGTTCATCATTTGTAAATTTCTTCTATTAAATAAATAAAAATTATGAAATCAGAAGAATTCTATTACAAAAATATGTGCATATTTACCACACAAAATATATCTATGTACATAATTATAGTCACATTTGTTAGTGTTTCTCTAAAAAAATATATATATTGTAACAGTAAATTATATTGTAACATAAATGTATATTGTAACAGTAAATTATACCGTTTATTTAATCTCCAACTTCCATTCTTAATAACACATTACATATTAAGTTATCGCGTTCAACAGTACAATAAATTCATCCTAATGTTGAATTGGATGTTACAAGTATTAACAGTGTACAATGGCTCCACCTAACTTTTTGCCATAGATAGAAGCATAGAATTATTAGGATTATACATAGGAAAACTAATCTTATAAGAGTCTTGTGAAGAATTATATATTTATAAAAATGTACAAGAGATTATAACGTTCAGAATTTCTTTTTGCCATACTTTAATTTGTTTTTAAACTTCTTAGCATTTATGCCGTACGTTTTTAATCGTTCTGCGTTCAAGGACATCATCGGATCGATGCTATCACTATTTGATTTGCGCTTGTTGCTTTTTGCTTTATTCAATTGCAGGTTTCTCTTTTCCTTCATTTTGTTCCTTTTTGTCTGTATAACCGCGGTTTTATCAGCAGGTACTGTTCCTTCGTTATTCTCTTCTATCTTCTTATTTACTTGCGATCTTTCTTTCTTTACATTATCCGTTTTTATCTTCTTCGGCTTCGGATCATCATCGTCGACTCTTAATTTATTTTTCCGTTTATGCTTATTTTTACTTGCTATACTTTTCTGTTGCGTATCTTTATCTTGTTCTATGTCATTCTTAATATTATGAGAATTATTTTGTGTATTATTTTCAATGATTTTTATAATCTTTTCTTCAAGAATGGTGTTGGTGTTAGTAGAATCCACATTGTTTTTAGTTTTCTTCTTTCGTCTACGCTTCTTACCGCCAGTGTTATCGCTCGTTTGATCATCCACATGTTCATCTTCTTGTTTTTCTGATTCACTATACCAAGAAGAATACAAATCAGTATTATACAAAGTTATATTGTTTATGCTTAAAATGCCATAAGTATATTTAATACTGTGGTGGAAAAGAAAAAGAAACGGAAAAATCGCAAGATAATTTAAATAGTGTAGCTATGAAAAAATGAACTTAATATATTTTTAAAAAACAATTTCCTTTTTAATCTCTGTGGAAAAACTTACGTGAACAAGCTGCTGAGAATTTTCCGTTTAAGCATTTCATTCGACGCCTTTTGTTTATACGATCGAATCTCTTGCATTTCTAAGTCCTCAGATTTATGTTGAAGAGCTCGTTTTAAAGAACACCATTTATTTAACTCCTTATCATCGGCCATTAGGATCTTTAAAGATGTAAATATATTAATTTAAATTTTTTAAATTATACCTTTTTCTTGGATTTATAATTCAATAATAACGATAAAATGTAAAAATAATCTTTACCTCTGGAACACTTAGCCCATAGTCGTTCGGTACTACTTTTCTATACTTAAATCTGCAAGGCAAATCTCCGATCATATCTTCATAGTCCATTGAGTAATATTGGTCAAAATATTCTTCATATGAAGGGAACTGTTTTGGATCAAATTTTGGTTTTTCTTTCGCTATAAGCGCAGCAAACTTAGAGCCCCTTTTCTTTTTTCGCTTTCTGATGCTCTTTATAAGTTCTGATTGCAAATTTTGAGACCCGTCGTAATCAGCATCCATCTGTAATTAGAAGATGCGATGGATATATTAATTCCATACAAAATATATCGAGATTAATGAATTAGTTCGAAAACAAATTGCTCAATGTTAACCAAAGAATTAGCCATTGTAAGAATAATGCGATAGAAATAACAATTTAAAAAAATTAGAATAATTAACAATTATTTTAATTTTTGCGTGTTTGCGTATATCATACATTAAAATCTGCGTCTTCACAATAAGGTTCTTCGTGTGGCGTATTTTCTATGTCAATTTCATATGCACTCGGATCATAGTCATCCCATGTACCCTCAATATCCAACTCCTCGTCAATATCTGGAAATTCTGGTTTCACATCACCTTCAGCACCAGCATAATATTCTTCGTTAAAAATTTCTTTCATCTTTCTGTCGTATTCATTCGGATCGAAATCGGCATCGAAATCAACGCTATCGAAACGTATATCATTGTTCCCTGCAATTAGTACAAATATAACGTTAGACAAATGAACTGTTACACAGTTTGACACGAATTCTACAAATGTTAGGAATTCGAAGAATCATTACCTGTGATTTCTTTCAGCTTCTCTATCTTTTCTTCCATCTCTTTTCTTTTCAGTGCTTTTAGTTGTTTCAATTCTTCTACCTTTTGCCGTTTTTCTTCCTCTTTCCTTTGCCTGACTTCTGCTCTCTTTTGCGCTCTGCGCGTATCTTTTTTTCGCATTGTATTTTCCATAGTTCGTGGATACCTTAGCATGACATAAATTTGATGGATTAAAAAAAGGTTGTATTGCAAACATTCAAAAGGTACTCGTCGGATAATATAAATTGTACCTCTTAATAAATTCCTGATCAGGCTCTTCAAATCTAAAATTGTATTTGTGTTCAAATTCCTCCTGTTTTTTAATATTCATTTCATCCTCTGATAAATTCTTATCACTGTCGTGAGCAATTTGATCATAATCTAGTTCTGTATCGGAAGATTCCTTATCCATATATTTGTTATTTAAAATATAATCTCTCAAAAATTTTTCATTTGGATCTAAATCAGGATTTGTCCAGAAATCACGCAATGATTTAAGTTCTTCTTGTTTTTGAGGATCAATTTCTAACTGTTGACCTTTTAGCCACTTCTTGTACGAGTTCTCTTCCTGAATGAAAATAAAGCAATGACATTGTTACAATATACAGTATCTAAGAATAAATTAGTTCAATAAGTAATAAAATAATGGAAAAATATAATTAGAAATACCTCCTGATTATCATCTTCTGTCTTTTGCTTTGGTTTCAGAAAATCAGTATCTTCATCTGTATCTTCTTTTAGGGCATGTTTGAAATCATTTTTCATTTCTTGTTGTTCCTCCATATAAGTTGAAATTTTAATTTTATCATTCTCCTTTGTATTATCTTCATTTTCACTACTACTAAACTGCCCATGTCCTTCCATTATAATTTTACGTTCATAGTCACGTAAAAAGACAGCTTTTTTTTTCTTTGATTTTTTTTCTTTCTTGTTTTTTGGTCCAATGCATTCAGATTCATCAATTGTGTCAAAGAACTTGACACTTTCATCATATATACATGGATCTTTTTTCTTCAAATATGCCAAAGTTTTGTAAAATTCTTTATCAAATTGTGGATTTTCAATCTATAGAGAATTTAATAAAAATTTAAAAAATTACCTTTGTTATATATAACCAAAATCTTTTGGGGAGGCAATAAAATAAAGATATAAGATGCTTTACTTAATTACTTATTATGAAATAAAATAATAAACCATACATTCTCATCATCTTCATCATCGTCAGACAAGCTGCTGTCTTCCGTGATAACCTCTTCATATTTTGTTTTTACTGCAAACAAATATAAAAATAAAAAGAATTAATTCTAAATTATCTTAAATATAGATTTATAGATACTTTGATTAAAGATAACTTTTAATAAAGATATACTTTCTTTTATATTGGATAGAATAGGTTATACAACTGCTTACATTTATTTAGTTCTTCCTTCTGACGCCAATTATTGTAATCTTTAGCATATTCCGAATTTATCTTAATATCTTCGTCAGAATCTGAATTATCACCTTCAAATAACGTTGACATATTAAATGGATACAAAGGCTAAAAATTATAAAACGCAACTTTGTAGGCACACATGTGCACCTTTAAACCATAACGGGTCTAAAAATCTCATCTAGATTTAGACCCGTTATTTCCTTCCAATATAAAGCGTCATCTACAATGGCAGTAAGCAGTAAGAAGTAAGCGTGAACAGTAAGAAATGGACCAACCACAGTTGATCATTTTATTGTCATAATCGACTGTGATTGGTTTATTTCTTACCGCTTACGCTTACTTCTTACTGCTTACTGCCATTGTAGATGACGCTTTAAGGTCATTCTACAATGAGGTGTGGTAGTATGCAGTAGGCAAATTGACCAATCACGATCGATTGTTCTCATTACGATCGAAGAATAATCGACTGTGATTGGTCAATTTGCCTACTGCACTCTACTGCATACTACACCTCATTGTAGAATGACCTTTAAAGGTCATTTTACAATACGTGTCGCAAGTTGTAAGCCGTAAGAACTGACCAATTATAGCCGATTATTTTTGTAATAATCGACTGTGATTCACCAATTCTTACGGCTACAACTTACGACACATATTGTACAATGACCTTAACGTTTATAACCTACAACTGAATTACAGGTTAAGAACCGACGAGAGAAATTTGTTCTACATAGAAAATGGAGGGTCAAGAGAAACAGATAGAATGCAATTTCTTTATCTAAATATTATTCCCTAAATTTATTATGGGTCTCTCTCTTCAAGAAAGACAGGGACTCAATTGGACACAACCAACCGGTGGGAAGCTTCACCTAGAGAGTTACTAAGTCCAACCAATCATTATATTTTGTCTAATTAAATCCTTTCGTACTGTAGCGTCCTCTGTAAAATCCTCTGCCTTATATTACAAATGTTCGCTCCATTTTATTACAAAAAACTTCATCTTAATATCAATAATTACAAAGACTTTTCTTTTTCTTCCTTTTCCCTTTCTCCTTATACATGTTCTGCTTTTCTTGTGCTGTTTATTGAATAATTAAATGCTGTGTAACACAAAATAATATTAATATACTTTAAAATAAGATATTTTATTTAAATGACTTAAATGCAAAATAATAAAAAAACTAAAAAAAAATTTAGAAAAACGCGAAAAGATGAATAAATAAATAAATGTCTGTATATGTGACGTGCGAAATGTAATAATCAATGCTCCAACCAATGATGCTTCCAAAACCTGGCAACCCTGCTCACGCGTATGTATTGTTTATTAATTCATTCACATGGGGCCATTAAGTTGAGTCGTAGTGTGTGTGTACTCAAGTATGTTTGATGTTTGAAATGTTATTGATAAAAAATCAAAGGTGATTAAAGTGAGATAAAACTAAATAAATAAATTCAATATTTTAAACCAAACACTAAACCAGACACTAAAATTTCGAAATATACCACGATGTAGTCATATGTGTATAATTGGACTGGATATAGACTGAATTTATCTTTTTCTTAAGTATGTTGTTTAGTATGGGATTTATTAGATTTTTCTATGAAATTTAAAATTTCTTAATCTGTGTAGGATGGATGAATAGAGTGCATCAAAATGTCTCATATTGAAACCTGTAAAGATCGACAACAAAATGAATTAGAAGTTTTAAAGGTTTGTATAATACACATGTATCATAATGTTTACCATGTATATAATGCATATGTGAGGATATACTTTAAATCTGTAGCCTCTGAACTATAAAATATTTTTACTATAAAACTATATTATACTACAAACTTTTAAAATTTTTCTTGTAATTATTTGTGATATAGTCTATTTTTGGTGACGAGTTGCGTGACTTACGGAAGAACAAAAATAAAAAGAAATGGCAACCTCTAAATATAATTGTTACTTTAACACCACAAAAGGGTATGTCAGGACCAGCACAGATTCATGCACAGATAGATTTGCATATTACATGTGGTGACAAATATCCAGATGAGTAAGTTTTATGGTGAACATATCTTATCCAAATATTTTTGTCATCTTAAAAAAACCAATATTTAATGACATATATATCACCTATAATATTTCAGAATACCATCTATTGAATTGCGAAATAGTAGAGGATTATCAAATCAACAAGTTGCAATTTTGTCCTCAGAGCTAGAAAATTTAGCAACGAAGTTAAAAGGTGAAGTTATGATTTTTGAATTCAGTCAACATGTTCAAAAATACTTACATGAACATAATAAGCCAAGTTACAGTAGTTTCTATGAAGAAATGGTGTCGAGACGTCAGGAAAAGATACAATATGAGATGCAGGAAAAACAAATAAAAGAAGATAAAGAAAGACAGGTATCGATTGATATTTTTATGTCATGTATCTTATTGAGATAAAGTTTATTATAAGATTATAATTTTATAAATATTCATTTTTTTATATGTTAGGTACTACAAGATGCCATACAAAAACGTCAGGAGGCTCTGAAAGCTGAAATGCGTAATCGGAAAGATACAGTTCGATCCACAGACTCTGACATTGTCTTTAGATCAATACCATCATCTCCACATGATCGAGGAAAGAATCATTTTAGACGTAGATGCGTCAGCACGTCAGAAAGTTCTGAAGGGTCATTGTGTGAGCACAGAGGTACCAAACTACTCCATTTTGACAGTAATAAAGGAGAGAGGCAAGTGCATCGAGGAAAATGCTTGGGTCACAGTGCAAAGGGTTCTATAGTATATGCTGGTGTGGATATGACCACCGGAGAATTACTGGCTATCACAGAATGGACATTAAAATGCGGAGTGGCGAATGATTATTCTACTCAGGAAACTATTGATATACAACATGCTATGAAGCAAATTGCTAGCTTGGAACAAGAACTTAATCACTTGTACAAACTACATCACCCGAATCTTGTACATTATTTAAATATGAAATATTTACAGAACAACAACAATTTAGTTATTTATATACTTCAAGAATTTGTGGTATGTAAATATTTATGTATGGAATGGCTGCTATATGTATATATTCTACAACCATAAGAGTGATATTTATGTTCATTAATGTTGATTATTGTAAAAGTAGGTTGGAACTACATGCTCGTTCTTTTTGATGGAAAACATTCCAGTTGATATCGACATATTGAGGCATTTAGCAACCGGTGTTCTTGAAGCTTTACAGT
Source organism: Harpegnathos saltator (assembly GCF_003227715.2). Lineage (NCBI taxonomy): Eukaryota > Metazoa > Arthropoda > Insecta > Hymenoptera > Formicidae > Harpegnathos > Harpegnathos saltator. Next base: position 107,655 of record NW_020230483.1, read on the forward strand.
ATCTTCACGAGAACAATGTAGTACATAAAGATTTACGCGATACTAGCGTTTATATAGATCGCATGGGTGTTGTAAGATTATCCGATTATTCTTTAGAAAAAAGACTGTCGGACATGTATCACTCGAACTCTTTAGCAAAGACTGAACATGATTTCCCAACAATTCAAGGCCGAGGAGGTAAAAAGGCAGACATATATAGATATGGAATATTGCTATTGTCGTTGTTAAAAGGAACTATCATATCTGGCGATGAAATCGACTTAACAGTAATTCAGCAGGTAAGTTTTTCATTTACAAGAAGACTATCCACATTTCAATTTAAATAATTCTTTTTCAGCTTCACTTAAGAGATTTTATATCAAAATGTCTTATTGACGACGAGAGAATGCGTTGGTCCGCGGAGCAATTGCAACAACATAGTTTCATAAGAATACCACTAGAGCGAGGTATATCACCTGCATCACCAGATCATGATGAGAAGGAAAACAATTTAGAACCGGAAGAGCCAGACAATGATGTTCAATTTCATTTACCATCAATGGGTGGTCAATCACGAATACAGAATGAATTTGAAGTATTAAAATGGTTGGGAAAAGGAGCTTTTGGTGATGTTCTAAAAGTAAGAAATAAGTTAGATGGTGGGATTTATGCTATCAAACGAATAGAATTAAACCCAAAGAAGAAGCAATTGAATAAAAAAATCACACGTGAAGTAAAATTACTGTCTAGAATGAATCATGAGAATGTAGTGCGTTATTATAACTCATGGATCGAAAGTGCTACCTTGGACGATTCCACCAGACATAGTCGATTTACACCAATCACTACATCTTCGGATAGAACTACTGCTACTACTACACAGGATAAAACAGACATAGTTGACACACAGGATAAAACAGATATAGTAAGTATTATATAAAAAATAATGTAAATTTTATTTTATGATTAAGCTTCGGTATATCAAAACTTTAGTTACGATTAATATATAGTCAGATATGTTACTATAAAAATATGCAACTTTCACTTTTTAGCAACTGGGAAGTGAGGAAATAGAAAAATTTGCTCCATCGTTACACGAAGTTGAATGGAATATATCGTACGAGTCTTTGGCAAATGCGGCTGATAGTGAAGATGATAACAGCGACTCTTCAACTGATTCCGATAGCGAGGAACATTGCACGTTCTTGTAAGAAAACTTTTTCTCAGTAATAAGCAAAACCTGACAATTATGTCTGTATATGTGTGGAATTTCAATTAGGTTTAATGTCTAAAAAACTGTTATTTCACGTCTTTCAGAAAGCGAACTTTATTGCGAATCGAATCTTCTGATAGCATAGAATTTGAAAGAGATAGTATCTCACCAAGGTCTACAAAATCCGACATCTCGAATGACGATGTTAAAGATGCCGAAATCACTAGTGCGGATACGACGGTGAAAGAAATACAATTCATGTACATACAAATGGAATTTTGCGAAAAGAGTACATTAAGGACTGCCATAGACAATGGCTTATACGAAGATGACGAACGAGTTTGGAGATTATTTCGAGAAATTGTAGAAGGGTTGGCGCATATTCACCAGCAGGGCATGATACACAGAGATTTGAAGCCTGTAAATATATTTCTTGACAGTAACGATCATGTCAAGATAGGAGATTTTGGACTAGCTACGACTAACATATTATCGACGTTAGTTCATACTATTGACGCTGATAAAGAATCACAGTTCGTTGAAAAAGGTATGAGTAATTAATAGCGAATTGTATATTAAGATGTGACGAATTGGTATAAGCCATATATTTTACAATTTACTTCATCTCTTTTTAGGGGCAAGTTTTGACGTAGAGGGATCTCTTACTGGACAAGTCGGGACAGCTTTATATGTAGCACCTGAACTTTCTGCAAAGACTGCCAAAGCAATTTACAATCAAAAGGTAGATATCTATAGTTTAGGAATTATCTTTTTCGAAATGACGTACAAACCATTGACGACTGGAATGGAGCGTGTAAAGATTCTATTGAATTTACGCTCTAAGGAGATAGTTTTTCCTACTGACATAGTAGAAACGGATATACCACATCAAATTCATATTATACGGTAAGACAATTCACAATTTGACGACATTAAATGATATATTAAACGTTGCATTATTTTTTTCTCTGAATTATACAAAATAATAAAACTCGTTATATCTTTCAGTTGGCTGCTGAATCATGATCCGAGTCAGCGACCCACCGCTCAAGAACTACTTTCTTCTGAATACTTACCACCACCTCAATTAGAAGAAACGGAATTACAAGAGATGGTGCGCCATACGTTATCCAACAGTCAAAGTAAAGCATATAAATATTTAGTGGCATCGTGTTTCATGCAAGAAGTTACACCGGCGGTGGACATTACTTATGACATGAATTTACCTGCTAGGGGAGCGTCAAGTGTCCTTTCCTCGAAAAAACTGTTTCTACAGGAAAACATAAAAAGAAAGATCGTCGAAATATTTAAGAAACACGGTGGATTGTGTCTCACCACTCCGTTGCTGATGCCTAAATCCGCTCAGCATAGTAGTTTTACCGAATCTAGCGTTAAATTGATGACGTGCACTGGTAGCGTAGTTTCTATACCTCATGATCTTCGCACACCCTTCGCCAGATACATCGTATGGAATAATATTTCACACATTCGAAGATATGCCATCGAACGTGTGTTCAGAGATAAGAAAGTATGTCTGCGTTTTCAATATTTAAACTTAAAACTATTTGAGACAATCGGAAATACAACGATTGATTTATATCGAATCATATTGCAGGCTCGAGGATTTCATCCGAGAGAATTGTACGAGTGTGCTTTCGATATCATCAGTCCTGTAGCCAACAATTTAATGACGGAAGCTGAGTTGATCTTTATTATATGGGAAATTTTTAATGAATTACCACAGGTTCAAGAGCGTAATCTTACAGTACGTTTGAATCATACGTCACTGTTGCAAGCTGTACTAATGTACTGCGGCGTAGAGAAGGATAAATATCAAGATATATACTCGATACTACAGAACGCCCGTGATGGCAAGTTCTCCAAATTTCAAGTCCAAACGCACTTGATCAGTTTGTGTCTCACTGATCAGGCTATGGAAACACTTTTCAATTTACTCGAAACGGAGAGTTCCGTTGCAAAGATCGCCAGTGTCTTGAGAACAATAACCAGAAGGAAAGGAGATGCCGCTGGTTTGGCTAAAGAAGGATTGAAAGATATAGAAACTGTAATATCTAACGTAGAAAATTTAGGGGTAAAGGTAACGTTAAAGTATACATACATATCATAGAATACCTTGAAAAGAAAAAGGCCTATATTCATTTTTTTCGACTTCCAATTGACGATGTTTATAACCAAATTTTGGAGTCTTTATAACTGAAAATGGATTATTGATCTTTTTGTTAAGGTACAAATATAATTGTATAATTTGTAAGCTTGTAGAATTGTGTCTCTACGATTATTTTCTCTCCTTATTTTACAGTGGCCTATTACCGTTGTACCTTTATTAACGTATAACGTACAACAATACAGCGGTGTGATATATCAGATTACCTGCGAATTAAAGCATAGACGAAGACGAGGCGGTCAAGATGTTATAGCCGCGGGTGGTCGATACGACAAAATGTTGATGTCATTTAGAAAAGTCTTGGAACGTACTGGAATGGCCAGTAAAGAAACGAAACAATACGGTGCTGGTATTAGCATATCGTTAGACAAATTGGTATCTGCTGTCACGGAAGCATGCGAGAATGTAGGTGGTGAAAATAAATGCGGTATCGATGTGGCTGTCTGCTGCGAGGGAAGTCAAGGAAGCGAAGGACGAAGAGAAAAAGAAATGATCGATGTGTTACGGGAGATCTGGTCGTTAGGATTAAAAGTCACGACATTAGATCTCTGTATTATGGAAGAAATATTGGAATATTGCCAAGAGAACTCTATAAACCAGATAATATTGTTAAGAAACGGGGAGAAGGGCACTTTAAGATTGCAAACTTGGGAGAGAGATAGATTTCAAGAAAGAAAGATTAATATACATGACATTGTCGACTATTTACAGAGGCAGTCCGAGAATGCATTGTCGATATTAAACAGATCCGATAGTAAAATAAGTGGAAATGATGTGTCGATAACACCAAGTAATCCGGTTAATGTCAATATCAATTTTATTCTCTCGGATAAAGACAAGTTATCTGGAAGTGGCAGGAGAAGTTTTAAGAATACTATGCTGGCACAAATGTCGTCCTACTTGCAAAGGATATCACATAAAGTTTCTATAGAGATTTTTGGTGTCTTTTTGGAAGTGCCTGTCATAAGAACAATGATCAGTTTCTTAGATATCGATGAAGAGGAACAGACCTTTCAAAAGAGTATCCAAGTTGTAATAGACAAGTAAGTAGTGAATTTTCGTTTTATTAGAGAAATAATTGGAACGATGTGAGACGCACATTCATATTAATAATTTTAAATATATCGATTTTTAGGCACCCACGACATAAAAAATATATCAAACAAATATGCGAGAGAATGAGGGAATTACGAAATGAAAAGTCAAAGCCTGTAGAAATACTTTACAGTTTAACAGATAGTGGATACATGAGTCTGATATAAAGTCATATTATGAAATGTATATGCTGAAGAATCTATTTTCATAATAATGAGAGATCAATGATTCTGATCAAGTGATGAATAATATGTACTAGAACATATGTTAATAGATTATGAAAAATGGATGCATAAGCATTTTTTGTACCGCAGTATACATTTATAAGTATTAATAATGTTTAATAAAACAAGTGATTATGACAATTTGAAATAAATTCTTAAGGTATAATGTAATATGGATCAAATGCGTATCTACTACATCACGCCATAAGCCATAAGGAAATAACAGTGCTGAATAGCTATAAAGCCATAAAATATATTTTCAGATGTTTTGCTTTATATATACAAGATTTGTTATACAATAAACATAAAATGTGTATCTGAAATACACATGAATCTTCCAAAAGATATTTCTTTTTTGACACATAACGATTCAAAAATATATTCTAAGCCTATAGGATACGTATCGATACATATATATATAATATAAATATTGTGATTGTAAGCTTAAGTTGTATATTATCTAGAAATACATAAGTTGATAACACTTTTATACTTTTCTAATCTTTTTTCTTTATCGTCATTTTTCAATATTCATTTGTCAAAGCAGTCGTTTGTTTTTTAATTTATTATTTTATGTATAAACTTGAGATGTTATATTCATTCAAGCTGCCTTTAATTTCATTCTTTAACAAGGTAATATATATTACTTTTCTTACCTAAATCAATTACCCGCGGCGCAACCCTTGCAATCAATACAACTCTGAAACATATATGACTGCAACCACACGACGTGTGCAGGGATTCGTGTGACCGTTAGGTGCATCTATTCTAACTTTAGAAACGTGACCCTCTCCAAGTGGTACTATTTATCTCACATAAATTTCCAAAAATAGTACAATATTACAAACTTTAATATAGAATTATCTTTCTGAATAATATTACTGTTTTAATACGTTCGCTGCAATTCTAATTTGTGTTATTTACGGTTGAAAAGTGACAAGAACATTGATACACAAGGATTAAGCATGCATTCTGTAAAGTTGCTGTCAGGATATAATATGCCCACTGTAGGTCTAGGAACGTGGCAGGTAATATAATAAGATGTTAAGATGTCTTGATAATAATATAATATTATTGTGTTTTTAAAATAATCTCTGTATGTAGTAATATTTTGACATTATTGGTTTACACATGATTATCTCTCATATTATTAATTAATTGTATTATTATTAATTATTTACAATATACAAGAAGGATCTCAGTAAGTATAAAATAATTTTCTCCAGGCTAAACCAGAAGAAATTGAAACTGCTGTAAGTACCGCTCTAGAATGTGGTTACAGACATATCGACACAGCAAGAAATTATAATAATGAAAGTGCAATTGGCAAAGCTTTAAAAAAATGGTTTGACAAAGGTGGTACCAGAGAAGAACTTTTTATTACAACAAAGGTAATCTGTTGTAAATATAAGATTTAATTCGGTAAATAATTTAGGAATTATCACGCTAGAATTGCATTTTTTTAAACAAATGTACTTAGGTTTTATCATAATACTTTTAGTTGCCTCATTTTGGCAACCGACCCTGTGATGTAGAAAAGTTCATTAAACTGTCACTGGAGATGCTTGGATTGGATTATTTAGATATGTACCTCGTACACATGCCCTTTGCATTTAAACTAGATCAGGAAACAGATGCCGCAGCAATTGACAAGGATGGGAATCACATACTTGATTTTAATACAGATCCTATTTTAGTATGGAAGGTATAAAATCAATTGTGATGGGATATTATATACTGTGATATAAAAGAGATTTTTGAGAATATCGCAAAATTATTTTGCAGGAAATGGAAGAGCAAGTTAGGTCAGGACGTACTAGATCTATAGGCTTAAGTAATTTTAATGAAGATCAAATTTCAGCTATATGGGAAAACGCACAAATAAAGCCAAGTAATCTGCAGGTAAATTAATATAGATTCAAATACGATAAATATCCAATCAACGATATTGTAAATTAATACGATTTCTAAGCGAATTTCATGTGTTGTTAGGTAGAATTACATGCGTATATGCAACAAAAATCAATTCGAGAATTGTGTAAGAAGCACAATATTATTGTGACGGGTTACAGTCCATTGGGATCTCCAGCTGCAAAGACACATTTCCAAACAAAATATAACTATAGAGTAGATAAATTTCCCGATTTACTAAACCACCAAATTGTTCAAGATATTGCTGCACGACATAAGAAGACAACGGCGCAAGTTTTGTTGCGCCATTTACTGCAATTAGGCATTGTCATTATTCCCAAAAGTTCGTCTCCAGAAAGAATTAAATCGAATATCGATCTATATGATTTTGCCCTGACAGAAGCAGATGTGGAACAGTTAAATACTTTAGATAAAGATACTGACGGAAGAATCTTCAACTTTTTATTTTTCAAAGGGTAAGGTAATGCTCATGTAATATTTTAAATATCATGTCACATATTCAGTAATATATAAAAATATTGTATATTTCTTTACATAAAAGCTAATATTTTTAGATGTAAATTAGCTGTAATACGTTGTGAAATTAATTGAAAAAATTTTTGTAAATAATATACGTAACAAATTATTCATTTTCCAGAATCGAGAGTCACCCCCATTATCCGTTTAAAAGTGAACTTCCACAATTATCATAAATTAATTCGTAAAAAATCATTAGTTTGTATTAAAATAGTTAAGAAGTTATGTAACGTACAAAAACGCAACAATATGATATTATATAATGGTAACATTGAAGATGTTTCCGTTATTCTTCAATGCAGTCTATACAACATTTTACGTTGCAAACGATGTTGAAGCTCACCGCGACGTATCATCGTATGTATAACTTTGTAAATGGCGCGTTCCGGAAACGATTGTTTAAGAAAATCTTTTATTATGTTTTGCTCAGATACTTGATGTCCAATAGGAAATCTATTTTTCAATTGTTTTTCGATGCGAGACAACATTTCGTGATCTTCTTCCGAGGTAAATCCTTCTGCTCCTAATATCATAAAATATATGTTACATAGATATCTACTATGATCATTTATACTAAATTATAATTATTATAATATTATATTTCTAATTTTGCAGTTTACCTGCTAATGATCCGGACGTTGCAGCATCTAACGTAGATACTTGAAAAAGCCTCAAAGCTTCGTTAACGTGAACTTCAGTTGCGAAAGGTTGCATATGCATTTTGGCCAGAGCTTCGGACATTCGTATAATAGCTTCAAGTTGCCTGACTGTGATCGGTATAGATAATCTTTTTTCGGAATCCTTCTCGTGTTCTCTTGTACCGGTTCGCATCATTACATAACGATTCTTCAATTTCTCGCCTGCTTCTACGCTAAGTCTTGGACCGCAGCGTCTATATTACGAAAAAAAAATAAGAGACAAACGTACGTTATGCTTTGTAAAATTCATGCCTTACATGCGATAAGACACGGTACACTTACGTTCTGCAATAATTAATATACTTCTTAAGAATGTGCACAGGGATTTCGCCCTCTACCGATTGTTCTGTGATCTGGCCAGCGTTGCAATGAATGTTCATAACGTGTTTAGCTAAAGTTACATCTCTGTTGTGTTCATGCTCATCTTTAACAATAAATATCATATCGAAACGTGACAATATTGTTGGCATAAAATCTATATTCTCTTCTCCCTTTATGTCATCCCAACGACCAAAGACAGAATTAGCCGCTGCTAATACGGAACAACGTGTGTTTAAAGTAGTCGTTATTCCCGCCTTTGCTATAGAAATAGTTTGTTGCTCCATGGCTTCGTGTATTGCCACTCTATCATCTTCTTTCATTTTATCGAATTCGTCGATACACACGACACCACCATCCGCTAAAACCATTGCACCACCTTCCATGATAAAGTTTCTCTGAAAATAGTGATATACATATACATATATATATATATATATATATGTGTGTGTGTATGTATGTATGTATATGTGTGTGTGTGTATGTGTGTGTGTGTGTGTGTGTGTGTGTGTGTGTATATATATCATGTTGCACATGGGAAGTATTTTTTAATATCATGAAAATCTCTACAGTATAATTGAGAAATATACAACTTACAGTTGCTGGGTCTCTTGATACAGTTGCTGTCAAACCAGCCGCGGAGCTACCTTTTCCCGACGTATAAACAGCTATAGGAGCGACTTTTTCTGCAAACTTCAACAGTTGTGATTTTGCAGTGCCTGGATCACCTAACATCAAAACATTGATATCGCCTCTTCTGCACAAGCCATCAGGCAACAGTTTCCTGGCTCCACCAAATAATAAACATGCTATAGCCTTTTTTATATCAATCGCACCAAAAATACTAGGCGCTATACTTTTCGCAATTCTCTCATATAAATTCGGATCGGCTGCTAATCGCGTGAAAAGATCTTCCTCTTCGGTAGTGACGGGTGGCTGAGTTCCTGCATAAAAGAAGTACAAAAAAAGGATACATGCAAATTATTTGATATTGGACAATTGGTTCTTAAATTTACATTATTATGCCATCAGTACCAATATTTGTATTTTCTCCATCCACAGAAATACCCAGAACCCGAATGTACGGAGCTCGAACACCCACTAATGTCTTTTCCTTGCTTGCAGCCTTGCCACCTGTTTTAGATACCTTTTTAATGGAATATATTCCAAGAATCAGCACTCTATTGCCAGGTACAACTCTGTCACATAAATATCGATCGCAATACAATTGCAAATGCCTGGGCATTTCACCCTGTGGTATATGATCTGGCAATTCCTGAAGTTTTAAAACTTGAAAGTCCACACAATGGCACTTATCTGGCATTATAAAGAAAGGATCTAAAGGACATTTTGGTCGACCTGCTTGCTCTCTAAAAATAAAAGATATTGCTAATAAAAGATAGTACCCTGAGATAATATAGAAATATATTATAAAGTGACTATAAATATCAATAATAAAATATTTTGGGAAAACTTACGTCGTACATTTCCTAGGTAACACATATCCTTCTAAACCTGGTTTAATAGGAATGTTAACTTGAGTAACTTTACAAGATCGACACTGTATCGCAATTTTTGTTGCCTTTGCTCTAATACCAGATGCAGAAACAATTATACCAGGAATCTTCACAATCTTTGAGACAATATCAGGCTTTAACAGTAAGATGATTATATATAATTAGATATTATTAAAAACATATCTCCAAAATTATTAAATATATATGTTACTTATTCAATGCTTTAACTTTTATGGCTCATCTGTATCTGAGTGAGTTTATCCAAACATGCAAATTTGAGTTTTAATATATCCATTCTTTCTTTATGCGTAAATTGTTGATTATAATTTTACCTTCATTCCTCTTAGAGAACTTGGATGTGCATCTGAACACAACAAAACTTGAATATCTTCCATCTTCTCTTCACCCTCTGGCCGAGGTGCTGTGAGTTCATCTGCGACATCCCTTGCAGCTTCTTCCAAGATAGGTAAACATTCTGTTGGAAGTTTTTGAATTTTCTCGGCAAGGGGCTCATCGAAAGCCGCTAGATCTTCTATATTGATTTCTAGCCAATACTGACGAAGGTTGTAATTACGTTTTAAGGTATCTCTGATCATAACAGAAATGAAATATGTTAGAATAAATATGTTAAAAGTTCGTATTGAAAGGCAATTAAGATCTTATATGAACATACAAAAAGAATATAGACATTTGAAATAATTACCGATATTTGTAATTGAAGTTACCCTCGTGAAATTGTCGAATAAATTCTTTAAATTTCTTTTTCGAATGTTGGAGATTTACTTGATTCTCATGAGTCTCGTCTATCGCAAAATTATCCGAGAAAAATACTCCTGGATCATCAAAGCCTTCCATCGTGCGAGTATATTTAAATATCTGATCAAAATTATTCGATTAAATGCACAGAGGCATACCAAATAAATAAACACATACGCGCCTCATCTATTTTGGCGGGAAACTTTTATGGTGTGTTCGGTATAGCACATCAGCGGGCAAAATGATGCCGATACTTTTTATTTGAGGGAAATTCTCAAAAACTATCCAATAGAAGGACGTCTCCTGAAGCTCCCTAGGAAATGGATTTTAATGAATATCAAATATTTAGACTTTGTTCATGTTGCTTGAACTTTTCGCACCTTTCGCATTTAAACGAGACAGACACATATTCAAACGCTTGAGAAAGTAAGAATGAAAGAGTCAAGTGGCCGTAAGCACTGACCAATGGCATTCATGCCTGTGCCATAAACGACGAAGAAGAAGAAGAGTTCTTCATTTCTGTCCTGAAGAGGGAAATGAAGAAAACTAATTGGTTTATTCTCTTATGCGTTATGTATTATGTATTATGCAAAAGCCTGTGCTCTTGCCCGAAGAGTCAAGTGCGAAAAGTTCAATCAATAGGTCTGTTCTTTTCCTCTGCACCGCTACACTAGTGCAATAAGTTCGAGTGAGACAAGTATATATTTGTCTCACTTTAACTTATTGCACCAGTACAGCGATGCAGAAGAAAAGAACAGACCAAATATGAACAGACCTATTATCGATAAATATCGAAAGAAATGTTGCAATGGTTTTGACAAGAGATGGCGTTGTCACTTTGTTTAAAGGGGCTATTAATAATTTATTTTAATAAACATAAAGAACATACACATATATACAAGGCAATATTATATCAACTTATGTGTATAATGCTTGCTACGTGACATTTTTACACAATTCGTTATATTTAGAAATTCGTAAGCATATCATCAACAATTTAATAGTGACGCACGTGCGTTATCTTCCTTTTATCCTTTGTATCATTTCAACATCCTTGTTGAAAAACCAATTTATAAAGTGTGTAATGTACAATATAATCGTCTTTAATTGTTAAATTTATTGAGAATGTTTAGCTATTTCTGTTAAAATAATTGGGATCAAATCCGAATGATTTCAATTTATTTATAGCCATTTTTTCTTTTCTTTTATCGATCGATCACTTTTTATTCGTTAATAAAATCAATTAAGAGAAATTCATGGCAAAACTATAGTCTTTTAATATTTCATAATCAGTGCAGCTATATATATATATATATATACATAGGCCATGATATATATTACATATGTTTTTGTAAAATATATATATATATCTATTTTATTAAAACAAAATATTTTTAAATATACCGCCACCTTTTGCTACAGCTGTCTTGCGTTTGCGTCTAGACCGAAGTTGGTTGACATTTGTATTCACGATAAGATACGGGGAAGACGGAAAACGCACGACTACGACTGGATAGTTTGGCGATGAATTGACGTAAAAAGTATCGTTCGATAATGTCGATAAAATTATTAATCAATTGCTCCATGTACTTTGCGGGCAAGTCGCATACGGTATACGTGATCAATAATGCAGTGACTCTAAAGTCCAAGTGATCGACAACATATGCGACAAAGTGAAATCTGGTGGAACATGTTTGTCTGCTGTTTGCATCGTTGTTGTTAAGTAACAAGTCATGCCCGGCGAACCATCGGCCACAACTGGAAATAAATCCAGTGGCAAGGCAAAGAGGATTTCTATACCTCGCGTACAAAGCAGCACAGATACCGAGCTACAGTCGCAACAGAGTCAAAGTGGTTCGACTCCGTTGCAACCCACTACTGCGTTGCACTATGTTTGTTTTCGTTCAGAATTAGAAGATAGCCCTATACCACCGGCTTTGCGATGCCGCTTGTATGATCTCTTTCAGCAGATTGAGAAAGAATTTGAAATGCTATATACTGAAAATCTAGGATGTAAGTGTTTGCTTTACGCTCAATAAACATCAATCAAATGTGTCAAATAATGTTATGTTTATGTAATATATGTGATGTCTATGTCTTATTGTAGTACAGGAAAAGATTGACATTTTGAACGATAGACTGGAGAGGGAATGCTATGGGTCAGGTGAACGCAGTTTACCTCCTGGAGATCTTATGGATTACCCGGAAACAAAGAATCTTTCTAAGCAAAAGTGTAAGTCTCCATCATGATGATACAATATCATAACGATATAAGTCATTATATAAATAATGCAAAATACTACATGACAATTTGAATTCAACAACATTATTCAACTTTTAAACACAATAACAATTGTTTTCCTTCTAGCAATGGGTGCAAATTCTGCACAAAAGATCAAAGCTTCTCATAAATTAAAGGCACAAACCAGTAAAATAGTATCAAGCTTTAAAACACCATCAATGACCAGTACTATGCAAAGAGAATATGTGGGTCATCGTGATGGTGTATGGGAAGTATCTGTGGGTAGATCAGGTCAACCTATCATAGCAACTGCCTCTGCTGATCATACTGCACGTATATGGGCAATAGACAGTGGTCGATGTTTGTTACAATACATTGGTCACAGTGGATCTGTGAATTCAGTCCGATTTCATCCAAACAGAGAATTGGCATTATCAGCGAGCGGTGATAATTCCGCTCACGTATGGCAAGCAGCTGTCGATTGGGATATACCAAAGAGAGTACCATCATTAGAAGAACTTCCAGTAGCCAGTTCTGAACGATCTACTACCAATAATTTAATTAGTAATAACGAGGAACAAGACGATCCTCCAACTCTGAGAACACCGATACGAGAACTTTTCGGGCATACAAACGTTGTAATGGCTGCAGATTGGCTTCCTGGTGCTGAGCAGTTGGTTACAGCCTCTTGGGATAGAACAGCAAACTTATATGATACAGAAACTGGAGAAATTATACATACTCTGTGTGGACACGATCAAGAATTAACTCACGTATCGACTCATCATACACAAAGATTATGCGTCACGTCCAGCAGAGATAACACTTTTCGGTTGTGGGACTTCCGAGAACCGATACACTCGGTGTCGGTATTTCAAGGTCATACAGAGTATGTATACTACCATCAGAATGCTAACAATTCTTTTTTTGAATTCACTTCAGACGATTTATAATTTATAATAAAATTCGAAACAGAATCTTAAGAAAAAAAAAACTAAGAATCAGGATATATACTGTGTTATATACTGTGTATTATATACTGTGCACGAAATTATAATAGAAATCTATCGCAAATTATAGATCATCTAAAGCAAGCTTAATCGACATTTCAGTATCTCGCCTATGTAACACTAAATGATGAAAATTAATAATTTGTATACCTCTCTCCTTTTTGTAGAACAGTAACATCTGCTGTTTTTACACGAGAGGATAAAATCGTATCTGGATCAGACGATAGAAGCGTAAAAGTATGGGAACTACGAAATATACGCAGTCCATTAGCGACAATACGTGGAGATAGTGCTGCTAATCGATTGTCAGTTTCTAGCACTGGGACAGTGGCAATACCACATGACAATAGACAAATACGTTTATTTGACTTAAGCGGTCAACGTCTGGCGAGATTACCTAGAACTAGCAGACAGGTAAAGAATATATTTTCTCATTATTATGAACACCTGTTTTATTGTATAAACATCTGTCCCTTTAGCCATTTAAAGTAATTAACATTGATGTTTTACCCAAATATATTATTTGTAAGCCGATTCTTTAGCAAATAGATCAAACAATCATGTAATGTATTTGCAGGGTCATCGTAGAATGGTGTGCTCTGTCTCCTGGTTGGAAGATAATAGTGTATGTAATTTATTTTCTTGCGGTTTTGACAGACTAGTTTTGGGCTGGAGTGTTCTTCCTGTTAAAGATGCTTGAAATTGATCAAAAACTATGGTTTTATCGGTCATACGTTCATATTAGAGTGATATTGGGAATAACTAGGTGCAATTTAGAGATGGAAGTACATATGTATGTAACCATACAATAGAAATCCAGAGATTAACCCAATCAAAGATCCTCCCTTTCCAGTCTTGCATACAACTGCAATAGGGGAACAGGATACACTGTATGTATTATTAAACAATTATAGATCAAAGATGGATTATAAATATAAGTTATGAGTTTTAAAGTTGCAATAAACCTATTGAACGTCTTATATAACGTCTGTACTTTTTACAACGGATTCTTACCTGAGTATGCAGTTAAAAGACATAAAACTGTGTAACCTTGAATAAGAATATAATATGGACCCGAAGCTATATGCCTCCACACTATTCCCAACAATCCAAGCAATTTACCACAGCCTCCAGTTATCAGAGCGTAACTTAAATCTCTAACGCTATATTTATACGGTTTTTCACGGATAATAAACCATTTTAATTCAGTTACTATAACGACTGCACAAACGAATGCCGCGAAGGCTAACGCGGTATGTAACAGCAAATTATAAAAATTACATTCATCTTGCAACGCGTCGTTATGAACCAAATCTATTTTTGATGCGGTTAATTCCGCCTTGTTTGTTTCACAGGAAGACCAAGCTCTCGACGATTCGGCTAACCATAATATAACACTCAATTTCCAATATGATTTAAAATCGCTATTGTACAGAAGATGTCTATAAGCTGGTTTTTCTATCAGAATTAAATCTACGAAAACTATAACTGGATCATATTCAATGTATTTGTCAGCTGATAAGCCGCATTCTTCCTAAAATATTCAATGCAATATATAATGCAAAGTCTGTGACCTCTGTAATATGAATTTGAGTGTTGCAAAATGTTTTACTTACACATTTTAGAACTTTAAGAACACTAGGACAGTATCTTCTAAAGAGCTCTTTGCATTCAGCTCCACAATTAATACAAACATACATTAGGAAGATTTGGATATTATCTGGAAAATTAACAATGAACTGTGATTAAACTTGTATACGATATTAAATTTTCTTTCTTTTAACAAAATGAAAATAATAGATATTGGCAAAATATAAATGTTATCCAACCATTTTTTTAAATATTAAAAACTAATTTTTTACTATTCTTCATAATTTTTGAGGAACATTTTACTATTATGTATAACAAAATCGTATATAAAATCTCGATAAGTACACTGTTTTTACATAATGTTTAAAACACAAGTCATAGGTGGAAGAAAAATGCTTGTAAACAAAATTAGTATACATCAGAATAAGCAGTCATATAAAAAAGTTTGGCTACGTTTACATCTAGCGATTTAATTGCGCCCTGACGTGTACCATGATCTAAAGTAGGTCTAGTCAACAATTGTTTACACCAGAAAAGATTTAAGAATTGACGAAGTTGTATTTCATTGTTGTTGATCTACTTTAGAGTTGTAGACCTACTTCATACTTCTATATACTAATTTTATTTACAAGCAGTTTTCTTCCGCTTACGGCTTACGATTTGCGTTTTAAACATCATGTATAAACAAAATATGTGTTAAGACTGTATTTAATAAACGTAGCCATTGAAAGTTGTCGTACTGGTTGAGTAATTACTGCGACATAAAATTGAAGGATACGAGTGAAAGTGTATAAAAAGAAAAGTGATGGTGGGGCAGTGGTATTTCTACTGGTGCTATCTCTCAATCTGCACTGAGTCTTGTTTCTGTACTTCTGCAAGACACTTCGAATATGATGTCAAATTCAGATGTACTTCTGCCAACGCGACAGACAATGCCTATTTTAGGATTTGGGACTTGGCATGTAAGTTTGCAAAAAAATTACTTGCTCTTTACATATAAGGGATATTTCATTTGAATTAAAATTATTCGAATACTTTATAATAATTATGTTTTAATTTAAAATAATGTATAATAAATTATAATGATAACAGGCAAGTGAAGAAGAGTTGGAGACAGCTATAGATATAGCTTTGGAAGCAGGATATAGACATATAGATACAGCTACGGTGTATCAAAACGAGCGTGCTATCGGCAACGTTCTAAAAAGATGGTTAGACTCTGGTAGAATTAATCGATCTGAACTGTTTGTTGTAACAAAGGTATGTCGTTCAACTTTTATACATTAATATAGTAATTATGTTAATAGTTATAATATATAGGCGATATATTATTAGGTCCCACCTAGTGGTAACAGACCAGAAGACATAGAAAAATGGATTAAAAGATCACTTTGTAATTTGCAATTGACCTATTTGGACTTGTATCTGGTACATACTCCATTTACATTTGAAGATGCTGGGGAAGAACTACATCCTTATAATGAAAAAGGAGAAATAAAAATTGATATCAACACAGATCATTTGAAAATATGGACTGCAATGGAAAAACAAGTGTTAGAAGGGCGTACCAAAGCAATTGGATTATCAAATTTTAACATTTCTCAGATAAAGAAAATTTTGGCCAATGCTAAACTGCCTATCTCAAATTTGCAAATTGAGTTGCATGTATATTTCCAACAGAATGATTTGGTAAGTTCTATATTATTTATACGAATATCTCTTCATAATTGATATAATAATCTACTTTTAAATACAACACAGTGAATAAAAAATACATTTTTGTACTCTGTGACAGGTGAAATTTTGCAAAAACAACAATATTACAGTAACAGCATATTCATCTTTGGGTTCACGTGGATTTATCAATCAAATAGGAAAAGCAGATACTGTGCCAGATTTATTGAAAAATTATATTGTATTGGAAGTGGCACAAAAGTATAAGAAAACTCCTGCTCAAATATTACTTAAACATATTATTCAAAAGAATATAGCAGTTATCCCAAAAAGCACAAATCCCACAAGAATTAAAGAGAACATACAACTATTTGACTGGGAACTTCAACAAGAAGATGTTAATAAGTTAAATAATCTTGATATGGGAGAATCTGCACGAATATGTGACTTTGGAATTTTTAAGGGTATTACCAAACATCCAGAATTTCCTTTTGTAAAACTGTATTGTTAATATTATTTTCTAAATATATATATATATATATCAAGTTGGTCAGAGTCTTTTCATATTTTAAGTTGTCCTACTTGGCGCATTCAAAACAAACCATGAGAATCATGCCAAATAATTTTAGACCAAACAAATATGCCTAGACAAATATGCCAAATGCTATTGAAAAGATATTAATATGACTTTTTAACGTAGTAATAATAATATAACATTCACATTGTTATAATTATATACATTCAAAGTGTATATTATATTCTCACAGCTATTAACCATTTAGAGAATAATATCAAACTTTCTCCTTCCTCTCCATCTCTTTTTTCGCCTGATTTCTAATTTTTACTTCCATGGGAATTTTTAAATATAAAAATCAGTAATATTTTATATTTTCATTGTATACTATTGAAATTCTTCTCATGATGATTCGTAAAAACAGGAAATTAACCAAGTGTTTGAAATCAAATTTACAATATAGGTTACTTTCACCTTTTACCTACTTTTGCGCCAATAATTTTAGTGAAACTTTGTTGACTCTTGCCACTTTCCTCATTTCCGTTAATAAGACATGACGGCAGACATTTTATACCGATCAGTGCCACAAGTTTCCGACTTGCACTCGACTAGTACACGTATCGTGTATTGGTTATGTTGAGTTCAGCAGTGGGCGCTACATTAGCGCTTTCTATGCATATGCAACTACACTGCCAATGGAATGAGAGAAACAAAATCTTTAATAAATATATCAATCTTTACTTTGCAGATTTTAACTTTTTCAACAAGAATGTGGCAGCACGTTTACTCTATTAATAGGCATATATTATTAAAAACTTAGTATTTGGCAAATTATTTTCTATAACACAGTAGGATGAATTAAAACATAAAATGATAAAATTGAAGGCATTAATTGACAAATAACACAAGTGTGCCTTAATGTATACACACACATATATATATATACATATATATATATATGTATCTATAATAGAGCTATTTAAAATAGATAACATATAACGAACATTTGTGATAATCTTCGGCTCACTCGTTAACGCTGATACTGACTACAAAATGACTAACATTCACATTGTACAATGTTATGTGTGTACATTCAGTGTCACTTAAATTCAACAATAATACTACATTCACTGAAAACTTATTGTTAAAATCTTTCTCTTTGTGTGCGCTTATCAGCTTTGCATTGTAAAAATGTTAAAGGTAAAATTAAAATTAATAATACATTTAATATCGTGCGTTTTTTAAGTAACATTTTGTGAACTGTATATCGTCAGAGGGCAATTACACTCTCTCGACCTGCACCTACGCCGATCCATTTGACTGTAACAAAAAATTCTTTCTTATATTTAATTCAGTCACAAATTTACATGTAGATAATATACAGTAGATTAAGCACTTTACATTCCTTTAAGATAAATGTATGCAAATAAAATATCATCGGAGGAAAAAAGATTTTGATCAAAATATATCGTATTTATATATATTAATATATTATATAATGCGCTTTGTGATGTATTCCTTGTTTTTGCTAAATTATTTCAAAGAAGTAAGAAAGTACTATCTTATATTTTATCATCTATGAAGTACAAAGACATTTTTATACCTGGCACGTTTAAGTATTCCTCTATGATTCGTATATATTTATGTGCATTCGAAGGCAGTTTATCCAAGGATCGCACGCCTTCGGTGGTAGACTGCCAACCATCAACTTTTTCATATACAACTTCGACTTTTACTAATTCTGAAGTACTGCTTGGGAAATAATCTATGTCCTTTCCATTTAACCGATATCCAATACATACTTTTATTTCCGGTAAGGTGTCCAAAATATCCAATTTTGTTAAACATATAGACGTATATCTGAAATAAAAGAGATCACTAAAGTTGAATACAAAAAGGTAATCATCATCGATTATTTATTATTCCTTAGTGAATGGGTTTACTTTAGATCAGAATTCTGGTATTATACATACCCATTAACCAACACTGTGAATCTTAGTAGTGGTAAGTCGAGCCATCCGCAACGTCTTTTTCGTTTTGTAGTCACGCCAACTTCATGGCCTCTTTTTTGCAGTAGTTCTCCAGTAGAATCTAATAATTCTGTAGGAAATGGTCCATCGCCGACTCTGGTAGTGTAAGCTTTCACGACACCGATTATCTCACCAATTGTGTTAGGAGGTAAACCAAGACCTGTTAATACTCCACCTATACTGCAGTTCGAGCTTGTTACATATGGATAAGTTCCAAAGTCGATGTCTAGCATTGCTGCATTTGCACCTTCCACCAAAACTTTTTTACCATCTTTTAAAGCTTGGTGCAAATACTGTACAGTTTCTTTCACATACGGCCTGATACGTTCGGAATATCTACCCAAAAAGAAAAGTTATATCGTAAGTAATATATTATGAAAATATTTACCTTTATATTAACTTACAAATATATATACATATAATTATAATATATGTATATGCGTGTAATATGTAATAATATATGTATAATATATATGTATAAAATAATATATGTATAATATGTATATATATATCAATATATATGTATATATATTTATAAGCTATATATATATATATATATATACATATATTTATACATATGAGATGATTATATATATGAGCACTATATACATACTGCTTATAACGATCCAATTCAGTTTTAATATCAACATGTAGTGCAGGAAACATCTTTTGATATGATGTAACCAAGGTATTAAATTTTTGGGAGAATTTGTCAAAATCTCCAAGAAGATCCCCAATCCTAAGTCCATTTCTAGCAGCTTTACTTGAATAGGTTGGTCCTATACCCTTCTTTGTAGTTCCCAGTGATTGTGTGCCTTTTTCTAATTCTTGTAATCCATCCACCTGTTGATGAAAATCAAACACTATATGTGCCCGATCTGATATTATAAGCCTGTCCTCCCAGTCTTTAAGTCCCTTAGATTCATTCTTCTCCAATTCTTCAAACAAGCCAGGTAAATGAATCACTACTCCGTTACCTGTGAACAGAAATAAATCCAAATGAATAAATATATATAATATTAACTGTACGATATATGATCTGCAATATCTAATAGAATTGATCCAGATTTAATATGAATATACATCTAGAGACACGAATAATCTATATAACATAAATAAGTGGAATAATTATCTGTTTTGCACATCAATAATCATATACATCTATTTTAATAAATTATCTATTATTTTATAATCCATTATTTTATATTAATTACTAAAATAAGTGGAAAAATAATTATAGAGACTTGTCACTCATTTAAGCACAAACCAGGATATAAATGTGATTAAATTTTACTTGTTGATTTGAAGAAGTCATTACCTATTACGGATTTGCATCTGGGATTGATTATTCCACTAGGCAGAAGGTGAAAGTCGAATTCAGCACCTTCTACAACTACAGTATGCCCTGCATTATTTCCTCCCTGTGAAATTACATTAATATTTGAAGAAATAGGGCTTGCTATTATTTATGACGAAAAAAGTTCTATCATGACTTAATTAATGAATTTCAAATTAAAATATATAAAAATTTTTTTTTAAATGTACAAGAAATAGCATCATAATCTCGATACGAATATTAGATACGATTTATATTGCTTGTGTATTATCAAAGATAATCAAAAGATAAGAAAATAGATATATATATATATATATATGTATAGACTGCTATATTAAATTTAATTCTTTTATAACTAACATATTTAACTAAACTTATTCATATAATGAGTAATTAATTATGAAATATTACCATTAATTATAATATATGATTAAAATACATATTTGCAATATTAAAACATTAAATAACAATAAGAAAAATAAAACTCACTTTCATTGATAACACGATAAAAATTGAGCGCGTGTTGAATATTAAATATAATGCAATGTTCTCGGTTTACAAAAAGATACAAATGACGATAATTTCGCACGAGATTTCCTCAAAAATAAGCTTCGCTTACGACCATCGCAATTATGTAATATCGGGCGCCAAAAGATATAGGTTATATTGCCACAGCAAATGTGTTTGTAATACTCGCGGGTCAGGTGACATGCATTTACTTCTAAAAATAAAATGGTAAAAAAAACAACAGGAGGATTAGTATACGTATTTTGCGTAATACTGGGATACAAATTGGTCGCTCAAATCGCGAGGCAACGAATGCGTAGAAATCAGAATAACTTTCTTTGCATCTTCGAAAGCATGACTTGTACAGCTAACCTTAATCTCACCCAGATGTGTCGTCGAAGAATGACACACGAAAAAACGAAATATCGTTCGTCTTCCTGAATGAAAATCCAACGCTTAAAATAAACATGACGTTCATCATGATTATGGACATTTCGCACAAAATATTTCGCGAAAAAGTCATCTGCTAACCGATATCGGGAAAGTTGAGAAGCGGAAAGTTGGTGACGCGAAGTTAGATAATATGAATAACGAAATGAATATAGAAATAAAAGAAAGAAACAAATATACCTGACACCTGCAGACGACGTCAGCGTCCATCGCTAACATATCCACGACCTTTCCCTTGCCTTCGTCGCCCCATTGTGCACCGAGTACCACGGTGACCTTCGATATCGGATCATTCGTTGCTACGTTAGACGTACGTTGTTTCTTCCTTGGCGAAGCAGTGGTGCCGTCGCCGTTCGCCTGTTGTTGCATTTTTGGACATGCAGACATTCGCAGGTCGTATTACTGCTGTACGGACGGGCTGTAACTACGCTATAGACGACGACAAGATTGATGTGTTCTGTGCGCCGCTGCGCGTCTCTCCTGCTTCTTCTGCTCAGCTCCGGCGGACGGGAACAGCTGATGCGACGGAAATCAGTCGGAACAGTCGGAGTGAGGCCGCTGCTTTTGATGACCACGAATCTTTGATAAGGTGTACAATCTAAAATCGGATTTGTTGAAGCTGCGACAAGTTTCCCTCTGAGTGGTAGATGGCGTTACTAAATGTTATAAACATACAGTTCAGTTTCAAAGAACTTTTTACACTAGTGTATATTGCGATATGAATAAAAAATTTGAATGTTAGAAGAGTAATTACACAATTACAAAAGCTATTCTAATTAAGGGATTTTTTCTCTTTTCAAAGTATGTAATTTCGATACATTTTCTGAAAATTTTTATAATTGGGATTATGAAATAACTGTTTTTCGCTCACATATAGTTGCACCGAATTATTTATAATTTTTTTTAACTACAAATGCTACATAAAGAATATGAAATCAAGAATTATTCTTGTGAGATTGAAAACAAATATATCACTTTCCAAAGGCATTGAAATAATATGCATTGCTTGCTCCTGCTATTTGTATAATAGAACAAGGACAAAATGATGAATCATGTTTATAATATGTGAATGGAACTAAAATTACAATTTAGTGCTTACTTTATTCTGCAGCTGGCTGTTGCGTGTGGGCGTGTGCTCTGTCGGGATTGAACAGAAGAGACGAAGAAGGAAGTCTCGATTTCCTAGCTGATAGACTTCTTGTGGAATTTCATTCCCGATTTTGTATAATTATATATGAGAAAATGAATAAAAATACGAAGTCGATAAGAAATAAAAATCGAGTAAAGATGATTGCGTGATAGCAGTGACAAATTCGAATTGGAACTAATAAGAAAATTGAAATTGATCGCAAAGGTTATTTGAATGAGCAGAGTTAGAAAGTTTTTAAAATAGAAAACGAGGTGGCTGGAACATGTCCGAATCGTATGAAGTCGACTCGGGAATGAACGACGAAGCCTGAGCTTCAAAATCTCCTTCTTTTTTATTAGTTCGGAGCTGCGCGAAGGTTCTACCTGCGTAGAGGGTTTTTTTCTTATCTCTAAGATTTCTAAGGCATCTCAAGAATTTTAGAATCTTAGGAATTGATAATAGATAATATTTAATACAATGATTCTCTCTTGAAGTATGAATAAGTATTGGTTGTTATCTTAAATTATTTTTACATTTGTCGAATAATTACAGAGAGATAGTGCATATTTATAAATACGCAGCATGTGTGGCAAAAGAAGAAGACTGAAAGTTGAATTATAATATAGTAAATATATATTTTAGTTATTTGTTGAGCGGTGCATCATATCGTACGGTCGTAAACTTGCGCAGACGGTCGGCTGTGTTTCTGTTTATTTATCACGTCCTATCGAAGATAAGAAGAAAAATGATCTCAGCATCCTGTCTCATGATACGCAAGATACGCAAGATTCTTTATGCAAGATATATCTAGATCTTTCGACAGCGTTTAACAACTTTATAATGAGGTACTGAAAAACTATAAAATAAAAGGCCTAATTGCTGTTGAAATTAATAGTTATTCAACGGGAGACAGGAGATGTGAAAGGCCATTTTAATTGATTCATAATTAAAACACTGACGGTAGAAATGACGCAATTAAATGTAATTATTTCAAGTTGACTGTGTTCCAGTGCTTCACTCTCACGCGCGTTTATATTGAAAATTATAGAGGTAGATTAAAATAAGGATAGTCAACTTTTCTTAATTAGTTTTCTCTATCTATCGTGCATTTTTTTAACGATATAGATTTATAAGTTTACAAATCTTGAGACTGTATTGTACTGTTTCCATGGAAAAATGAGCATCACTGTCTGCTCGAAATTAAATTCCTCGAAATTCATAGAGTGACTCAGACGAGAGATAGAAAAATTAAAATAGCGCGGGCGTTAGTATAACACGACCGGTTGGGTAGCAACTACTCAACATAGTTGAGTCTTCGAGAGAGAGTGGCGCGCAGAGACATATAGAACGGAGCGTGACACGAGATCCTTATCATGTGTGTTATATAATTTTAGAGAGATGTACAGAAATCGGAACGAGATTGGAGTGAGGTCGCTGCTTTTGACGACCGGTTATTTTTCGTACTTTCTGCCCATACTCCTTACCGTTCCATTAGGCCTGTTCGTTTTGTCTGCACTGCTGAACTGGTGTATTAAGTTAAAGTGAGACAAACATAGGTTTTCTCACTTCAACTTGTTGCACCAGTTCAGTAGTGCAGACAAAACGAACAGGCCTATTGTTATCGTTCGTTTGTTCGTTACCTCTTCTTTCTGTTTCCTCCATCACGAAAACTGTTTTCGATGGTAAAGGTTGGGTATTTGTCATGTGCAATTACTATGGTTTATTTCATACCGGGAATATGATACATCTCTTATTCTCATACTTGATGCTGATCATGAAGAAAGTCACTTCTAGGAGAGATACGGTAATATAAAAGATACTCATGGTATAGAACTAATCTATATTCATCTGTAATATTTGTACTCGTCGAAATGTTGAATTGTGCTCGTTGAACTGCTCATTCTTATGTGTTATTTAAATTCGATTAATAGAGGGAAGTTACACGGTTATAATATTGCAACAAGCCTTTTCTTCATATGTAATTTGCAAAAACATTTACATTGATAGTTATGTGTACTTATATGATTTCTTCTTTTTATGTTGTTTTTGTTGTCCATTTTTGTTTGTCTCTCTTTATTGTTTGCACCTATGTCACCATTCTTTTATTATAATCTGAATGTTACATGCTCTTCAACTAATTTTATTTTTATTTCTATTATTAATAAATAATAATCGTCAATGAATAATAAACATTCAAAATTTTCAAGGCTTAAGATTCTTCATAATTTTAAGATGAAAATTCAAATGTCTTTTTTCTTATTTGTTATGTATGAAATATTCTATAAAAATATATGATATAAGTCGTATCTATAAACAGCATAAATTTCTAAAAGATGTCTAAAAGTATTTGAAAGATGTCCTATTCTCTTTTATATATCTCAGATTTTTTTAAAACATCTTTTAGAAATTGATGCTATTTAGATCAGTTTATTTTAGCAATATTTTTTAATTTTGCACATTGTAAATTCATGATGAGATGCAATAATTCCATTATAGTCTAAAGCTTTTGGACATCTTAAACAAATAAATCTCTATTGTTTTCAGTACATAATTCATGATAGAAATTTGTTCAAATATGATAACTTTTCAGTTATTACATCTATATTATAATTTATTATATTATAGTAGTAAATATATTAGCATTAAATAAACCTAATGCACTAAAATTATAAATAAGTTTGTTGATACAAAAGAGTATAAAAAGTATTAGTGCATTATTAATAGTCAAATCACCTTAGAATAATTCCAATTCAGTTCCTGTTGACCAGCAATAAAATCTGGATAGAGATTTAAAAATAAAATATATAATGCATTATCACGTCGTTACGGTGGAGTTCAATGATTCGCGTCGTTGCCTTGCCCGGCGATTTTGAAACCAAATTTTGACCTAAATATACAAAAACAATTTTGTTGTAAATTGCTTTTACGCAATGTTCTCACCAGTAACAAATTAACACACCACTATCCAGATATTTTTTCAATACTTTAAATTGCCGATAAGTACTACAAATGTAACACAAAATATCGTTACTGAGAGATTTTCATTGTACGTACTTTGCTCTGCGGCAGCCTCAACGTTGCGGACATCTCGATAACGTCGTTTCTGGATAGATAAGCTCCTTTCCTGTACCTATCCTCCAACACTTGAAGTTGGGACGAAGAGAACGGGATGCGAGGATGATCGCCCGCTCGTCGCTTCCTACGCTTTTCAACAAAAGACTTTCTAGGTAGCTTCGGCGGTCTATAGCGGGTGTACTGGAGCCACGTTAGATCGGTTCTCTGTACGCGGTCGTTATTTCGTTGGCTTATTTCGTTGTTGGAAGTGTTCGAACACGTTTCTGCGCTTGAGAGAGTAGCGCAACTATCGATATGTTCTTCTCGTTTCTTTTCCTCGTATCTTGGCACGCTTTCCTCGT
Organism: Harpegnathos saltator; assembly: GCF_003227715.2. Taxonomy (NCBI): domain Eukaryota; kingdom Metazoa; phylum Arthropoda; class Insecta; order Hymenoptera; family Formicidae; genus Harpegnathos; species Harpegnathos saltator. Next base: position 133,986 of record NW_020230483.1, read on the forward strand.
TTATTTCTCGATTGCGATGATCGTATTCGACCACGAGTCCTGCAGGAAGTCTCTGTCGTTTCTGTCGCGCATCCTGCTGGAGATCCTCTTCGCGATCAACTTCCTGAAGATTTACAATTGAATTGAAAGTTCCCGCGCCCACTGTCGCGCGCTCGGTATGATCACTTATCGCCAATATACGAGCTATACTGAAATCTGTAGTCCCCGAAATCCGCGAACTTCGTGCTCCGCTCATTCCGGACGTTTCACTAAACTTTCCGAAGGCCGAACCCTTCGTTATATATCTATACATACGTACGTGCACGTTCCTTCGTACAACCGGGGTCTGGCATAGTAGCCCTCTTTTCGCGAGGCATCTCCTCTTTGCGGCCAAAATCCAAATTAGACGCATAGTTGCACGCGCGATGGCTATCGCGTTGCTCTCACGGGGGGCTCACGCATCAGTAAACAGGCCGTATGTACCTGTCCCATTGTTTGCATGCTCTTATACCAGCGTATTATCTGTGACCGCATCTTCGGCTACTCCGGTAATAACAATGTAATTGATACTCTGTAGCGAGGGGACGGATTTCTGGCTGAGCTCTGAGAACCGAAGATACCAGGGGACCTCGCGGTTTCTATAGGGCAGATGTCCCGACGCACCGAGGCTTGTATAATTAAAAAGCCACGGGGGTCATCTAATCCGGTAATATATCCATCTCGTCGATGTAAATATTGAACGGCGCGCGCGCGCGGCAGCCCTATTGTATTGTATCGTATTTCGCCAGAACGCAACACACGTCATTTCCACCTGGTTCGTCTCATCTACTGCAGATTAAAAGGATTATATTATTAACAGACAGACAAGATATATGATTTTATGAGTTTTTGATACGTTTAAACATGTCGAATTCGGACGAATTGTGCGACCAACCATTTAAACGAAGATTATAACATTGATGTAATATTATTATTAATTGATGTTTACTGAGTAATAATTTACTCGTACAATCCGTTCAAGAAAAATTCGAGTAATAATACTATTCATCGTAAATAAAAAAAATATATATATATAAATATATATATATATATATGTTTATCTTTGTCTAAATTGAAGGAAAAACAAAGATAAACATATGATTTAATTATCAGTTAACGTATCAAGAAGTTGGAACAACCGGCCCTAAGTCTAAGAAATTTGAAGGATTTAAATTTCAAACTCGAAAATTTATTTTTTATATTGACCCAAACGTGTGTTTAAGATGTTAATTAATTGCAAATCGATTTACATATCAATAATCGTTTTAGTCGAGAACTTCACTTATCCGCCATAAAATGATACGAATATCCGTCGTAAGAGGTCGCATCATCATTGTTTCATTTCACCGTGACATTTGCCGCTCTCTGTTTACTTTAACATGGTCTTTACAACATCGTGTATGTGTATCATATTTAATTTATATATAGTACGCAAAATCGAACAATAATCTTTTTTTATCGCAATAACCATACGAGTTACGGTTAATATAAAAACGGACAAGGCTAATAATGCCGTTACAAGTTCACGATGTTCAGGTAACTATCTGTTTAAAGTCTGGGAAATGACATTATCCAGAGATCAAGCGATTTAAATTACAGGGTTATCCGCAACTATCACGCTCGTATCTCTGCCTATCTGTCGTTTAAATCTATTTCATTTTAAATACTTTGATAAGAAACAGACGAACCGCTATTAATTCGATATATATATATCTCTCTCTTTTTCTTTAGCAAAATGTCGTGGAGCCAATGCAGGTTGATGCTCCTACAGAGGATAATGATAATGCTGAGGAAGAACCGTATATAGTAGAAAATCCGACGCTGGTGCGTATTGAAGTGAAATATATGAGATACCATGTTAATTTGTTTTGTTCAAGAGGTTTTTTTTAATCTTTTGAATACATACTTGAGTAGGTTTAAATTCTATTAATCAGCTGTATTATGTTCTATTTTATTCAGGATTTGGAGGTATATGCCAATAGCTACACTGGACTTGCAAAATTATACAGACTTATATATATTGCCGATCATTGTCCATCATTACGAATAGAAGCATTAAAAATGGCAATCACTTATGTAATGACCACATACAATGTCTCATTATATGTAATATTGCATAAAAAGCTTCTGCAAGCTGTTGGTACTCCGGGTTTACCAGATGTAGCAGCTCAGTCAACATCTCAGGATCTGTTAACAATGGATCAAACATGGGTAGAAACTCGTTCTAAGAAAGCTGCTCTTAAATTAGAGAAATTTGATACAGATTTGAAAAATTACAAGAGTAATTCTATTAAGGAAAGCATAAGAAGAGGTCATGATGATTTGGGAGATCATTATTTAAATTGCGGCGATCTTGTTCATGCCCTGAAGTGTTATTCTAGAGCACGAGATTACTGTACCAGTGGCAAACACGTTGTGAATATGTGTCTCAACGTAATTAAAGTTTCAGTTTATCTTCAAAACTGGTCTCACGTACTTAGTTATGTTACCAAGGCTGAAAGTACTCCAGACTTCCCAGATGTTCATGGTAAAGACAACAATCAAGCAATAATTACAAAATTGAAAGTGGCAGCAGGTTTGGCAGAGCTGGCGACAAGAAAATATAAAATGGCTGCAAGACATTTCTTGCAAGCATCTTTAGATCATTGTGATTGTCCTGAGTTATTGTCTCCTGGAAATGTGGCTCTTTATGGTGGGCTTTGTGCATTAGCTACCTTTGACAGGCATGAGTTGCAAAAACAAGTTATATTCAGTAGTTCCTTCAAGTTATTCTTAGAATTAGAACCACAATTAAGAGATATAATATTCAAATTTTATGAGTCAAAATATGCATCCTGTTTGAAATTACTTGATGAGATAAAAGATAATATCCTCTTGGACATGTACATAGCACCTCATGTGAATCTGTTATATACGCAAATCCGAAATAGAGCCTTAATACAATACTTTAGTCCTTATTTAAGTGCGGATATGAGACGAATGGCAACAGCATTCAATAGAACTGTGTCTGAATTGGAAGACGAACTTATGCAGCTTATTTTAGACGGACAAATTCAGGCGCGCATAGATTCGCACAACAAGGTGAACTGCTTGTAGAATTCTATAAGATCTATATACAGTATTTCATTGTAGTATATTCTTTTTTTACATACATTTTTCACAAGCATGATAATATACAAATAACTCAACAAGATATGATTACCACGGATATGATTATTACAGATTTTGTATGCAAAAGACGTTGACCAACGTAGTACTACTTTTGAAAAATCAATGAGCGTTGGGAAAGAATATCAGAGGCGCACCCGCATGTTGATCTTAAGAGCAGCAATGTTAAAACAACAAATTCACGTGAAGGTAAATCACAAATAAGATATATGCCTAAGCTATTATATCTGTCTGATTATGCTTTCAAGTAGTATAACATTACTCATTTTCATAAATCATTTAATTATTTACCAGAGTCCTCAACGCGATAGCACACAAGGCGGCGAAATGTCAGTAGCACCTGGAAACGGCACTTTAGCACCAAAAAATTGAAATTGCGTGTATGTTGGTATTTTGTAGGAAATAAATTCATATACGCGTGTCAACTGCCACGACTATCTAGGTATGCGATAAAGCGAAAGAAATTCACTCACCATGTTCGACATTGCGTTACTACTCAGAAGTCAGTGTCTTGTACCTCATTCTCAACATATAATATATGACATGTATATATATTATTGCCATGTTGTGTTTTCAACAGAAGCGTTGTAATCTCCAGAATAATAATTTTACATAACAAGTAAATCGTAAAAAAACGTGATAAGTGATAAAATAAAAAATAAAATTATATAATACATGAAAAATAGATAAATTCTTAATAGTTTATTAATGTTATATTTTTCCTTCTTTTGCTACGAAATTATGTATAAATTCGTAAATTTTCGATTTCGTATTATATATTGTAAAGCTTATCAAACATAATGTTGGTAATATACTAGCGATATAAACAAACCTAAGATTTTAACATACTCCTACAGTTTATTGCGATAACAATGATAAATAAATTCATTATATTACAATTCAAATCAGTTATGTTTATTTATAATTTATTCTATTGCTCTCTATCTTTTGATGAAGTATATAGATATCGTAGTCTGAGAAGTATGTTATTGAATAAACTGCAAGAAAATTATAAAACTGATATCTCAATTAGCGAGAATTTGCACAAAGTATTCAATTTGTGTTTTTATTTTCTACTACAGTACAGTTGTACTGTAGTAGTCTAACAGTTGTTTTTACTCGTAACTGTCTCTCCTAATACTGTTGGTTTTAATTTAGCTCTAGCTAGATCTAGGTCTTATTCAGCTATGTTTTAATCAGCTAGGTTTTACTCAGTCATGGAAAACTTGTATGAGTGGAAAATTTAAACAAAAATAGCACTTGTTATGAACACGAAAGAAAAAGCGTTTGTGTTTCATCTTTCATGGTACAACCAACTTCACAGTTAGCTGTCATATATATATATATATATATATATATATATATATATATATAATATATACATACACATCTTTAGACTCGACAAATCGGAACAATTCAGTTTCGATCGCAAAGTTTGTACTCTTTGAATTATACGACTATCTGAAATATGATCTATTAAAAAGAATATAAGAAAAATTAAACATAAACGAATTTAGATTTCTTGCAATAATAAAATTTTCCATTCTTTCATTCGTATTTTCAATTTTAGTTTAACTACTTCACGTTGAAATTCGCATCCCGGAAGTGGCCAACTTCAGACTTTACGGCAAAAGTGTCTGACTTCAAGCGTAATGGCGTACACCTCGTCGAGTGCATGTTTCAATCGATATGGCTGTTGGCTGTATCAAAGGTTTTGTTAGTGTGATGTGTAAACAAGTTGATCGAGCTTTTTGACGAATCAACGAGCAAAGAGAGAATAACTACAGTAGATTTTTGTTTCCGATCGAATAGAATACTGAGAAATTTATTATTTTTCGTGTAATCCTTCACTTGAGACCGGATGTGTCGTCATGCCATGTTGGCCAAGTCGGGGTATCATAACATATTTTATATGTTAATATTCTAACCAACTAATCGAGGAATATTTTACGTCAAGACGGTGAACAAAGAAACGTGGAAAAATGGTTTTGGCGGATCTTGGACGTAAAATCACATCGGCCCTACGGTCGCTCAGTAATGCGACCGTCATCAACGAGGAGGTGAGTTTACGTGTGGTGCAATTATCAAAAGCTGCTTGTAAACAACAGATTGAAATGACACGTTTCCATATTTTCTATTATATTCTAATTCCAAGAGATTTTCTTTTATTTATCTATCACATGCTTTATATATATGTTTTTTAAAATTTTCAGTGTGCTATGTATATATCTTCAATAACCTCTTTGTACATGTCAAACTCATATTTATGCAGTGTTTTTATGTGAATTTTCAGTTTACCTGAATTTGTGACATATGGTGTTATATTATTATTTCCTCTAAATTTTATTATAATAACTGTATGTGTGCATATAGTTATATTTTCATTATATATTTACCATACTATTTGTTTTTATTTTGAATATTTTTATTCCAACAGGTTTTAAATTCTATGCTGAAGGAGATCTGTGCAGCATTACTTGAAGCTGATGTAAATATTAGATTAGTGAAGAAATTACGAGAAAATGTACGTCAGGTTATCGATTTTGAGGATATGGCTGGTGGTCTTAATAAAAGGAGGATGATACAAAGCGCTGTTTTTAAAGAACTTGTAAAGGTTTGTTGAATATATATTATGTTCAGATTATAAATAAATTATGACATGTAAATTAATTGAAAAAACTTATAATTGATGGTTCTTTTAGTTGATTGATCCAGGTGTTAAAGCATACCAACCAGTAAAAGGCCGTCCTAATGTGATTATGTTTGTGGGTTTGCAAGGTTCTGGTAAAACAACTACTTGCACCAAACTTGCGTATCATTATCTTAAGAAAAACTGGAAGGCATGTTTAGTATGCGCTGATACATTTCGAGCTGGTGCTTATGACCAAATAAAACAAAATGCCACAAAAGCCAGGATACCGTTTTATGGCAGGTAAATAATTAAAGATTTGGAAGAAATATACAATAATTATCATGCTATTACATTAGCTGTTTTATATGACTTTATTACTTCTTGATGTTATACTAATAATAAAAATTTCCTAATTCAGTTACACAGAAGTAGATCCTGTAACAATAGCACAGGATGGTGTTGACATGTTTAAGAAGGAAGGGTATGAAATAATCATTGTAGATACAAGTGGAAGACATAAACAGGAGGAATCATTATTTGAAGAAATGTTGCAAGTTGCTAATGCTGTGGTAAAGTTACAACGCAATATGTTTTAATTTTGAACAGCAGAATTTCTTCATATCTATCGAACTTGTAAGAATTTGTATAACTCACTTATATAAAGAATAATTTTTAATATTGTATTTTACTATGTTTCAGCAACCGGATAATATAATCTTTGTAATGGATGCAACGATAGGTCAAGCATGTGAAGCACAAGCAAAAGCTTTCAAAGAACGTGTAAATGTCGGCTCTATTATAATTACAAAACTGGATGGTCATGCTAAAGGTGGTGGAGCACTTTCTGCGTAAGTTGTTTGTTGAATGATTTATATTGGCTATTAGTAGAATTACTAAGCAGCATTCTCTGTTATAAGTTTGATACTAACTTCATGTAACTTTGTTGTATTGTAACATAATTTTCTTTAGTGTTGCAGCTACACAAAGTCCTGTAATATTTGTCGGGACAGGAGAACACATAGACGATTTAGAACCATTTAAAACAAAACCGTTTATTAGTAAATTACTGGGTATGGGCGATATCGAGGGTCTCATTGACAAAGTAAACGAATTGAATCTAGACGATAATGAAGAATTATTAGAAAAAATAAAACATGGTCAATTTACTTTACGCGATATGTACGAACAGTTTCAAAATATCATGAAGATGGGACCATTTTCACAGTTAATGGTAAACGTTGATACATCTCTGTAATCTGTTAATATTTTATAACTCGCTCTACGAAATTATTTTATGTTTAGGGTATGATACCTGGATTTAGCCAAGATTTTATGTCAAAAGGCACAGAGCAGGAATCAATGGCAAGATTAAAGCGACTCATGACGATTATGGACAGTATGAACGATTCAGGTTTGTTATTTAAAATATTTTCTTTATATTGTTTTTATGACAATTCATGTAATTTATAATATCATCTTATTTTATCTATACTTGTCTTAGAACTAGATAGTAGGGATGGAGCCAAGTTATTTAGCAAGCAACCTGGAAGAATAGTGAGAGTGGCAAGAGGTTCTGGTGTAACAGAAAAAGAAGTTAAAGATTTAATAACACAATATACAAAATTTGCAGCAGTTGTCAAAAAAATGGGTGGCATCAAAGGTTTGTTTAAGGCCGGTGACATGGCCAAAAATGTCAATCCCACACAAATGGCAAAACTGAATCATCAAATGGCTAAAATGATGGATCCACGTGTGTTACATCAAATGGGTAAGTAAATTTATGTAGATCAAACTTATAAATCAGAGATACTTGTATATTGTTATGCAAGCTACTTATGTCTCGTAATTATGTTAGGTGGCATGCCAGGATTACAAAATATAATGAAACAGTTACAACAAGGGGCTGCAGGAGGATTGGGGAATTTAATGGGTGGTTTTGGTGGTAAATCCTGAGATGAGGCTCTGGGCAGTGCCACTACTGCCGTTAAGGACTGTTATATACAACCCTCAAGAAAATTACGCCGTATTTGAATTACAATACGAAAGGAATTGTTTTTCTCACTTTAAATGTGTTTTATAAGTAAAAATAGCATCACAGGAATCATTATTAATGAAGTGACATTGATAATAGATTCTTTGGCATCTTTGCGAATCAGTCATGGGATCGTTAAGATATCTATCATGTATATGCAATAAATTATCAATGCGCTAAAGTGCATGTTATTGTAAGGATATGAATTTATCCCAATACTGTTTTATAATCCTCTTATGTGACCTACTATATATTATGTTGATTAAAGATCTCATTTTTATTATTCCTTGTTACTTTAAGATTGAATGTAATATAATCTTATAATCTTGAAAGCATTAATAGGCAATAATAAAAATGCAAAGTATCTATCTATGTAGGTTCTTGTAATAAAGTATATGCGTCTTTTATTACAAAGGACAAATAAATATTGCTCCTGATTTTATATTCTGGGCGAAATGATTACACACGCCTTATATTTTACAATGCTAAAATGCTATAGCTAAAATAAGATAAATACTGAAAAATGCACTAGACTATTCACGAATTTGAAACCCTTTATTCAGAAACAGATGACAGGTCTTGTTACACATGTTTATAATCACGTATTGTATGGCACGTTTAAACCAGTTATATATAATTTATAACGATTGCGTTTCTGATATTCTCTAATCCATGGCATTATTTTGAATACTATTATATGAAATATATATGTATTAGGAGCGCAAAAAAGTTCTGAGCCTTTTTTTGCAAAATTCAAAATTTATTTAAAAACAAACAAAACTATATTAATCAACGAAATATTCCCCGTTTGCATCGATGACCTTTTGCCATCTTTCGGGCAACTTTTGCCACCTTTTTCCAGCTTGCGAATTCCCTCATGGTAGAAGCTCACCGGCTTCGAGGCGATAAAGTCATCAATGCATTTTCGTATCTCTTTAAGTGTCACAAAATGTGTATCAGCCAAGAAATGCTGCAGAGACCGGAATAGGTAGTAATCGGAAGGCGCCATGTCTGGGCTATATGCCGCGTGCGGGAGAAGTTCCCAGCCTAACGCAAAGATATGGTCCTGAGTCACTTTCGCAACATGTGGTCGGGCATTATCATGAAGCAGTATCACTTTACGACATCCTTTGCCAGTAAATGGCCTCTTTTCTTCAAACGCATTGCTCAATTGTTGCTGATAGCGATCTGCCGTTACTGTTTCACCCGGCTGTAACAACTCATAATACAATACACCTTTCCAATCCCACCATATGCAAAGCAAAACCTTCTTGGCGTGGATATTGGTCTTTGGTGTCGATGTCGAAGGTTGACCAGGGTCAACCCATGTTTTACGCTTCGGATTATCATAAAGTATCCACTTTTCATCACCTGTAACGATTTGGTGCAGAAAATCCTTTTTCCGGAATCTTGAAAGCAAAGTGAGTGCCATGTCACGCCGTCGATTTTTGTTGTCTTCGGACAGTGCATGCCGAACCCATCTGCCTTCCTTTTGAACTTTTCCCATTGCATGTAAACGTGTGGAAATGGCTTGTCGCGTAACGCCAAGTTGCTCTGCAAGCTCCTTTTTAGTTTGTGCAGAGTTTATATCCAACAATGCTTGCAGTTCGTCCGTTTCAATCTTTTGAGGGCGTCCAGCACGCGGTTCATCATCAAGACTGAAATCTCCTTGGCGAAATTTTTGATACCACCTTTTACACGTAGCATAACTTACAGCGTTCTCTCCATATGCAACACAGATCATTTCAGTGGCTTCAGCAGCATTTTTCTTAAGATGAAACGCGAAGTGGATGGAAAATCGAATATGCTCTTTTGTTATTGCCATCGTGAACACTGCTGATTTTAAGGTTATGTGCATCAAATGCCAAATCGCACGATGTTTCGAAAGACCAAATGTCACTGCTTTAAAACCGCAAAAGGGCGGGAAAATTAATGCAATTTAAATTGTGGTTTCAGTAGTATGAAATCTAGGGCTCAGAACTTTTTTGCGCTCCTAATATATACGAAATATATGAAAACAATAACATAAGAAACAGGATATGCGTATATTTACGCATAATATAGAACTCGACACGCGCGCGTATATATATATAAATATTTTTGATTTGACGTAACCAGGTACAAGTGCTATGCTCTACGGCATATAATACTATGTGCTTTGAATACCTTAGCAACTGATTTGTACAAGGAAAACTTTGAGCAACTCAGGTGGAGCATAAATATATCATTAAATAGTATATAGTAGGAATGCAATGGAATGCATTGTTTTCAATGCAAAATGCTTTAAGCTCTTGGTTGCAACTAGGTGGGAATCCTCCAACGACGTTGCACCTATTCAATAAGTTACAATCCTATTGACACTTATTGTTTGTCCAATTCCTTAAATGTCTTGGAGATGGTACGTGTCAACGGGAATGTTTCATTCGTGACGCAAGTACCATTCCAATCATCAACGTTTAAAGATAAGATCATAGCTCCTTTGAAGCCATTAGCGTGAATCCATGCACTCTGAAATTCGAATGTTACAATATTAATATATAGTAAATGTAAACCTCAGATTTAATATACACATTAATTGTTGTACGAATAAAATAAAACATTTTACCTTGTAATAAATACTCTGCTTGTCATCATAAGATATCCATTCCTTATCTTTAAACGCAAATGGAACACGACTTTCTTGGTTAAAGACTTTCCAAGCTCCAGACTTTAAGAATTGACAGACTGTAGGATAAGACACGAAACCCTTTATGCCAAGCTTTCCGAATCCACTAGCTGGAGCTTGTAGATCATGGTTCAATGGATTATCTAGCTTGTAAGAGTGACCATAACTTGGTATGCCTACGACGATTTTCTCCCGTGGCATTCCCTTCGCTATCCAATATTGAGCAGAGAAATTCACATTTAAAGTGGACAAATAGCCTGTTTCTGTACAACGAGGGAAGAGAGGAGCATTTAAATCTGTCACCGGAAAGTACCAAACGTAGAAATGATAATCGTACGACATCATATTTATGAAGTCGACGTGTCTGAAAAAAAAAGAAATCCAACAATCCGTGACAATCGTTCGAAATATTTTACAGCTAACAAAATTTCTATTTCTAATACATACTCCGCGATCTCGGGAACAAAGTAACTTTGATCTATAATCGCTTGTGGTGCCGCGACTGCTACTGTTAAAATTAATTTCTGTCCGCTACGATCAAATTCCTTTCGTAATTCTTGCAACAATTGCACAAAGTGTATCTTTTCACGATCGTCTGCTCCTAACCACGCTGGAAACTCCCAGTCAACATCAAAACCATCAAGATGGAAAGTTTTAGTTATATTTAATACTGATCGTATAAATCTGCAAGAAAAATATTAATGTGATTTAAAAATTTAATTATTATAAAGGGCAGTTCTGAAAATTAACAGAGAAATCATACCTTTTTCTATTTGCATGATTCTTTACCATCTCGGGAAAACCATCATGGAGCTCATTATTTCCGCCAGCACTAACCATGACCTTTAATTTAGGTTCACGATTTTTTAAATCGACCACTCGCTTGTACACCCACTCATTGTCTCCTATATCAAGTGTGCTATTCACCACGCTCGCAAAACCCACGATAATATGCGTACAAATATGAGGGTCAATGTGCGACGGACTGAGCTCCCACGACGTGTTCAGGTCCCCCGATATTGTATAGTAGCATACGATGATCTGACTAAACATAGAACAGGGAATATTTCAGTATAAAGTACACAAACAAGTAAATAAAAACAAATTGTATTTTTAAAACTAAGTTTTCTCACCCGGTTGAATTGCGGATGTATTGTTCCGATGTGTTGACACTTGTGTTCCTGTCCGCATTCTGATTCTCCTTCGTCGATTCGGCGTACATCCGAGCCCGACGTAGCCACGCAGCAATCTTGGCATTGTCAATTTGATCTTCAACGAATCTGTCCGCTTTCGGAGCTCGTAAGACGAGTATACCGAACCAAGCGCGTGTAACAAAGAGAACTCCGACGATTAGGAATGTTAAAATAAGGCAAAGAACTTGCGTTCGCCAGCGCGGTCTGAAAAGATATTTAATTTTGTGTCGTAATAAAATCTTGAAAACTCAGACGCTCGAACGTTTAAAGCTTAGATTCAAGCAATGAGAATGATCGTGTGTGCGAGTGCATGAGACGTTCATCGATCGAGTACATCACGTCTATGCAAATCACTGACAAACGATGTTTGATTAATTGCAATGACCTTTCGTGACGAGAGGCGTGGAAGTTCAAAAGTTAATGATGACGCAGAGCGAGAAATCGATACAAGGTTTCCCGTCTCTGTCTTTCTTACGTGCGCACGATACGTCAAATAATTTCGAGAGATACACGCATTTATGCAATGCATTTACATACTATCAACATACGAACTTATATATGTTGACAATACATTTCTTTCTTACAAAGAATTAACATACTCACTGTCGTATATCAGTTAATAATTCATATTTCGCCTGAGGCACAGGGATTTGGTTAACCATTGAATGTTTTATTTGTTGTAGCTTACTACACTGCCGAGCGCGCTACGCAACGAGTCGCTTTCGAAAAAAGCGAGAGATACTTCCAAATTCAGCTGAAATGTCGTATCGTTGTCTACCTGTCAAAACGTTGTCAAACCACTGGAACGACCGCACAGCTGACAGCTACATATAAACTGTTTTCACAACGCGCAAAGCGAGTCAATCGCGTGGAAAAATCTATCCATATGTATCAGCGACAATTTATAATTGCGTACGCGCGAGATGGGTGTGTTCCATCGTGATCTACCAAATATATGGTCCACAATGAAATCGAGATCGCCCCCGACATATATATATCCGATACTATAGCTACTATATAGCTATACGTATAATCTTGCCTTTTCACACGATCCTCAACTGATTAGAAAATGTCCCAAAATGGTCAGGACGCTCTTTCTCGACGTGTTTCGAAACACAGTCGATGTGCACTTGTATCTAGTGTAGATAGTGCAATCTAGTGTAAATAATGTACTGCAGTATAGATGGAACAGTATAGCACGCATTATCGTAATTAAATCATCTATCCAGGAATAGGGGACAGCACTGACTGAATGATGAATAGGCGCGAAATTTAAATATTTTAATATATATATTAGGTAAATCGGAAAGTTCCGTCCATCTAGCGGCAAGTAGTTATAGTTAGAACTGTCGTTAACCTCTGATGTTTAAACGAAGCATAATGGTTTGTTTTGACATCTGTCAATAACATTCAGTACATAAAGGTATACGTTTGCATCAATAACATTGTTTTTTACTGCATCGAAAATGTCGAAATTTGAGCCAAATAAGCGTCATTTGCGCGAAGTGTTAATCTTTTGCTTCAATTGGAAGAAAACCACCTGAAGCTCGTCGAATGCTCGTAGAAGTTTATGGTGATAATGCTCCTTCCGATAAAACATGCAGACAATGGTTTCGACGCTTTAAAAGTGGTGATTTTGATGTAGAGGACAAAGAGCGTTCTGGACGTCCAAAAGTATTCGAAGACGAAGAATTGCAGGCGTTGGTGGACGAAGACCCATGTCAAACGCAAAAGCAACTTGCAGAAGCATTAAATTGTATTCAATCTGTCATTTCCGATCGTTTGAAAGCCTTAGGAAAGGTTTACAAGGAAGGAAAATGGGTCCCATATGAATTGAAGCCAAGAGACATTGAAAGGCGAGAAACCACCTGTGAAATTCTGCTTGCTAGCCAACAAAGAAAGGGATTTTTACATCGTATCATCACTGGGGATGTAAAATGGATTTATTTTGACCACTCTAAACGTCGAAAAACTATTTGCGATCCCGGCCAACCCTCAACATCGACGCCAAAGCGGGATATCCACAGAAAGAAGGCAATGCTCTATATTTAGTGGGATCAGAAGGGTGTGCTGTACCATGAACTGTTGAAAAGTAGTCAAACAGTCGCAGGGGATCTCTACAGGGAACAAATGATCCGTTTGAGCCGAACATTGCACGAAAAACGACTAGAATATGAAACGAGACAGCATAAAGTGATTTTGCTTCATGACAACGCTCGACCTCACGTCACAAAATCTGTCAAGGAAACGTTAGAAGCACTTCGCTGGGAAGTATTGCCCCATGCGGCTTATTCACCAGACTGTGCCCCTTCCAACTACTACTTGTTTCGGTCGATGTCACATTGCTGATGAATGCTTCGATTCTTATGAAGACGTCAAAAAATGGGTTTCTGACTGGATAGCCTCCAAAAATGAGCCATTATTTCGCCGCGGAATTCGCTTGCTGACCGAAAGATGGGAAAAAGTCATCGCTAACAATGGTCAATATTTTGATTGATATACTTTTTCATTTTGTTTCTTAAATAAAGCCATATGTTTTCCAAAAAGCGGATGGAACTTTCCGATTGACCTAATATATTTAAGTGAATACAATGATGCATACAATTTAAGGATAAACAATATCAATATTTGTGAATGTTTGCAGATTACAATTACCAATTTGTTGGTTATCAAAAGGAATAAAAAACTTATTGCTTGCAATTATGATATATTGTTATTGCGTTATACATATAGGTATATTACATTTTCATTAAATTATTTAATAATGTCAACAGTTAAAATATATGTATATGTATATATCATATAAGAAATAAATTTACATGTACAGTATATTCTACACACAGCACCAAAAGCTCAGAAAAATATATAAAACTTTTTCTCAATGTAAACATAACATACATTTCATCTATTAAAAAAATATTTAAATTATATAACATAGAAATATTTATAGATTCCCAGATCATTCAGTATTGTGCTTCTGATCTTATAGTGACAAAACTCATAATCACATGAAACAGTCTTATTTATACAAACATTACACATAAAAAATCTGCAATACTTAGAACTCGTAAATACTCTCCATTAAAATTGAGATTTTAAATTAGTGACGTTACTGAGAAGCGAATTTACATTCAATAAGCATGGAGTTTCAATCTTTATTGTGCAATCTGATCTGAGTTTAATGCACTATCCAGTTCCAGATAATAAAACCTCATCTTCAGGCATTGGTAAACGTCTGTAACGAACTTGCGTTACCAAATATACTGACAGACCTCCGAATGATATGAATAGCAATCCTATAATATTTATCAGCACTCCTTCTCCATCAAAGGATGAATATTTATCTCTGAAATATGTCAAAAGTATTAGAAAAATATATTTCCATATTCATTAGTTTGTATTATTCTGTTTATTACTAATTAATTGTTACTTCAAAACGAAAATTGCTTTTTCATTGAGACCCAATAAACATGATGCAATTGCACCAACAAAGCCTGCAACGCCAAAATACATGTGAATTGGCATATAAGCAGCTCGTAATGAGGCATGTAGTCCAGGAAAAAGGAAAGAGACACATCCAGCAACCCACTGTAAATACATAACATTAGCACATATGTTTCTATATTCAGAATTATTATTTAATATTCAGAAACATATCAAACAAACTTACCTGACAACAGAATAATATTACGGTCGTTAGACCTATCCAGCTATGTAAAGAATACATATTCGGAATAGGAGGAGAAGCTAGATTATGGCTGTCAAAAACTGCTACTAGAGCAATTACAGTTACCAACATAATAAGAATCATTTTTCCTGCATGAATCAGTTTCAATCGTCTCTTGCGTAGATTCCGTTGTGTCCTATAAATAAGCATTGCTACAAAAGAAAGACAAACTGGTAAATTATATGCATAAATATGAAAACAAGAAGAAAACTGTTTTTTAAATATATTATACCATTGGCATACAGGAACACAAGACCTATAGTCATTAATAAAGGATGCCAATTAAATTCAAGTGTTGGATTAGATCTCCAGGAGAAGCCATTTCTAAAATAAGTTGTCCATACAAGTACCAGAATTACAAGAAGCGCACCAAGCGCTTCAGTCAGACTCAGAAGAGGAATAAAACCATCCAAAGAATGATGTGTTTGAGGTAATTCTCTTATTTGATCCATGTCTGAAAATATTTTGCTTTTACTATATATATATATATATATATATATATAATATATATATGGAAAACATTAATAAACTATATTAGGACATGTAAAATACAAAGGTATACTAGTTAATTACTATAACATAAATAGAACAAATCATAAAACATATATAAGACAATATCTACAATATATTAATTTGCCATTTGCATTATATTAATAATAATAAAAAACATAGAAATCATAGAAAAATTTTCTTTTTTGAAAATGTTCAATACTTGGAGAACTAAAAGGATAAAAAAACAAGATAAAAATAATCAATTTTGTTACAAGTCTATTATGCATGTAACATATTGAATATCTTATAGAACCTTATTCTGTAACATATTGAATATCTTATAGAACTTATTTCAGTTGTTAAACATACCTAAACATCTTACATATTCATATGGGTAATTTAACATAATCAACTCTGCATAAATTTTAAATTTTAATAAGTAAATAAGATAAGCCTTAATAATTAACTCTTCTCTTTATTCTCATGTATATGTATCAAAATTAGATTTCAGAAACAAGTCAACAGATTTGACAGCATTTAAACAGATGGAGCAAGCATAATATTTACATAAAAAGTAAAAAAAACAAAACTGTTATTCATGACTGCCATCTGTAAGTAGAGTTAATTTGACATCGATATTAAGTTTAACATATTGTTTAAAATAAAAGACAAATTATTTTTCATAATTTTAAGTACAACACAAATATTCGATATATATGTATTTCTGCACAATAAGAAGATATCAGTAAGAATAACGAAAAAATAAAAAAGTAGTCGTAAATGAAGTATATAATCATTAGATGACTGAGCATATGGTTCATATCGTGTACATGACGCGGATATAGGAGTCACTAAGATAACAGCTGTCACTTTGGTTTGTTTGTCGATAGCGTGATAATATAATTTTGATTAAATTTACCATGAGCAATATCTTATCTCAAATATAATATCTCGAGATAGCAAAAGCTCTTGATAAATATAATAATAAATATTTGTAAAATTCAACTCACTTAAGATATTTTACAAATAATACTGTATGTGCAAACGTTGTGGATATTCAACAAGTATCACGGTATATATCTCATATACGCAATGAAAGGAATTTAGGTTCATTGATTTTCCCGTACGATATATATAGGTTAACTTTAAGGGCAAGAGCACAGGCTTTTGCAAAACACATAAT
Organism: Harpegnathos saltator; assembly: GCF_003227715.2. Taxonomy (NCBI): domain Eukaryota; kingdom Metazoa; phylum Arthropoda; class Insecta; order Hymenoptera; family Formicidae; genus Harpegnathos; species Harpegnathos saltator. Next base: position 151,096 of record NW_020230483.1, read on the forward strand.
ACACAACGCATAAGAGAATCAACCAATCAGAGTTCTTCATTTCTGTCCTGAGGAGGGAAATGAAGAAAACTAATTGGTTTATTCTCTTATGTGTAATGTATTATGTGTTATGCAAAAGCCTGTGCTCTTACCTTAAGGGTGCGTTCCGTTTCACGCATATGCGCGCATTTTTTATAGTATACGTGACATAAATTATAGATAAATGCGCACATATGCGTGAAACAGAACACACCCTAAATCAGAGTGAGAAAAAGTTGTTTTACTTCCTCACTTCTATCGTATAGAAAGGAAATGGCGGCTGTCAAGTGCAAATGGTGTCATCATGTCAATTGAATTCTTATTGTTAACAGTCAATACAAAAGAGCGAGAAGCAACAACCGAAACAACTTTCTCACTCTGATTGGACATTGATTGGTTACTGCAATATTCCTTAAGTCCGTATCAGACTATGGATTGGGATTGAGATTAGATTGAAATTTGACCAATTGAAAAAGAGAAAATAATCTCAAGTATAGTAAACTTACTCCTGATTGGTTAAATTTCAATCCAATACTCAATCCCAATCCGTAGTCTGATACGGGCTTTAGGCAACTTCCGCTGCATGGTAAGGGTCAGAGCACAGGCTTTTGCATAACACATAATACATAGGCTTGTTCGTTTTGTCTGCACTATTGAATTGGTGCAACAAGTTGTAGTGAGAAAACCTACGTTTGTCTCATTTTAACTTAATGCACCAGTTCAGCAGTACAAATAAAACGAACAGGCCTCATAACGCATAAGAGAATAAACCAATTAGTTTTCTTCATTTCCCTCCTCAGGACAGAAATGAAGAACTCTGATTGGTTGATTCTTTTATGCGTTATGCAGAAATCTGTGCTCAGGCCCGAAGAATTCCCGCGTCTGTGTGTAACTGGCCTCAAATATTAGGTTGGGGAAAAAGAAATCCATTATTTTTTCGTTAGCTGGCTTTAGTAGTATATATCACGTGATGTATTAATCGCATAGGTTAATATTTATACTCGTTGGAAAAGTGACATTCCGGACTAAAAAAAATTCTTTAACGGTTTAGTGATTTGTCGATTAAGTTGTGAGTTATAGCACGTAAAAGATGTACGTCAACAAAGATAAAATTCGGTATATTTTACAATTTTGCTTCGATAAAGGCGAAAATGCAAGCCAGGCGGCTGAAATTGTGAATGGTGTTTATGGTCCCGATACTGTCACAGCCAATCACGCGCAATTTTGGTTTCGTCGATTCCGTTCCGGTAATTTTGATGTTAAAGATGCATCTCGCACAGGTAGGCCCGTCGTCGAAAATGTCAATAAAATTATGGAAATCATCGAAGTAGACCGGCATGTTAGCAGTCGTAGTATCGCCCAGGAACTGAAGATCGATCACAAAACAGTTTTAAACCATTTGCATAAAGCTGGATTCAAAAAAAAGCTCCATGTTGGGTGCCACACAAATTGACGCAAAAAAACATGATGGACCGAATTTCAATCTGCGAAGCCTTGACCAAACGGAACGAAATCGAGCCATTTCTGAAACGGATGGTGACTGGGGATGAGAAATGGATTACATACGACAATATTGTGTGAAAACGATCGTGGTCAAACCGCAGCAAAACGGTTCAAACGGTGGCCAAACCAGGATTAACGGCCAGGAAGGTTTTGCTGAGTGTTTGGTGAAACTATAAAAGAATCATTCACCATGAGCTACTTTCATATGGCCAAACACTAAATTCAGACTTCTATTGTCAACAATTGGACCGTTTGAAGCTAGCGATCGACCAGAAGCGGCCAGAATTGGTCAATAGGAGAGAAATTGTTTTTCATCAGAAAATGCCAGACCATATACGTGTATAGTGACTCGTCAGAAACTCCGGGAGCTTGGTTGGGAAGTTTTGATGCATCCACCTTATAGTCCGGACCTGGCACCAAGCGATTACCATCTGTTTTTGTCATTGCAAAACTTCCTTGATGGTAAGAAATTAACCTCAAGAGAAGACTGTGAAAATTGCTTAGTCGAGTTTTTTGCAAATAAGGACCAGGGCTTCTATGAAAGAGGGATCATGAAATTACCTTTAAAATAGCGACAAATTGTAGAACAAAACGGTGCTTATTTGACCAAAATCGAACAATCCTAACTATGTTAAATAAAGCTTTGAAATAAACGAAAAAAATAATGAATTTTTTTTCCCCAACCTAATATACATATGTGTGTGTGTGTGTATATGTGTAACCAACGCGCACAATAAGAGAAAAATCAAAATAATTCTGAGCATTGTTATAATCGTTGCATGATTGTTGCTATCATTTGTTAAACTATTTTGTCGTGATATGAAAAGAATGAGAAACTAGTCCGTTGAAAAATTGCAGGCAAAATTGGTTTTTTCTCCAATGAATTTTAAAACAGGCAGAAATCTTGAGAACTTAAAGGAGTAGAGCTGTAACAATATATTTAATTATAAGACCATGATTCAAGTATAAATTTATATTAAAATAAAAACTGAGTTTACTGTACAACAATTTGATACCTATGTGTGTACTTTAAAGTTAAAATGAATTATCAGAGCAATGTATCTTCAGAACGAATATACTCCCCGATATCTGCTTGATGAAAGCAAATTGTTGCCACAGGATCTGCATGTTTGCAATCAACTGTGCTTTTTGCAGCTACACCAAATCCCTGGCAAGTTTATCAAGATATTAAGAAAAGTTGACATTTGACTACAGATTATATTAAAAGTATCAGACATTATAATAAATATAAACTTAAACATTACATACCAATGGCAAATCATTAATGGAAAATATAACTACACCTTGATACTGAGAAGTACCTTCTGTTATACGAGCAAGACCTGATTTTGTGATATGATGGCCATATAAGAATTGTTGCTCTGCTGAATGTTTCAGCCAAATTTTGTGCTAAAAACATTTATTTCAATGGTGTATTCATTGATATTTTTCAATATATATTCACTATCATGCTAAAGTTTAGAAATTATCACTATAAGTTATACAATATTTAATATGTGTATATATTTAAATAAATGTTCTTTATGATAAAGTATATTAAAAATATATATGCTACTTTATCATCAGAATATAATGCATTATATAATTATAACAAATATGTCGTAAATACATAAATATGTTGAGTAAATTTAGAACTGGATACTTACTTGGGCATAAGGAGCTAAATAATGTAAGGCAGTAATATGAAGTTTAAACTTTCCAGATTTTGTGAATTTGCCAAAACAGGTTCCTAAACTTAATAGATGTTCAGATCCTATAGTATTTGCTAATGATAAGATCTTCTCTGAAACATAATATACTCTATCTTTCTTCTCTCGAAAGCAATATATACCATCAGGTCTATCTATCAAGTTTTTCACGTTATTCCCAATGCTGTGTAATTAAAATAATGATTAATTATCAGTTGTTTACAATTTTAATGTATAATCAATTATACAAAAGTAACTTAATATTCAATAAATTGAATTAGACAATTTGTTTTAATCTAATCCAACAAAATCACTTACTATTTGGTTAGCTTTTCAAATACAAGCTTTGTTTTTTCTTCTGATAATTGTTTCATCTTTTCAGCAAATAGAATTGATGGTCGAAATTAGAAGTGTTTCCTTATTAATTTTTTCTCATTCATACGTGCAGCCGCATCGATGCACTTGTTTACATATATTATTCTGGATATCCATAAAGTATAAATATCTACATAGACGTGATTCCATCTACTTCTTCTTTTCCTTCTTCTAAACTGGCTTCGGGAGAAAGTAGATGTCCCCATACACCATTCCCAAGCCGTGATTCCATCTATTTTAAAGCGGTTTCACACCTTCAGATAGGTTTCACACTTTGGCAAAAACGCAAAAAACGAAAACCCGGAAATACCGACCGGTAATATAAAAACTGACAGTCCTAAGGCAATTTACATAACAGCCCTAAGTAAATTTACACAACAGCCAAAAGAGCCCGAAGGTAATTGAAAAGCGATGATAATATCACCGACGAGATGCTATAAAACTGTTGCCTTAGCTTAAGACTCCATGCATGCGGTGAGCTGCAGCAAATGCTGCGGTGACCAATCAGGAGGGAGGCGCAAGTCCGGTTGCGGCAAGCTCCGGCATGCGTCTGTCTCCTGATTGGTCACCGCAGCCGTTTGCCGGAGCTCACCGCATGCATGGAGTCTTAGCTTTACACCTATATTCATGTGGGCGTTTTCATAGTCAGGCCTTGTATTTAAGACTTCCTTAAGTTTATCTTCAGATGGTCTGTAGGCAATAAAATAACCTGTGCAGGACCTAAAGATGGATATAAGGAGGCCTCAAATATAAAGCCTGACTTTGAATACGGGTAATAGTCAGGCCTTATACTTAAGGCTTCCTTAGTTTATCTTCAGATAATTTGTAGCCAATAAAATAATCCGTGCAACATCTAAAGATGGATATAAGGAGGCCTCAAATAAGGCCTGACTAAAGACCTAAATACAATGTCAGGCAACAGGCAATAAGAATAAAAATAAACCAATCACAATCGACTATTACAAGAATAATCTATTGTGATTGGTCTATTTTTATTCTTATTGCCTGTTGCCTGGCATTGTGTTTAAGGCTTAATGGTCTGTTCTTTGTAGCTGCACTGTTGAACTGGTGCAATAAGTTGAAGTGAGACAAATATAGGTTTTCTCACTCTAGCTTATTGCACCAGTTCAGTAGTGCAGCTAAAAAGAACAGACCAATTATGTCCGCGACTGTATGTACGTACATAATTTAACAAATCGTATAACTTACAAGTACGTAAATAAAAATTGGAAGTCTACTTTTAAACAAAGATATATAGATAGGTATTTAAAATATCTTATAATCTTGTTCACGATTGCAAGTTAATTGTTTATAGTATTGAATATCCTAACCTTTTTCTATATAGGATACTCTATATAGGATTGTTCACAAATCTAGATTATCTAGTGAATTATATTTTATTGAATTCTTAATAATAACGCATTAATTGAATATAATATAGTGTACTGATCATTATAAAATACTATGTTGAATATGTTATAGTACTTCTCTAATGAAATTTATAGTTTTAAAAATTTTTACAGATATTTTGCAAGACTTTAAAGTACTAGAAACAGTTGTATATATATTACAAAATTAATAAAAAAACAATCATGTTTAATCATTTTTAATCAATATATATTTATATAGTGCATATATTTTTTATTTCATCTTGATATTACAGAACTATACGTACACTACTAAAATGGCTTATATCCTGAGCAAAATACCTGTTTTATATCGAGCTGCTTACTACAAGAATATCATTTTGGGTCCTGCCAAAATCACACATTTGGGTGCCAAAATCACACATATAAGGAATCATGGATATAGTTCTCCTGTTAAATTGCATAGCTTGGAAGAACAAAAGTTTAAACTAAAAGATAAGATAAGCGATGATTATAAGCTGATATACAAAGAGCAGAAAGGTATATGTAGATTATTAAATATAACATATTATACTGGATGGTTTGGTATTTGCTTTTCAATATATTCTCTGGGATACTTAATTATCAATAGCCCAGAATCATTTACAAAAGAAAAAAACTCTGACTCTACTTCTTCTATTTCACTTTCTAATCGTGACACTGAAGGTAAAAAAATAGCTATAATAATTAACATTATATTCTTATCTGTCACAGTTATATTATTGAGCACACTAATCCCATTCAGAATTTATTATAGCCCTTCACAAAAATTATTCAGAGTTATATTAGTAAATACATGGCATAGAAAACAAATAATAATGTCTGCAGGCTCTGTTGTACCTATATTTAAACGTCCCAAATTTGTATCAAATACACTGTTTAAAATCAATGGTCGCATTGTTCTACTGGATAGAGCATGTTTCACAACACAAGCAGCACGTGAAATAATGATGTACAAAGCCAAGTAAAACTACATTTCTACATTTATTCACAATTTATATTGTAACTATATTGTAAACTTTGTCCATTGTATATTTATAATTTCAAGAAATGTAAGTGCAAGAATCAAGAGAATAGTATTGCCAAAATATATGTATATTTATATAATACATCTATGTATATAATTACATGTCATAATACTTAGTGTTTCTTTAAAAAGATGTCTATATCTTAACAGTAGATTTTCTATTTATTTGATCTCTATTTTTTCCATAATTTTTATTCTAAATAACAAAAACACATTTTTTTATTTGATATTGAAAAAATGGGTGAGAAAATTAGACAAAAATTTGATAAATTTTTTTGACAAAGGAAAAAAATATTTTTATTAAAAACAATACTATCCTTTATCTGGTGAAAATTGACGAAAAATAATAGAAAATAATTACTTTACTTACTTTATAATTACACTTTATTAGAATGAACAAATCAATTTTAATTATTTTATATCTGGGTATCTATCTGGAAGAAACACATTCTGATGGTATCAATGGCTGTGAAAGTCTAAAAACTAATATTTCATATCTCTTTATCAAGGTTTATCAAAATTTTTTCACTTACCTAATATAATAAACGAAGTATCTGTTATAACTTTCTTAATAGAGATAGACATGTAATATAACAGATGCAAAAAGATGCAAGATATAGATGCAAGATTTCTATAATGTTAGTCACATACTCTTATAAAAAGTATTAAAATAGTATAAAATTTATACATGTATCAATTTCTTGAAAACCATTTCATTTTACATTTCTTATTTGTTGTAATATAACAGCAAGAGAAGAAATCTTGTAATTGGATGTGTATAAAATAAATATTTAATACTTCTATTATCAGTGTGATTAGAAAAAAAAATAAAAAGATGCAAGATATAGATGCAAGATTTCTATAATGTTAGTCACATACTCTTATAAAAAGTATTAAAATAGTATAAAATTTATACATGTATCAATTTCTTGAAAACCATTTCATTTTACATTTCTTATTTGTTAATGTAATAGTCTGATTTTTATAATTTCAATTCAAATTTATTTTGAGTGACAATTAGTATATTACAGTATTTCATTACATAGATGATGTACATGTAATATTCTTTTTACTACTTTAATCTTAGATATGTACTTACATAGCATGTATGTATAAACTAATATATACTTAGTAAAAAATCCAAATAGCTCAACTTATTTCATATTTAATAAGAAAATTTAACAAATGTTTTGTAGAAAATTGCTTTCCAAATTGCCTGTAGAATACTTTATGCACTAAGTATTAATATTTAATATATTGTTAAATTTGTACACAGGTGCTCGTTAGAGAGTAATATAATAAGTATATTGAAGATATTACAATAATACGAAAATACATTATTTTTTCCTAACGATTCTTTTTCAAGCGACTAGTCAATTTATATATTTATATATTTGCAAACTTGTTCATATGGAAGCATTTCTACAATTGTCTTATCTTGCTCAAATTCAACATCTATGCTATAATACTCTATATGCAATTTTTTTACTACTGCTTTCTTGCCTTTATGTTTTCCCCAAAGAATTAGGACTTCCTTTCCTATCGCAGGAATGACCGTCTCCAAGTATTCTTGATCCAGTTGTATAATATGTCCATTAACTTCTTCCGGTGTCTTTAGTTTTACTTTACCAACGAAATTATCTTTGCCGACTGTTTGAACTATGCCTTTAGCTTTATAATATTTGTCACCTAGACTCTTTGAAATAACCTTAACCATTAAACCTTCTTTAAGCCAACCTTCAGTTGCAGATGGATTGTTATCACTTTTGAATTTTTTTGTAGATTTCATTTTTTCATCGTTATTACATATTTTTCGTTTTTCATTTTTCTCGTTGGTTGATTTACTTGTAGCAGGTGTATCTTCATTAATATCTTCAATTTTTATCTTCTGCTTCATGTTTAGTATAGAGAGAAACTTTGGCTTTGGTTTCAATTTAATATCTAGAACTAAAGGTGCATCATTCTCAGGACGTGTTAATGGTATCTTGGATGTCTCATTCTCTTCTTCCTTTATATCTTGTTTTGCTCTCTCTACTTGTTTTTCAATAAAATCCATTAATCGTTCTTCATCATCCTTATCCATTTTTTCCTTCTTTGCTTTTTTCTCCTGTGCAGCAAGAGTTTCAGGATCTCTATCAATATATGTTACATACCAGCCTGAAAAATAACATTCTATGAAATTTAGTCTTAGCAATTAAATTTCTATAGTTTTTATCAACAGTTGTAAAGATAACCATTAATAATATGCAAACCTTTTTCCGTTTCATCGACAACGCACTGCCCAGTGCGTCCTAGCCATTTAACAAATGCTGTTAATGTGAGCCATTGAGTTGCATTCATATGTATGTGCCCCTTATCAGAGATATACTCTTGATACACTCGATTCGCTGGTACTCGTCTGGTACCAAATTGTCTCTTCAACAAGTTTAAATAGCCTTTCGAAAAATCTCGCGAAAATTGGTCCATATATCGGTGCGCATTCTCAGCAAAGAGCAACAGTTGACGATGATGTGATTCTGACATTGTATGACATTTGAAACCATTTTCATCTCTACACTGTTTCTGACACATTTGACAATACCATCTTAATTTCTGTAACCCTTTTGCTTTGATCTTATTAGCAATGTACTTTGGTGTGCCTACTTCGTGTTTTCCCATTGTTTATGCACTCTTCTTAACGTTTATAACCTACAATTGAATTACAGGTTAAGGACCGACGAGAGAAATTTGTTCTACATAGAAATTAGAGGGTCAAGAGAAACAGATAGAATGCAATTTCTCTATCTAAATATTATTCCCTAAATTTATTATGGGTTTCTCTCTACAGGAAAGGCAGGGATACAACCTTTGGACAACAATTGGACACAACCAACCGATGGGAAGCTTCACCTAGAGTTACTAGGTCCAACCAATTTAATTAAATCTCTTCGTACTGTAGCGTCCTCTGTAAACATTTTTCCCTTATATTAATTACAAATGTTCGCTTCATTTTATTACAAAAAACTTCATCTTAATATCAATAATTAAAAAGACTTTTCTTTTTCTTCCTTTTCCCTTTCTCCTTATACATGCTCCGTTTTTCTTGTGCTGTTTATTAAGCAATTAAATGCTGTGCAACACAAAATAATATTAATATATTTTAAAATATTTTATTTGGGTAATTATTTAGAAGACCGACAACACCTTGGATTTCGCTCAAACTCACTTATCTTGTCGTGTAGAAGCTATTTTGACGTGTAGAAGTCGCATCTGAAAGTTAAAATCGTCGTTCGGCTCTGCCGAAAGAAATAAATTGTTAAAAAATGACACACGCGAGGTTAAGAAATGTGTCATGCTGGTAATACAGAGACTTATTGTTCTTTTTAGTCGAAAAGTAGTCGAAAAGTAAGATAGTACATATAAGCGGAGCCTCTTCCCCACATCCCCTCTTCAAAGAAATCCTAACCTAACCCAACTTATTGCATCTTTATTATATATTGTTGAGCGTTTCAAAAATTATCGATTAAAAAGAACAGACTATAAGTCTCTGTATTACTGGTATGACAGATTTCCTAACTTTGCGTGTGTCATTTTTTAACAATTTATTTCTCTCGGCAGAGTCGAGCAACCATTTTAACTTTCAGATTCGGCTTCTACACGTCAAAATATACAAGATAGGTGAGTTTGAGCGAAATCCAAGGTGTTGTCGATCTTCTAAATAATTATCACAGTCTTTATATTACTTCACAGTGCCATCGCTAATAAGATGGGTTGCACACAATATGTTTCATATACTCTATGGCTGTAACGGAGAAACTCTGCGCAGCGCAACTCTCAATAAAAAGTATCTATGGTATACAAGGAAAACACGAGTTACGCCAACCTTATTGACGTGGCTCGCTGTGTGAAGCTGATTGACCGGTTGGAGCTTCAAAGTGCTACCACGTTGGAGGTTGTGGTACACTTTCGAATTTAAGCTCTAAACAGTTACGGATAATTAAGACAGAGTGCTCAAACAAAGAAAATAAGATAATAATTACAAGATGAATAAGATTAGTTTCATGTGTGTATTAACCAGTGTAATTTCCATTGTTCTCGCCGAAACCTGTCAGAAACCCGAAGTTGTAGCTTCGGCATATGTAACGGAAGATGCGACAGTTCTTACTAATGTTGCCTTTACCACACAATTTGTGTTAAAGTGCAGCAATGGAGTAAAGGGAATCAGTCTGTATGCTGAAGTTGAAGGCAAGGCATTGCCAGCAGTTAGATTAAGCACTGACAATAAATATCAGGTAACAATATTATATATCTTATATGTAAAGATGGAGAATTTAGTGTATTCATAAGAATAACATATTTAATAAATTTGGAAATTACACATGATAATTTACTCACTTTTATATACATATCATTATAGGTATCCTGGACAGAAGATATTAAGAAAGCAAGATCTGGTGATTACAACATAAAACTGTATGATGAGGAAAAATATGCTGCTGTTCGTAAAGCTATAAGAAATGGAGAAGATCCTGACAGTGTTAAACCTTTAATAGTTGTTGTTCTTAACAATCCCGGAGTATATCTTGGCCCTTGGGTAAATTCTGAACTTTTGGCTGCTTTCTTGGTTGCTCTTGTATCTTATATGGCATTTTCTACAAAGTACAAACTTTTAGCATAAGAAAAATTTTTGTTATTGACAAATAAATTTATGATAATAAATGAGACATTATTTATCCATAAAAGCAAAATTTTTTTATAAAATTATAATTTGTATAAGATTCAATTTTTAGGAAAAAACTTTTATTTCACAACATAATCTTTTTGTGAGTCCATACATTCAGTCCAACGATGCTTGAATTTTTTACATTTCCGTTTCCAAGTTTCATCAATTGTTATGAAATGGCGCAAAAATTCCAATTATGTTGAAATAGCTTCAAATTTTGCTTACAAATGTTCAGGCTTTTGATTGAATCACCTCGTGGATAGTTTTCTCATGTGTAAATATTCTTTTAAAATACTGCACATCCAGTCACTTGAGATGAATAATATCTGAGTAATCCCACATATTTCCAATTTTTTATTCTTTATCATCATATCAGGTGTAGTAAAAAGAAATCCATTATTTTTCCAATAGATGGCTTTAGTTATCTGTATCTCGCGTTGTATAAGTCCGATTGGGTTCCACTAGATGGCGTTAGAAAGATGAGATTTCTAGAGTCCCTAGAAATCAGAGTCTGGACACAGCTACTATCCATCCTATTGGCAAGGACAAAATATGGCGGAACCAATAGGATGTCACGAATTTATACTTTGCGCGTGGTATTATTCAACTGGTAGAAAAGAAAGAAGGATACAAACTTGTTGTTATAGTTTTATTGAAAATAAAAATGCAAATATACTTATAAAGACAATATATTATTTAACAATACTATGCATTGCCATAGTCTTATTGCTAAACATTTTTCCCTTTCTTAGAGACCTCCTTTCTTACAATCAATTTTTATACGGAATAGTATATATCTCTTCATAATTTTATTTAAAAAGTTGCAACAGGTTCCTAACGTATCACATCGAATGTGACATTTTTGTAGTTAAAAATATTATTAAATTACAGTTGGTATTTTTAATATAAGGCAAATAGCGGCGTATAATAACTTCCATATCGTAAAAATATTTAAACGTAGTAGAGTTAACGAAAAACAATGTTTGAGATCTAAAACATCTTAAAAATACTAATTTAGCATACTGAATATTAGTATCAAATTTTGTCCCAGCTGATTTGATACACGTTTCACAAACTGTGGGCAACTTAGAGATTTTATGAATTATATATCCTGCAAGTGAATATAATATATTTAAGTTAACATTGTCCATATTAACTTCTATTTTGTCTACATGAGTAGGAATCATGGGCATTTCGTGCAATACTTTACGAATAGGTTTTCGACGAGTTTGTAAAAAATTAACAAGTAAGGCACCCTCATCTTGTTCGTAATTAGTATTACTTAAAACTTGTAAATATTGTGAGACGCAATGTACCTTTAAACATTGTTTGAATTGTAGTGCATTGGGCACAGGAAATTTTTTTCTAATGTTTGAAAATAAGTTTTCTACACAATCTTGAGTGAATCTTGCGCCCAACACATATGAATAACTTCGTTTATCAATTAAATAATTTGTCATGTCTATAAAAGATGTAGTACTGAAAATGTGAATTGAAAGATTGCACAAAAAACCGCTTGGAACCATTTGAATAAAGCTGGATACAAAAAGAAGCTCGATGTATGGGTGCCACACAAGTTAACGAAAAAAAACCTCATGGACCGAATTTCCATCTGCGAATCGCTGCTGAATCGCAACAAAATTGACCCATTTCTGAAGCGGTTGGTCACTGGTGATGAAAAGTGGATCACTTACGACAACGTCAAGCGAAAACGGTCGTGGTCGAATCGCGGTGAGCCGGCGGAAACGGTGGCCAAGCCAGGATTGACGGCCAGGAAGGTTTTGCTGTGTGTTTGGTGAGATTGGCAGGGAATTATCTACTATGAGCTGCTCCCCTACGGCAAAACTCTTAACTCGGAACTGTACTGTCAACAATTAGACCGTCTGAAGGAAGCAATCGCCCAGAAGCGGCCAGCTTTGACCAATAGGAGAGAAATTGTGTTCCATCAGAACAACGCCAGGCCACACACATCGATAGTGACTCGCCAGAAGCTCCGGGAGCTTGGTTGGGAGGTTCTTATGCATCCACCTTATAGTCCGGACCTGGCACCAAGTTATTACCATCTGTTCCTGTCCATGGCGAACAATTTTGCTGGTGAAAAATTCGCTCCAAGAGAGGCTTGTGAAAATCGACTGTCTCAATTTTTTGCCAATAGGGACGAGGGCTTTTGTGAGAGAGGCATAATGAAATTATCTTCAAAATGGCAACAAGTTATCGAACAAAACGGCGCATATTTGACCTAAATCGGATCATTCTAACTATGGTAATTAAAGCCTTCAATTTCATGCAAAAATAATGGATTTCTTTTTACATCTGATATCATGAACCTTTTGGATAGTTTCTGCAGTTGTGACTTTGACAGATCATCCGGAACATTCAGTGTTGCTTGTTCTCATATGACTACTCCGAAAATTTCTAAACCACTTGTATACCCTTCTAATCAATGGAGCAGATTTACCATAACGTTTGTCCAGCTGGATTTTAGTTTTTTACGACATTTTGTCTTTGAGAAAATGTTTTATCACTACATGAAACTCTCATCCATTTTTCACAAATCATGGTACTAGATGAATTCAAATGATTGCCAGATTTATGAACGAATCTGAATTAAATTTGGTATGTGCTTTTAACAGAGATATCATAAACTGAGGATAGCCATAACATTGCATTGCTATCTCTTGACATTGTATAGACTTATCAAACAGCCCTCATACATTTTCATAACTGTATATTAATTGTATCCAAAGCAGTTAACTTTATAAAATTTAATTCCTACATTTAAATCATGAATGTTAAACTTTTTCATATGTGTAAAAATATATTAGTCATATAACTTTATATCAATAAAACTATTTTAATATTATGTCTTGTCTCATATATTGTACCAGACTTTATTAAAGATTAGCAAAAATATTGTTACATAGTATGGAACTAGGAATATAATATATATTATAATATATTTAATACATATCATATTGAGGTGGTTTTCCAAATAAGTGTTTCCATGATGGTGGATACTTTAAACTGCTGTTATTACTGCTATCACTACTTGATCCCAATACTTGTATCCACTGATCTAAGTAGCATACTAAAGCTATTGCATCTATGATATTATCTCCTTCAGAACAAAATTTGAATAAAATGGAACAACAAATGTTGGCATTGGAGAGAAACTCAAAAATATTCATAGCAAAGCCACCTCCTGGTATATGTAATCTTTCTTCTCTGTTTATATCAGATACAGTCTGTAGTTTATGCTCTATCCAGTTGAGATCACGAAATAATTTTCCATATTCTGAATGTACATTAGGGGAAGCAATATATCTCAATTTTAAATGTTGCGGTAGGACTTCCTTTTTTTCATGATCATAACTGCTGGCTAAAATTATTACCTAGAAAATTTGCAATGAAAATTTTGTGAAAAAAATTTATAAAACTTCATTTAATTTATTAATTAATATATTACTTTAGCTATTTTTCTCTCAACGACGAATTGTTCCAGTTCGTTGAAAAATTGTGTTAAGATATTCACATACGGCGAGCGGATTTGTATGACGATAAGACGTTCCTTAATTCCTGCGTAAATGTCGATCGCCGTAATAAGTTCCTTTGAATATTCATCATAAGCATTCGCGCCGACGATAGGTACAAATGCAGTACTAAAAACTTGACCAATTTTTCGAAGATTAAGGTTAGAGATTAACAAATCAACGGACAGTTGTCCGACGTTACCAACTGCAACTGACGGCAGAATAAGCGTATAATTATCCAGATTAATATCCTGTGTTATTTTAATCATTTTTTCGTTTACAACTGTCACTTGTATCTTATTTCGATTATAATATAAACACTACAGAACTGATGTGTCAAATTAGTCAGCAGTACTATGACATCTGTTCTTTTAACGTTGCACTTTCTGAACTTTCTCAAATATAGTTTCAATTTTCAATTTATGATTGGTTAGGGCCAGAGGAGCACAGACTTTTGCATAACGCATAAAGCCAGCGGCACACGGTGCTTGTTTTCGTGCTGGATTGCTTGCTGGATGAAAATATTGCATTCTGATTGGTGCATTTCCATCCATCTTCGAAAATATACCAATCAGAACGCAGTATTTTCATCCAGCAAGCAATCCAGCACGAAAACAAGCACCGTGTGCCGCTGGCTTAATACACAATGCATAAGAGAATCAACCAATCAGAGTTCTTCATTTCTGTCCTGAGGGAAGTGATGCGATTACGCGGTGTTGTTCAGAACAGCAGTCACGGTTGCACAAGCTGCTTGCATCTGCCGCTAGATAGTACGGTAGCACAGGGCCTGTACCGAGGCGCCACATATGTATTATAAATGCAAAAAGGAACGATTATATTTCTGTTACTCAACAAATGTAATTGTATTATCGTTATTAATGAAAAAATGATATAGTTATTAAGTTGTTATTGAAATAAATAATTTGTAAAAATGACGATATTATAATACGTTATTTTCCAACTCTGAATAGACATCATTTATTTTAAATATATTAAGTACTCATATAAAAAAAACCACTTATAAATATAATTTATTCAAAATTAAATTGAATGTAATATTAAATGTAATATTAAACGTAAATATAATGTAATATTAAATGTAAAATAAAGTTTTCATACAAAATGATCATTTCTATAGCAGCATGTAATGATCATTTTAATGTAATAAAAAAAATGTTCTATATAGAACGTCTATATAGAATGTATCAATAATTTTTTGTCGCATATTTACATATAAAATAGATTATATATATATATATATCTAAAATTTGTTATTATCAGCTCTTAAGACTTTGAACTTCGAGCTTCTATTAATAATGGATCTATAAATGGACCAGTGTTTGACAAAATTTATTCGTAAATAACAATAAGATTACAAGATTAATTATTGATATATTAGATTATAATATATTGTTTATAAAAATATACTAATATAATATAAAATATAATATAAAATATATTTAATGATAAATAATATACATTGTAACAAATAAATATAAATTTTCATAATAAATTTAAAGTACGTGTATATTTGAAAAACTATTCTTATGAATAAATTTTATTTGACACTGATAGAGATTCATTATCAACAACAATTAATAATAAGCACAATATAATTAACATTAATAACATTAATTATAACACAACATTAATAACTGATCACAAATGTCATGGTGGACTCTATTTCGGTATTATTAGTCCCTTGAGAAGATCGAATGTATTTCCATCCGGGTGCAGGAAAAATTTGTTACCTTTGTCATCTTCTACTAATAGATATCCAAAATCATCGATACCTTTAATCGTAACATTTTCAGATTCTCCGTTTCGTTTTACCACTGTTACATTGGAATTCCTAAAAACATATACGTTATATGAATATTTTAAGGAAGAATATTAACATTCAATTAACATTAAAGATGTCTACTTACTCGTGCAACCAGTACTTATAATAAAGTTCATAGAAGAACTTTGTATCTTCTGGGTATATAGTTTTATCTATCAAGTATTCAATGCAATTAAATATCTCAGCTATGAATTCTTCGTACGAAATCGTTTGCAAATTTGTACCATGCTTCTGATTATAATCTTCAATTATATTGTTAATGCACAATGTTGGCTTGCTGTTAAAGAGATTTATACCAGTACCTAAAATATATTAATCACATTTGAATAAATAGAATTATTTATAAAAAAAGCTTATGCTATTTCTAATTATTCTCACATACCGATATCGCAAATACAATTTGTACCGTCTATTTTAGTTTTTATCAACAGGCCGCCGATCTTCGTCGAATTACCGACATATATATCATTAGGCCATTTCAGTCTGAGATCAATGTTCTAAGAAAAACAAGAATAAATTGATCTCACTATATCAGTTGTTATTTATTACTAATTTCATAAAATCAGTAATTATTATTTATTAATTTCATAAAATAACACACAGAAAGTTTTACATATTTTTAAATAGAATCATAGTAGCAGTAAGAGTACATGAATACCTCATATCCTGGTTTTGATCTGATAGTGTGCACCATTGCTACAGCAATGTAATGCTGAAGTATTGAAATATGACTTCCTATGACTGAATTCACGTTAAAATGCATTTGTAACGTAAACATAGCACAACCAATCGGACTGAGCCATATATTTTGGCTTCGACCTAAAAGTAATAGTCATTATAAACTCTTTTGTATGTGTGTAGTAAAAAAATGAATATTTCACCTTCGCCTTTGGTTTGCTGTCGTGGAATAACTGCCAGTCCATGTTCCAACAAGGTACAGTCAGTTACATGCATAGACGATGTTAAGACGTCCGCATAAATTACCAAGCGACCTAGTTTCTTTGTATCGAGCCTCTGAAATGAAATTTAATTTTTATAAAATAAAATTCTAAGTACTACACATTTTCCTATCATAATTCACTGTATGTAATTTATATATATATGCCTCTAAATGTGTCTTATTTATTGAAATTATTGTTATTTCGAATGTCTGGAGAAAATAAAGATTCACCTCGAAATATTTTGTAGTGGAAAAATTGTCTGGGCAACCATGTATTAAAATAGGAAGGCAGGAGGCTGATGGAGCAATTCTTTGCAATTCATTATATTTTGAGCAAAACTGAATGCTTAATTGCGACATCTTCAATAAATCATATGGTTGCATCTTTGATTTTAGTTTCTTAAGTACTTCTATCTTTTCCTGTAAACATGTATAACAATATATTTTAACGTTTATAATGTGTATGGTAAATCACAACTTTTAAACATTTATTACATACTAATCATTTATTGTTATGATGCACATAATATGATAGTAATTATATATTCATATACCTCATATCTTCCTAAGAAATATGCCGGAGTGTATGTTGCAACTGCTTTAGCGTGACTTCTTATTTCCATTTCTAAATGCGTGCTTAGCAGATCACTGATTATTTCCAAACGCGCAGCGTTACTCTCTTTGAGAGCTTTGAATTTATCTTCCTCATATTCGTATTGTGTTGGATCTACTTCTAAATGAATTTGAGAGAAGACCACTTTACCACCACTGCTTGCCAGAGTTGCAAGTAATATACTCGGATTATGCCATGTTTCTTCTGTGCCCAATACTTTTACATTAAACGAATGTAAATTTCCTCTTTTATCCTTAACACTAGTCGAAGCCGGAGGATTCAATCCAGGCGTTCTGTAAAATTGTTTTAGTTATAACATTTACTTCTTGCCTGAATATTATTTTACATGCATTTGTCTTATTACTTTATATATTCATTATTTTATTCCTTAATTATTTATTACTTGATCATTTTATTAAGACACAAAAGAAACATTACCTTGTATCTTCTTGATCTTGAGAGAAACGAGCTCGCACAGGGGATGCATGATAGCAAAATATATGATGCATCATACGCATATGCTTCCATTTACCATAGGAAAAATGAACGAGTTCACTCTCACGCACTTCTGCAGTTTTAAATGATGGCAACAAAGTGTGAAGCATATCGGAGCATAATGCCAGAAGTTTACCTCCATGTATAACATATTCAACGAGTTGAGTTTTGATTTCTGAATCGACATTTCCGCAAATAACGACTAAAGCAACTTGATCTATCCAAACATTGGAGCAAGCAGTTTCTCTCGACAATACATAGATAATATATCTGAAATATAAAGCCAATTTAGTTATGGTCAATAATTCGTAGAAAAAAAGTTCAATAAAAGAAAATTGTTTAACTTTATTTTATACGTTACATATCTTTCAAATTTATAAAAAAAGAAAATAAGTATAGGAAAACAACGTACCTATCAGGATCTAATACTTTTTCTAATATAGTCTTTACATTGTTGATTGCATCTGGACTATCTGCATAAACGACGACATTCGGTGGTTTAACCATTTTACTTGATTTCTTGTCTTCTTTCAATCTAAAATGTTGCAAATAAGCACGATTCATAAGTAGTTATTCATAAGTTATTATGTAAGTAGTTTCATAATATAAGGATATAAAAATTATGACGTAGTGCATCACTTACGTAAAAGGAGCCTTGAAATTTTTAGTTACTACAGTGGATTTGCTTTGGTACATATCTTTCATAGAAATTTCATTGTTGGTACTTGATAATATATTGTCTTTCTTCTTTGTAATATCATATGACTGAACTATTGTCGAATCACCTGATTCTTTTGTCATACTACTGGCAGCATGTACTTCTTTTGAAGTGATACTTGTATTAACTGGAGGCTCTAGATTATGTTCTTTTATATTATCAGCAGCTGATTTTAGATGAGATGCTTGTGATGTTTCAGAGAGAGTTTCTGTAAGTAATAAAAATTTAATCATATATTTCCATATTTCTTTTTTATAATCAAAAGATTTTGCACAAGATAGATTTACCATTTCCAGTATCATCCATCAATTCTTTTATGGAATCTATAGAAGTAGCTGACAATGTTATTTTAGCATCTGTTTCTTGATTCTGTGGATATATAATATAGTCAGCAATCTTCTGAGGTTTTTGTTCCTTGCTAGCTTCTTGAGCTGCTGTACTTAATGCCATTAATTTCTCAACATAAATATCCCAATCTATCTGCATTATGCTTGTTACATCTGCACCAAAATATATAACATATTTTTAGTATGTTATAAAATATAGTAAAGGATAACAATTTTCTAGCTCAGATTACAACAAAAGCATATCAATACAACTCACTTGCAATTAATGGTGAACTTGAATCTTCTATGTCATAAGTACATGGTTTCCCTGACACTGCTACAGCTAAAAAGATAAAACTGAGTTAATTAAATAAAAAGTTTAAATTGTTGAGCAAAGTATTATATTTTTTAGTGTAATAATGATCTGTACATTGTATGTATGTGAAGGATACCCTATTATTAATATAATGTTGTTCATCCATGATCGTGATCATAAAGTTTGTAGTATGATCAATATCTGTTTCTAAGATAAAATCAATGCTATCTGGATTTGCTGTCCATGCTGTGATCAGACCATAATCTTCAAGCTATGAAATAATGTCCCATGGTAAGTAGGATTATTTGGAAAATAATAGTCATATTATTTATATAATTATGTAATACAAATATTAACAAATAAAAATTTGGCTATTATACTTTTGCAGCAATTGTTGAAGCCTGAACTCCATGTGTTCCAAAAGCAGCTTTGACAAGAACGTGCATATTATCAGATGCATTAAAAATTTGACGACTATTATTCTCATAAAAAGGAAACAACAACTTCCCACAAGGATAGGCCAACCAGCTTGATGTGCCAATTTGTTGCTTATAAAATATTAGTCATGTTTCAATTAGTCATTATTAGTCATGACACTCCATATTTATAGATGTATTTGATAAAATATTTATATGATATTATACATACCTGAGGCCATAGAGTATATAATTTTATATTTCCTTCTTGAAACAGTAATTCTCTGCATTTAGGTACATTAATAAAATATTTTTCATATACTAAAGGATTTAAACTGTTATCATGCAGTACACTCTGTGTTCCTTCCTTTGATACATCTTTGAACAAACAAAAATGATACATAATGTCACACCTGTATATGAAAAACTATATTTATAAAATTCTATATATATGTACATGTTGAACTATATCAGTTTAACTATTCATAGATTCTATTGTTAAATAAAAAATTATCAGTAACTTGTACAATCAAATAAAATTAATTATAATCTATTACATATAAATATATGTGTATATGTATATAATACCTTCAACTGTTGAGGATATATATTTAGGTAACTTAGAATAGAGTAAAATAGAAGAAACATATTCCTTTTCAAAAATAATATTAAAATATTTTTGCAAAAATGACGTTGTCCGTGCTTTCATGAATGTTGCTATCATGTAAAAAATTGTTAAGAACATCCTTATCCTGCCTTATTGAAAAATCCTTACCACAGTCTTTAATTCTGAAAACTAATAAATATTTTATATAAAAATATGCAATATAAATGATACTTTAGAACATATCAATTATTTTTATAACTGCTTAAGAAAAATTTTAGCTTATCAATTAAATATATAAATATATATATATAAATTCATTTTAATTTAATAACAAAATCATTTCATTATAAATATTATAATTGAAATTAAAATTGTATGTGAGTATGTACATACATACTATAACATTAAACATAAATTTTTTTAAACACATCATGCTATTGCAATAATGATATTATAAAAGATGATATTATTTATCACATATTTTTGTATAGAAAGATATTCTATCTTTTTTCTTGAATACATAATATTTACGTAAATCGACAGCACGTAATGCAAGTAATAAACGGTTAATTTTCTTTTTGCGTGTATATACAAGTGATATAGAAAAATACCAGTATTTTATAAAAGTTATGACATAATACTGTCAAAGTGAATTATGATCGCAAATTCGAACAGGTTTATTCCTACATACCATAAACTTGGAACACCGCGTTTCGGTCTTGGTCTTTAGGAATTAAGGTAAAGCGCAGGAGCAATATTGAAGTTCTATAAAGGCTAAAAGTATATTCACACTGTTCTCGATGGCCAGTGCGTGATCCAATAGCAGAATTCGCTTTCTAGAAATAAAAATGTCGTCCGTTAAAGTTTCTAGAAAATAAATTTTCTTATTGGATATCAAAACATTGTAGGTACATTCACAAACAGAACGTTTGCAGCACTAAATGAAATGAATTTCTCATAATGGAGGAAAACCAGCTGTGCCCCTTCCAGTATATGTTAGAAGGGATTCGTTCATCTATCAAATACAGTTCAGTTCGATGAAGTCACATATATATATTTTCGCGAAACTGTCAATTTAATCTGATATAGTTAAACCTACAACTGAAGGACATTGCACACGCATATATGATATGGTGATCATCTCTTATCAATGATAAACAAGAACATTTTTTCTTAAAAATGGTGAGTTGACGAGTTCTTTATTGCATATCACGTAAATTGCAAAAGTAACCTCACACGAATGATAAAATATTACTCGACGAAGAAGATTGAGAAATAAGTTACGGAATATATGCATAATTTTCGGTTTTGTTGAAACATGTGAATATGTTTTCTAATTTTACTCAGTGAAAAAAGATTTGCAATATTCAATTTAAAGTTGAAAAGTTTTCATATAGTGCTGGCTAATCATGCGTATCATTTTATTAGACTTTGCCTTGAAAAAACTATGTGAATTATTTACGACATTATCTTATCTATATTGTCAGTCTGGCATGCATCATGTGTAACCAAATTATCAAAGTTTTAATAAATTTTCTTCTGCGCAAGAAGATGCAAAAAGGCCAATCATTGGAATAAATACAAAAGGAAACAATATATTTATAAAAACATATTCTGTGCTACATATGTAAATGTGCAATATACTCCTGTAATATAGAATAGATAAAGTATTATCTCCCTCATAAATGTCATTCTAATTATATCATATAGCACATTCACTAACATACATAAAGAGGATTATAGCAAAGCCGATTAAATGAGATATTAATGGTGTGTCTTGAGAGACATATTCAGTACTATGTAGCATATTGTAGCTCTTAGTTCTCAGTTTCTTTAGTGCAGTACATTTTGTATAACAAGCTGATATTATCTTAAATACTACAAAATAATATTTTACTTATATAAAATTAGATTATCATGATGCAATGGAGAAGTTTCCACTGAAGGGTACAGCATCTTTAAATTCTGCAATCCCTCATTCAAGTTCAAATGCTATTACAACATATCACTCAGTTGATGCTAAGGTATAAATTTATATAAGTCTTGTTGTTGTGCATCTTGTTTTGTACATAGTGTACTATTGTACTGATACTAGTGTACTATTGTACTAGTGTACTATTGTACAATAGTACAATAGTACTAGTGTACTATTGTACTATTGTATTTGTACTGATCTAATTTAATGCCGAAATATTTTAGATACATATAACGGTAAGTTTAAAAAGAGATTTACATGCCTTATAGCTGTAAGTTGATAAAATTTGTAATTTTCAGAATATAAAGTATGGTGATACTACTAATACAGAAGATGTACGGTTACGAACTGGATCTGTAAAACGTGAGACAAATTTAAGTAGTGACGACGACATGTTGGACATCAATCATCATACATCTCATTCAGATAACATCTTGTCAGATTGTGTTCGCATCGATGATGCATCTTCCCATAGTAAGTATTTTATTATAAAATAATTACACTCACATTGCTCTATACTAAATAGTACTATGTACAGTTTTTATTTCTTTTTTTTAGCAAGCATTATAAAGAAGTATACACAAATTTTCACAAAACTAAATGTAATTCTATTTGTATAAATTTGCAATCAAATTTGGTAGTTTTATATTGGTTTGATAAATACCCTAGCTTTAAATATCATCATACATTATATTTCTTCCTGCTGAAGAAACTTTAGGGATGTCTGTTGATCCATCCATCTGGTCTGACGTCTATCCTGAGTGATACCAGTTAAACCATTGAAACAAATTTCTTAGCACTCACAGCATGTCATAGTCACAAAATGTGTAAGTTAACACAAAAGTAATGCCAATTTAATTGATTAATGAGGAAAAAAAATAGAGAGACAAAATTATGATATTATAGTAAATATCTTGAGCCAATCTAATTATATATTAGATAAGATTATTATTTGTTCAATAATACTTACATTTTACTAAGAATAAGCAGAGTTTACTCTTATAGACCTGATTTCTGTCTCTTCAGCGGGACATAATACATACATGTTTGTTTTTTATCATCCATTATCTAAAACAAAATTTATCTTTAATGATAAGTATTCATCCAAGTATTTGTGTAATAAATTATTATTTTAGAAATTTATACAGTTTTAATTAAACGGTTAATTATATGTATATAAATATAAACAAAAGTGAGAGAAAAAGGTAAAGTAATGGCTAAGGTATTTTCTGTCCTGCTTTAAGGTTCTATTAACTGTCATGTATTGTATATATATATATATATATATATATATATACATATATATTGAATTCTAAGTGAATTACCATGAATCTTGCTGTAAAACATTTTTGCATAATAGTTTTTTTATAATATTCACATTGCTAGTACTGTGTATTTATGCGATCATTGGACATTTTTGGACATATTATTCAGTAAAATTTTATAAAGCTACCAAAATGCACTATATCAGCAACTCACACTCACATATATATACATACACGGTATTGAATTTATTCTCATTACAAAGTGGTTTGTTATTTATTTTACTAGTTTCAGTTGACTCTGACGATATACCCGGCATCGGGCAATACGATGACTTTCATACGATCGATTGGCAACGAGATATTGCACGAGATCGTATGCGACATCGATATATTGTAAAGAAGAAACATGATTCCATCTGGGGCTTAATAAAGGGAGCTCACGATGCGTGGTCTGGATGGCTGTGCGTTTTACTGGTCGGACTATTTACGGGCGTAGCGGCCGGTGTGATAGATATTGGCGCTTCCTGGATGACAGATCTCAAATTCGGTATCTGTCCGCAAGCCTTCTGGTTAAATAAAGAGCAATGTTGTTGGAGTTATAATGAGACTACGTTCGATGGTGGAAACTGTTCGCAGGTAAGTATACGATTTATCGATTATATATATATATATATATACACACATACACTACAGTCTACACACCTTTTAATATAATTCTGAAAGCTGTTCATTCTTAAATTGTATTTCTGTTCGATCTGATTAACGAGAAAATATTTTTGCAGTGGTGGACGTGGCCCGAAGTATTCAATCAATCAAAAGAGGGCGCAGGACCTTATACTATTTCATATTTATTTTATATAGCGTGGGCCCTTTTATTTGCATCACTTTCTGCATCTCTAGTGCGAATGTTTGCACCTTACGCTTGTGGTTCTGGTATACCCGAGGTAAATTTATTATATAAAATCTATCAGTTTATTTTTCATCAATTCATTTATACCTCATAATTTTTCTGTATCGCTAAATATATATATGTATATATATATATATTTTTTTTTCTTTTCTTTAGATAAAGACGATTTTAAGCGGTTTTATTATCCGCGGATATCTAGGTAAATGGACATTGATTATCAAATCAGTAGGTCTGATTCTTTCTGTATCAGCGGGCTTAAGCTTGGGAAAAGAAGGTCCTATGGTACATATTGCATGCTGTATAGGAAATATATTTTCATATCTATTCCCAAAATATGGTAGAAATGAAGCAAAGAAGAGAGAGATTCTGTCCGCCGCAGCTGCAGCAGGAGTTTCCGTCGCCTTCGGTGCTCCAATCGGTGGTGTTTTATTCAGCTTAGAAGAGGTATAATTTAGATAATTAAATGATGTAACAATTTTACTTCAAAATATTTTCAATATTTTACGATTAAAAATTATAAGTAAGATATATTACAGATTATATACTTTTAAAATTATATTATAAAAATTATATAGTTATTTTTGTTTCATTTTAGGTCAGCTATTACTTCCCATTGAAAACTTTATGGCGATCCTTCTTCTGTGCCCTGATAGCTGCCTTCGTGTTACGTTCCATTAATCCGTTTGGAAATGAACATTCAGTATTGTTTTATGTGGAATATAACAAACCTTGGATATTCTTTGAATTAATTCCTTTCGTAATGCTCGGAATAATTGGGGTGAGTAAATTTTTTTATAAAATTTCAAAACTGTTAAATTTATTGAGAATAAATGTTTAACGAATATTTTAACAAACATTTTCGACAGGGCGTAATAGCGACGTTATTTATCAAAGCGAACCTGTTTTGGTGTCGATATCGTAAAACTTCGAAATTGGGGCAATATCCCGTTACTGAAGTACTAATTGTAACAGTGGTAACAGCAGTGATAGGATATCCTAATCCATATACAAGGATGAGTACCAGTCAACTCATTTACTTATTGTTCAGCCAATGCGGTGTATCCAATGCGGATATGTTATGGTCAGTAAATACCACAAGAGGCAGTAATCTTTTTATATTTTTATCACATTTTTTATCACATAATTCTATGATATAATTATGGAGATAGATTGTAATCAAATTTTTAGTCTATTTAGTCGATTTAGTTTGTTCTAATGTAACGAGTATACATCGTAGTGAACTTATTGGAAATTATTAGAAAAGAAATATTTTACTTTCTGTCTCGACAGTGACTATAACAGGAATTTCACTGCTGTGAAATCTGCGATTGAGATTGCCGCAGCTGGGCCAGGGGTTTATAAAGCTATATGGCTACTTGTGCTGGCATTGATACTGAAACTTATCATGACGATATTCACGTTCGGCATGAAAGTACCGTGCGGCTTATTTATTCCATCCTTGTGTCTGGGAGCAATCATGGGTCGCATCGTGGGCATAGGAATGGAACAGCTTGCTTATAATTATCCTCACATATGGATGTTTAGTGAGGAATGTTCTACAGGTGTCGATTGTATTACACCGGGATTATACGCAATGGTCGGAGCTGCTGCCGTTTTAGGAGGTGTGACTAGAATGACAGTGTCTCTGGTTGTTATTATGTTCGAATTAACGGGTGGCGTACGATACATCGTACCTTTGATGGCCGCGGCCATGGCGAGTAAATGGGTCGGCGATGCTCTGGGAAAACAAGGCATTTATGATGCACATATTGGTTTAAATGGTTACCCATTTTTGGACAGTAAAGATGAATTTCAGCATACAACTCTGGCGGCGGATGTCATGCAACCTAAGTAAGCAAAGTGACGATATTTGTATGCACAATTGATGTGTACATATATTAGTATACATATATTAGTATAATTAGATTATTGAAGGAAGTGCATGCGATAAAAGTACACAACATTTTGATCAACTTTATAGGCGAAATGAGGCTCTTCATGTTCTTACCCAAGACTCCATGACAGTTGAAGACGTAGAGAACTTGCTTAAGGAAACTGAGCACAATGGTTTTCCTGTTATAGTTTCTAAGGAATCTCAATATCTCGTTGGTTTTGTTTTACGACGGGATCTAAATCTTGCTATCGCTAATGCCAAGAGGATGATTGAAGAAATTACCAGGCAATCATTGGTTATATTTACTAATGGAAACAATATTCAGAGCCATTCTCCTCCGCCTTTAAAGTTAAAGAAAATCTTAGATATGGCTCCTATCACTATCACAGATCAAACTCCTATGGAAACTGTAGTTGACATGTTTAGAAAATTGGGATTACGTCAAACTCTAGTTACTCATAATGGGTAAGTATGAATCATTTAAATTGATGTAGACTAACATATACTTTTTCATACTGATATTGAGATATTCATGTCTCTTGCAGGCGACTTCTAGGTGTAATCACGAAAAAAGATGTTTTAAGGCATGTCAAGCAACTAGATAATGAAGATCCGAATTCTGTTTTATTTAATTAAACATTATGCCATCGGATAACGTTGAATTATTAAATCGTGAGTTAGCATAATATAACGAGCTACACATATATGCAGAGATAATTTATATGGATTTAATTGAAACATATTTTATCTACTTCGTCGATCTATCTGCATATTTAAATTATGATATTATATGTAGTAAACAATAGGCTTAGATTATTCAATTTGTATATTTATCTTTGTTTGAATGAGAGAAGAGAGATAAATAGGAAATTTAAGATTCAACCTTATCTGGTCGTATACATATATCAACTGAATCTTATTTTTCTCAATTCAACTCAGTCTTATTTTACAGTCAATAATGGATTGATTGATTACATTGACACAATTTGCAATATATATAATTTACTACGTGTGCATTTTTTGCAAATTATAAACATTAAAACTATATATAGAATTATGTATAAATAGTATATATAATATTGTTAAGATATATATACAATTTTCTGAATGGCATTAAAATTATATAAATATACGTTATATGTAATATTCTTATATAATATTAAGTTAACGATAAATGTTCTATTGTACATATATTACAATACCTAAACATAATCTCCACACTCTCGTACATTTTAAATTAAATTTTGTAGTTATTTAAAGTGAAACTCTTGAAATATTCAAAAATTTCTTCCATTGAGTATTGAGTTTCGAGAATCATTCAAATATTGTACCAAATGGTATGCCACCTACTGGCATATCTGTAAAGTTGAAGACAAATATCGATTGATATTTATCCGTTTAGTAGCGGCACAATCTACGTTGACATCTATGAGGCATTCTATGCAGTTTTATGCACCGAAAGAGGTGGGGCAATGCATTAATTAGCGGTAAGTTGAATCAGGTCTATTCGTGTGACACGGATAGACCTAGCCAGCTATGTGCGTGCGTAGTAGGGGAAATTAGTAAAGAATCGTGGACACTGGCATCGTTAGTTCATATGCATGTTTGTACAGAGAGCGCTTCGCACTTGGCTCGGCTAAAAGCGGGCCCATGACCACTCTCTTGGTGTGTTCTTTGTAGCTGCACTGTTGAACTGGTGCAACCAGTGAGACAAATATAAGTTTTCTCATTCTAGCTTATTGCACCAGTTCAGCAGTGCAGCTACAAAAAACAGACCATCTTTCTTCTCTCTGCATTCATAGAGTGCGCAAGAAGAGAAACGGACTTTCATGTTCCTCATATATGTACATTATGCAAGTAACGGACGCACCCCTAGTGTCGTTAACTATGGTAGCCATCTTTAGTACTAGAATTCGTGGAGTCTTTTGTTGGCCCCCGAAGGCCGTTGGATGTGGTTTTGTCGTTACGAAACTGCACGTAATTTTTTTTGAATATTGAGGACTACGTGCACGTGGCCCCTGTTTGTACCATACTTCTTTGCAACATTCCTATTTTTATACTTTTCGTGAACAATGACGCGTAGAAGTTGGAGTAGAACTGCTCTGCTCGGAGCCATCTATTGGGTGCATTTAGTACTACAACCGCTCACTCAGCGCTCAATGAGCTTTTATGTTTGATTGGAATATTCCTTTAGATTTAAAAATATACACCAATCAGATGCAAGAGCTCACTTAGCGCTCAGTGAGCGGTTGTAGTACTGAATGCACCTATTGAATCATGAACCATGAACTAGAATTCGTGTTATTTTCATACATAAATCAGCTGATTCAGTCACTTGTTTTATTCACTTTTAACTCACTTGTGTACAATATGATGAGCTGTATACATGTTTCCACAAATTTAATAAGAAAAAGTCGAATATTGAATCGGCAAATAAAAGTAGTAACAATTAAACGTAATTGTTCAAAAATATCAAACGAGTCGTTAAAAGATGATGAGAAGACGACACATTTTGGTTTTCAAACGATCAAAGAGACTGAAAAAACAAAAGAAGGTAGATCTTTTTTTATGTTCATTAACTTTTATCTTTTTATACTAAAGTTCATTTTAAATTGATATATTTCTTAAAAAATTTTGTATAAAAACGCTATATATTTATATATTTATACTATAAGTCATCGCATATTTATTTTGACATTTCTTTTAGTGTACAATGTATTTCGAAATGTAGCCAATTCTTATGATAAAATGAATGATCTAATGAGCATAGGTATCCATCGTATTTGGAAAGATATCTTTATACAGGAATTAGGGCCAACTCATGGTACTCATCTCCTAGATTCTGCTGGTGGCACAGGTGATATCACATTTCGGTATATAAATTTTTTGAGAAATACTCCAAATTCACGTAATATACATAGTCATGTAACTGTATGTGATATAAATCAAAATATGTTAAATGTGGGACAAAAACGAGCGAATGAACTAGGCTTTTCTCAAGATAATAATTGCAGTATTACATGGAAACAGGAAGATGCAGAAAATCTTTCTTTTCCTGAAGATTCTTTTACTGCTTATACTATAGCATTTGGTATAAGAAATGTAACACATATTGAAAAGGTAAATATTATATCTAGATATTAAATATTTGTATTTTAAATATATTAATATTTAATAAATATGCATTACAGGTATTATCTGAGGCATATAGAGTCTTACAACCAGGTGGAAGATTTTTATGTTTAGAATTTAGTCAAGTTAATAATGAAGTTTTACAATGGTATGTGCTCTAAAATAATGAACGATTTAAAGATATAAGTTGAGTTATAAAGAGAAATTTTATCCAATATTTGTCTCAGGTTATATAATCAATATTCTTTTCAAATAATACCTGTGATGGGACAGCTAGTCACTGGACAGAGAGGAGCTTATCAATATCTTGTAGAAAGCATAAGAAAATTTCCAAAGCAAGAGGATTTTAAAGTACAGTATTATTTTATATCTATTTTATTATTTTCGTACAATCATAATTATGAATGTATGAATATTTTGCAAAGGCATAGTTTTGCTTTTTAATCACTTGTTATAAATGTTTTATAATTACCAAAAAACTTGTTATTCTTGTTATATATAAAAATTTGATGATATATTTTATTTTTATTTTTGGTTAGATTTAACCAAACTCAACTGTTTTTATTATATTTCTAGGATATGATCGAAACAGCAGGATTTAGAAATGTAACATATATGAATCTGACATGTGGTATGGTAGCTATTCATTCGGGATTTAAATTGTAAATAAAAAATTCCTTGTATGTTGGTACCAAAATGTGTAGTTTTGTAATTATTCTTAATATATTATATAGAAAAAATTATATATTATTTCTATTGTTTCAATTTGATTCTTGCGATTGAACTCTGTGATTCCGCAGAATGGCTGGAAACATTTCACTATCATGCATTTGGGCTGTTAGTTGTCCAAGTGTGAAATTCGCTTGCTTACTGCGTAATCGCTACGCCTGCAACCCGCATTGCGTAAGAATCGTGCGACTCTTCTTGGGTGCTTCGTACTTAAGGTGATGCGACGATGCCATCGCGATTTATGTTACTACGCATTACCCCATGGATTATTTCCGCAGATCTTCGTGTAATTCGTGCATGCAAAAGAGATATGCGAGTTGAAATTCAAGTTAAAAACGCGAATCAAGTTAACAGCGCATATTCACGGACGGCTGAAACTCTCAGGACTCGTCGTTTGTACTTCTTCGCATTCGAATTAAAATTTTGTACGTAAGTAATGCTATTCAATTTTTACGAGTTTTAACTTTAAATTGCGTTGGTATTGTAAGTGAACGACAACGAAATACACATGCGCAAAGACAGACTTTATTGTACATGTATTAAAGTTTCGGATAATTGAAGAGAAGACAGAAATAAATATTGGCACTTTCTTCAAAGAGATATATAACCGAATTTGCATTCTGTGTCAGGGATATCAGCTTCGTCATCATTTTTAATGATGCTATTGTGTCTCAGAAAGGCGGGTTGATGGATAGCGCAAAAATACAGAGCAGAAATATTAGTCATAAATTGATAGAGATGAAAGAGAGTGTATAACAGAAGGAAAGATAGAAAGAAGGAAGTTTCAACGGTGCTATTCTTCGTCAACAAATAAGAGACGACCTAGCGAGAGAAGGTGTCGTACCGCGCTAACGACAACGGATCGAAGGCCGAGGCAAAGGGGGATTCACTATACGTGGCGTAATATCTACATGCGTCATGCGGTGTGCTTTCTCTAGGAGGTGAAAATTCTTAACTTTCTTCGGCTATAGAAGCATTCCTCCTATAGTGCCAATGATGCTTGGCACCGCGCTTCCCACAGGTCTCCGGTACTCGTCGTCGTCGGTTCGCCTATTATTGATGAATCTCTTCCTTACTTCCCGGTGCCACTCGCCATCGTTACATCATTCATGATAGATCAGAGATAACTGCGTGATTCTGTAATTTCGTTCAGCGTGAGTTTGAATCTTTTCGAACACTTATGTACATGTTCTCCGAATATATTTGCGTAGTATTTTTACGGTAGAGATACAATATTTAGAGAGCTTGACATGAAAGCATATATATATATATATATATATATACACACACATATACACGTGGAGTTTTATGCTATTATATAAGTTACACATTGACGTTAAATGTTTTATTATATTCAAAGACATTTTTCTCCGTTTAAGAAGTTATATTTTGCGCATCTAGGTAATACGCGATCAGGATCATGAATCAGAAGATACCACCGCGTCGAAAGAAATTGTGCAGAATTGATTGTGCAGTCGCTTGTACCGGAACGAAGATGCGGAGTGGTGCAACAGCGGCAGCAGTCAACACCCAACAGCTTCTTGTACCGAGCGCATGTATCGATTTTCCTGACCTCGTCGACCGCACAAACCCCTTCCGGCTTGGATACTTCCTGGAAAGTACATAATGCTTGAATGCCGTTTCTTATGGTTTATTTATCTATCCGCTGGTGGTTTGGTATTAACATTGTTATATAATTGTTTCCCATGAGAAATTCTCCCGCTTTGTCTTTATGTATATTATATGTAAATACATTATTGGCACTTTACTTTTTCGATACTTCCGCTAAAAAATTAGTTAAAAAGAATTTGCTATTAAAAAACATTAAAATATAATTTATATTACATATGTGTGTATGTGTATGTGTGTGTGTGTACATATATATATATATATTGCGTTATGTGTGTTAAAAATAGCACATCTGTAGAATTTGATCTTAGTAATTAGCACCGCATAAAGTTGCCGTTGCGCACCAATTATTTCGCTCATTAAAGGACGAATCGCGTCGGCCGTTCCAGTATGCGATTACATCAACAGAAGCGAGAATTACACGGTGATTGCATCGATTAATCGACAGTAACAGAGCTCCACGGTATCGGGTTCTCCCACGAAATAGGATCGAGGCTTTTTCATTTCGTTAAGCTCACCGAATTTTTAGAAAACTTACATATAACCGGGAGAGACAGGTAATTTTCGCGCAGGAATTTTATCACGGAACAACATCTCGACGATTATCGTGTAGAACATGTTACAAAATTATCTGATGGGCAAAGTTATGTGGAACATGCGTAATGTGCGTACTATAGTTGGCCTGTCGGAAAAGCCGAGTCTTGATAACATCGATTATAACGTTGGTATGGATAAGCGTCCAAGTAATGATTGTGCGCTAACGACAACAGTATCGGAAAGAGGTGAAAGTGTAAAGGATACTCGTTGTACTCGGCATCTATTGTGTCTGTATGGGATTACAATTACAGGACGATTATCTATGCGGAAATCGACGTCGGATCGGTGAATCTCGGAGCGGATGAAAGGGACGTTCGAGAGAGAAAGAGAGAGAGAGAGAGAGAGAGAGAGAGAGAGAGAGAGAGAGAGAGAGAGAGAGAGAGAGAGAGACAGACAGACAGACAGAGACAGAGACAGACGGACGAAGAGGTTTCGCACGTTGCGTACGGAAATGCATAGTAGTATCGATATCAACGCGTGCGAGACGTTCGTATGCGGTGAAAGATGCGACAGGTGGGACGGGAGTTGGGGAACAGAGAATGCAAGCGAATCAAGAACGGCGGCGCGGTGTCCTCGGTTCGCTCTTGCTAGGCAAGACGGACGTAGCCGAGTAAGAGCGAAGGGGCATGTAATTAACTGCGTGAGGCACGAGGTGAATGGGAAAATCATATCTCGATTCGCTGGGTCCCGCGATTCGACCGGACGTCCCGAGGAGCGTGACGCCACATCGGTCGCGCAGCGTCGACCGCTCGGAGGTAGAAAGGTACGAAGGATTCTTCTCTGGTCAGCGAACAGCTGAGACTGCCCGCCGCGAATGATTCGCAAGCGAACGGAAAGGCACCTGCGAAGAATCCTCCTCTGTCTTATACTTAATGTTGTCAATATAAACCGGGTGGTTCCGAAATATGCCCGAAATAGAAAATCACGCGTAATGTACACGACACATTTTTTTTTATTGATATTAACATTGATATTAACAGTATATACTGAGAAAATACTATATTAGTCTGCCGAGCTAGAATATATTTATATTATTTCAAACATTTGAAGATAATATGGAGAAGTATTTTACGTATGATATAAATTTTAATAAATATAAATTATATGCATGTATATATGTATATATATATATATATATATATATATATATATATATATATGTGTGATTTTGTCTTTTATTTTTAATTTATAAACTAACCAGGCATTTAGATATTGACACCACTGTTTTGTATAGAGTAAATCTCAACGAGCGAATCTGTGAATATACGAAAGATCGTTTCGCGTAATTTGGTCTCCTCGGGGCGACGCTTTGCGTTAAAGCGAAGGAAAGTTTGCCGTGAATAAAGTCTTGCGCGAAACGTTATTTGTACATAACTCATTTGTCGGATGTCGCGCGCTGCATTTATCTGGAGCTGTATCTCTCGAGGTGCTAGTATTTCGCATATAACATAGTCAACTGTATCTGGAGACCGAAACCTTCGCCTAGTCCATCCGTTGCGCCGATATCTCTCTGCTGCACGAATGCGGGAACGTAGACGCTATACAGTCACATCGTCGTGGCGCGATCGAGCGCGATCGAGCGCGGGCTCACCCTATTTCGTTTTTATGTTCGTATTAGAGCCAACTCCAACGAGCTCTCGGCTCTCGTGATTACGTCTCGCAATAAATATTGCACAATGTTAATTTATATCCAGCGCAATGTGACGCGAGAAAAATCCAGTTCGCCGATTGTACGGGACTGCTCGGCTGCCGATCGGGAAACTTGACTATCGATTCCCATCCGCGCCATTACGTCATGTTCATTCGGCGCTGTTGATTCGTTCGTTACGCAAAGCCGATTACTTTTGCGCGCGACTGAAGGTGCACACGAACATATTGTTTCTAAGCGGACGCTATCCGCCGATCTCGGAAAAGATTTCACTGTCTCGAGTGTGCGACTGAGGCGATTCGACTTTAGCGTTTTGCCTCCGCGCGGCATAGAATTTATGAAAATGCCCCGCCATTATCATGTTCTAGCAGACGCAAGCGTATAATATGTAGTACAAAGTTACGTGTATACACGGTTGTTTCGTTGTTACATAACGGTCACGGAAAGAGGAACACGACGGCTGTTTCACATGTTTGCGCGACAAACGCGATGCATGTCGCGCGAGGGGTGTCTCTAATTTGTCCGCGATATAACGTGACGCAAATTGCGTCACGTTTGCATTTCACGCTGCCGGCTTTACGACTACACCGAATACACCCGCCGCGGTGTCGATGCTGTCTTACCATAAATTTCCATACATTCATGTCGCGCGGCGAGTTAAAATTCAATCGAAAAGAAGCGTGCAAACGAGACGAAAAACGGCCCCAATTATAATCGAATGACTCATTTGCGAACCGTTCTAAATTCATACTTTTAGAAAATATGAATTTTAAATTATACCGGCTCTGTTGAAAAGTTACGGGGGAGAAACCGTCGATTAAACCTATCGAGTTTATCGAGTTATATCCTTAAAAGTTATACGATGATCCAATCGATATAATTAGCGATCGTGTTATCTGAGATTCTTGTCTCTGCACAGATTCGCGTTCTCTGGAGCATGTTACTCGAGAATTGACACCGGCGACTCTCTCCCATGCTCGTCCTCGGCCTCGATGCCCGTTTCGGCCGATCGGATGATCCCCAGTGATCGAGGAGGATCTGAATTCGCAGGGTCGCAGCGAAGAGAAGGAGACGATGAAATGGCGAACCGGAATCGATGAACAAAGGGCAGATTCGTCGCTCCTGCTCCTGCTGCTTCCTCTTCGCCGGGAAAGTTTAATTCCTCTCGACCGAGAAAAGAAAAAGAAAAATAAACGAAAGAAGCTCCTTCGTCGGATATTCGGGTCAAATGGATTTCGAGTCCCTTCCTCTCTTTCTCTTTCTCTCTCTCTCTCTCTCTCTCTTGATCTCCTTTGGTCTTGCTCTCACGGCGGAGATACTGCTAGCAAATTTCCACACGAAGAAGGAAGAGACTTTCGGTTTCGCAACGAAGGCCGACGATAATTTGCGCCGGCCGAACATTAGATTCTCTCGTCAAAATATCTGCGTACAAGACGTCTCTGGTCGTTAACAAGTATCCGTTAGAAATTCGCGTCGGCACCCAGGTCTCTCGCGCAACGCAATCGAGAAATCTCTCCTTGTCCCATCGTTTACGCCAGGTCGATGTCTCGCTTCGTTCCCGCTTCAACCTGTTTTAAGACCGCCGTGAAATTAATTTAATGCAATTATTACATAGGCAGTATTGGGTCGTTTGTGCACGCCAAACGAGTTCGATTTTGGTCAAGTTCAATGTTAATGACGTGTTTTCAGCCTCGGAAAGTCAAAGTTCGCGTCTACGGCCGGCAAAATGATAGTCGATATTAATTATTTATGAGCAAAACGGAACCGTGGGAAAAAGTTTGCTCTGCGACATTTCTGCGTCCGCATGAGGTCGAATCTTTTCGGAATCGTTTTATTCAACTTCTTCCGAATTTCTCCTGTTGAACTTGAACTCGAACAGGAGCGTTCTATCTAGTTTCTGCGTGCTCGTATCGATTTCGTTATTATATCATTCTGAAATCGTCCTCTGAAATCGTGTAGCCTCCTTTCATTTCATATCTACCTACACGTATGTGTAGTTCGAGGCACACACTTGCGTGAGAGGAGAGGATACCGTCACCTAGCAAGGTTAAACTTTTCGTTCGCATGGTGCGTCCGAATTGGAGAACTCGTTTTGCTCGTGATCTACTTTTGTCCTGAGTAAACTCGTCGCGTGTACCATTGCGACGGAATGCGCGTTCATTGAGAAGGAATTTTTGAAAATTTCACACATTTTTGTACACGTGAAAAAGGAAAGACTTCGGAACCCATTAATTTTTCTCTCTTTTTCTCTTTATACCCTTATTCCTTTTTTGTCCATATGTCGTACGCAGCTGCGAACAAGAAGACACTTCCGAGGAATGCTGCAAACCGAAATTTTTTAAGTTCTTTTCTCTTCCTGCCCGTTCCTCGTTACTTCGCGTTGCGGAAGTGACCAATTCCATTGTTTCAACCTCCGCTGGCGGAAAGCATTTGGTTGCCGTGAATTACTTAGTCAATCGACGAAGAGTTCGCGGTTAAAAAAGAGTAAAATCAAGAGAAGATCCGTTTAAGGAGGAATTTACCTGCGTGAGGCGTCTACGTGATGTCAGTGTCGTTTCGAAGCTTACGGAATTTTCACGGCGATCAGTCACACATTCGTGACGATTCGGAAATTAGCATACTGAATTTCGGAATCGTTCTTAGCCTGTGGCACTGTGCGTGTCGCAAGACACGCGGGTCGAAGTATACGCAACGACAATGCTGAGATATGTATTTTCACGCTGTCATCTTCCTGCGAACAATTGCAAAATTAGAGAATTCGAATTCAATTAAATTCGCAGGGAGAATGTGTTTCGAGAATCACACGCGACGATATTCTCTTTTCCTTTTCCGCGTAAATTTATCTCCGGGAAGGATGAGACGCGCTGACAGGTGTCTTTTTACCGGCCACTAAAGAATTTTTTAAACGGCTGTTAACGGCACGTAACGCAGCATAATGATCGAACGGAATTGGTCCAGCTGTACATTTCGTACCAATTTCGTCACGCCCAAGTTAAAAGCCGTTAAAACCCAAGCGCGTGCCGGTATCACTTTCCAGACATCGAGACGACTCTTTTCGAAGATACATACACCGCATACACGCTAACCGGTGTGCACACGCTGATATGCGGCCACGTAGAGCCACATCGATTTTTCCCATGGGATTGGATAATCTGACGTTTAATATCCTAGTTATTGACATTCCTCTCGATTCCGACTCGGCTCTCGCGCGTTCCAGTCTGCCCTCCAGCGTCGTGCGAGTTTTCCACATGAGCAAATGTAGCTTCAGTGAACGGCTCGAATCTACCAAAATATTTGTTAACTATTTAAATGAATGAATAACACGTAGAATCAAGCGAATCACATTAAAGAGACAGATAAGGCGAGAGAGAGAGAGAGAGAGAGAGAGAGAGAGAGAGAGAGAGAGAGAGAGAGAGAGAGAGAGAGAGAGAGAGAGAGAGAGAGAGAGAGAGAGAGAGAGAGAGAGAGAGAAAGAGATAGTAAAAAGGTGGAACGTGCTTTTGTAAAAAATGACAGATATTCTCTATTTCGAAACGGTGTCTCTGTGTAAGATTGTAGATACGACTATTATATGTATCTCAAACTTGACGCCTTGTCCATTTAATTCCACCTGCCCGGATTCGAAATTAAAGGAGAGCAACGTTCTTGTGGGCGGACGTATATGCGAGAAGTTGTAGGCGGGTGTAAAGGACTAAAAGTTTTACTAAAAACAGGCACAGTGTCTAATTTGCAGATTGTATCTTGCACTTGAGTAATTTCTATCTAACAAAATATCTATATAAGCACCTCCTAAATGTCTAAGTTTATATGCGAAAGTTCTACAACTACTATACGACGTTGTTAACGGACTTATGAGATGCGGCAGTCAACGAAGTTAATCTGAATGCTTGCAGCACTCCATTTTACATAATGTAGACTCCATTTCGAAGATATCTTTCATCAAACTGCTGGGGCCTTTACATCCGCTTCGGACGATTCGTGAGTCGCGATGAAATTCAGCGTAGAATTTCACTTGCGATTTTACATGTTGTGCATAATACGCGAAAATACACAAAAGCGTCTCTACAGTACGCGATAGTAATTCGTCGAATATTTCATGGACGCGAGAGTACACGCGTAGGGTTCTCCTCCTGGATTTCATCGCGAATTACAGATCGCCCGGAGCGCGCATTTGTCAACAAAATAGCCGCGCGACACGCGTTAAAAGCCGCGGAGGAGATAAGTGTCCTGTGTGATGCACGTAACGTATCCTCGCGGCACACATTTCTCACGCTCGTTTGTCACTAAGCATCTTCGTTATGTGACAACGGCACGAATGACTGTAATGCGATCCTATCCGAATCGAATCGTTGAATTTCAAGGAAAGTACCGAGAGACAAATTTGTGCGACGGATACGTATCGCAAGAAGCACCGAGAAGTGAGAGAGGGAGAGAGAAGGAGAGAGAGATTTGCAATAGCTCCGTCGCATCTCATAGGTGATGGGTCGAGGCTCGAGTGGGGCCCAAGCTGGCCCGTATAAAAGGAGGCTTCAAGACATCCACGGAGCATCAGTCCTCAAATCAAGGAACAGCAGCAACCATGAGGGCATTCATGGTGAGTAGCGCGTCCACGATTTCGTTTCTCCAGTCACCATCCTTTCTTTTCTCTCCCTTCCTTCCTCCTTCCTTCCAGCTTCCTTCTTGCCGCCGTCTCGCCTTATCATTTGCTGTTATCGGGGCTATTCCCATCTTCTTTGGACGTCTTTACCACTTTTCTCTCTTTCTCTCTCATTCATTCCCTCCCCCTCCTCTCTCTCTCTCTCTCTTCTTCCTCCTCACTCCCGTCCTTTTCTCTCCTTGCACCTCTCTGCGATAATAACGAAAGTCGCAGCATGGAAATTACGTGAAATTTGTCGGAGGATGAGTCCGCGCGTGGGATGCGGGAGAAACGAAGAGAAACCAAAAATTCATCGTACACTCGCTCGAGATCCTGATCTCGCGGCTTCCACGGGTCGGGAGGGGAAGACGGAGAAAGTAACCGGGAGGGGAGGGTGCACAAGGGGCATTGTGTGCGGTGTCAATGTACTCCGTGATAGTGACCAGCCGAGGCAACCGGTTCAGTGATTGTGCCACTTCTCTAGTTTCCGCGCGGCACGCGAACAAAAAGAAAAGGAGTTGAATGCACATGTATAAATCGAGCATGGGATTCCTCCTCCGCCGTTTACATAACACCGCGAGATGCTCGTGGGCGATGGCCATTGGAGGGACGAACCGGTGTCTTTCACGTTTTCGCGGACTCACCCCCGCGTGCGCGAAACGTTTTCTGCTTTATCTTTCATGAAAGACACCCAAGCGAACGAGAGGAAAAGAAAAGAATGGAGGAACGTCGAGGCGATCATTCTTTTTTTCTTTTCTTTACATCGAGCGCCGAGGAAAAGTTAGACGAAAGTACGTTCTCGCATTGTCCTCGCAGACGACATAGTCTCTCTTATTATATTATTCGAAGGCGCGTGGGAAGTGAGAACACGAGCGAATGATTTGTTTTCTTGGACGCGCAAAAGCGGGGTCGATTGTCTCTCTTGAGAAGAAAAGATTGTCGCCTCTTGAGAAATATCAAGAGGCTCTTACAAAGTATTTCAACTCTTTGATGTTATTTATGAAGCTATCAGCTGCTTCGCCGACAAGCTGCGTCGCTCGCTTGTCTGTGCTCTGTGATGAATTGCAATCGGGAAAAATAAAATAAGTACTGCGATCGCAAACTTTAACGTCTAACGTAAAAAATTATTAAAACAAGCACCGAACTTGTCAGAGCAGATTTCAGAGTCAGTAACTGAAAGATTGCGAGTTTCTGCATTCCCCTTTCCCACACGACGAATCGAAGTATTGTCTATTGTAACTTATTTGCAATCGTAGATCCTGGCGCTCGCCACAGCGGCGATGGCGCGACCGGAAGCCGGATATTCTTATAGCCAGCCGAGCCCCAGCTATGGTGCTCCTGGTGGAGGCGGTGGCATCAGTATCGGTGGCGGTCATGGAGGCGGCATCGGCGGTATTGGCGGTGGACTCGGAGGTCTCGGTGGAGGTCTCGGCGGAGGACACGGTGGCGGCATAGGAGGTGGATTTGGTGGCGGTTCCGGCGGTGGATTCGGCGGTGGTTTCGGCGGTGGATTCGGCGGTGGTTCGGGTGGTGGATTCGGCGGTGGTTCGGGTGGTGGATTCGGCGGTGGCTCGGGTGGTGGATTCGGCGGCGGTTCCGGTGGTGGATTCGGCGGCGGGTTCGGTGGCGGCGGCTCCTTAATTCAGAAGCACATCTACGTGCACGTGCCACCCCCAGAGGCGCCAGAGGATAGGCCAATCAGGCCGATTGCGCCACCAGCTCCTCCGCAGAAGCACTACAAGATTATCTTCATCAAGGCGCCGACTCCGCCGACCCCGACCGCTCCTATAATCCCGGCGCTGCCGCAGCAGGACGAGCAGAAAACGCTCATCTACGTGTTGGTCAAGAAGCCCGAGGAAGCGCCCGAGATCAGCTTGCCTACCATCGCGCCTACTCAGCCCAGCAAGCCGGAAGTCTATTTCATCAAATACAAAACACAGGTGAGAAGGTTGAGAATACGATCAGAATCGCGAGCGTTTCACTTCGACAAGTGACGCGACGTAGCCTGGGAGAGTAGAAAGTCGCGACAACAATTTCCCGAACGCGTCCTCGCCAACGCGATATCGCGAGATTAAAACGCATATTCCGCGCATTTTGCAGAAGGAAGTTACGTCCGGTGGTGGCGGTGGCGGTGGCGGTGGCATCGGTATCGGCGGAGGTATTGGAGGTGGAATCGGAGGCGGTATTGGAGGTGGCATCGGAGGCGGTATCGGCGGAGGTCACGGAGGCGGCATCGGCGGCACCGGTATCGGAGGTGGCGGAATCGATGGAATCGGAGGCACCGGACCCAGCGGACCCAGCACGAATTACGGGCCACCCGGTGCGTCCGGGCCATACTAGTCAATTCACTACCCCCGCGGCCCTACCATCCCCCTCCTCCATTCACCTACCACACACACGCACACAACGCTCACATACCTCTAACATAAGAATCAGCGACGACGAATTTTGTCGTGTTGACGTATCACTGTGTTATACGCGCGACAATCGCCGCGAGAAGACGAAGAGGAAGAACGCGACCGCGACGACGACGACGAAGGCGGCGATGATGATGATGATGATGATGATGATGATGATGATGATGATGATGATGATGATGATGATGATGATGATGATGATGACGACGATATTGAATACGATGACGACTGCAACGACGACGAGGCTGATGATGATGGTGAGAATAATGATATCGATGATCACAATGACGACTACTACGATGGTGATGATGACGACGATAATGACGATGATGACAATAATGATGATGATGACGATGATGATGATGATGATGATGATAATGATGATGATGACAATGATTACGACGACCACGAAGGAGAGATGTTTTTTATACTTATTTTTTTGCAAGAAAACGGTGGCGAAATAAAGCTTTTTTATGTATTTTTACATAAAAACATGTCTCCGTTGTTCTTTCTTCGACTCATCGAATCGAACACCTTTCCGATTCACGTCTTTGAATTTGATACATTTGGAACGTCGGTGGGAAAGATCTCGGGGTTGAAAAGATTCGATCTATCTGACCTCGACGCGATCTCGTCGAAAATTTCTGTCGGTTTTCTCGAGTCTTTCCGGGATCACGGATATATTCGTGAGAACGGATAAGTTAAAACGTCTACCAGTCATGTCGCTCTTTCTCTTCCTGAGAGACGGCTATTCGTGCAGAATCTTGCCCGACTGTTGCTGTTTAATACACGGCGTCACGCAATTTTTTATGGACGATTAGTTTCACGCTAAGCCCACGCGTACGTAACGTTTAACCCCGATACTCTTCCGTATGTTGTACAATCGCGGTACTGAAGTGCCTTCGGGTACGAGGGTGAGCGCGACGGAGATCCTGCGCAGCGCATGCTGGATGGAGGTCATTCCGGTCTTAGCTTCTCGGTCAGCTCCGAGCTTGGACAGGACAGAGCAAAGCAGACTGGCGAGGGGTTAATTCCCGTCGCTGAAATTTCCTTTCTCAGCGCGTTTCCGCATGAGAACGCGAATATTGCGCGACAATGGCGATTCTCTCGTCGAGGAGAGAGGGGACGTCGGCAGGGAGACGTCGCGGAGGAACGTCGCGTTTATCTCCTTCCGAAAAGGTAGCGCATCCTGAGCGTGAGCGAGCGTGGAGGAACTTTCACTGCTCCTAAACAACCGCTAATCAAGGCGAGAACGACGCTCGTCGCCGGATTTCGTCCGATCGTAGTTTCCTTACTGCTCATACCCGCACCTCTAACATAAGGTCTCTCTCTCTCTCTCTCTCTCTCTCTCTCTCTCATTTGTTCTCTCTTTCTTGAGGAGTCGCGTTATGAGCCGCTACGTAAAAATTCGTCGAGTGGCATAGGAAGACCTAAGAAAGAAAGGAAGAAAAGAAGAAAACAAAGCGGATCAACTATTTTGGATAACGCGATGCTCCCATCGCGTTATCCAAAATAGTTGATTTCGCTTTAAGTCTTATATAATTGCCATTAAATCTCTTGATTTGTATAATGAACGTGTAAAAAGTTTAAGATAATGCATACTCACACACATTTTCCAGGAACAGGGGTTGTTAGATATGAAGACGCGCGTAGATAGGTACAGCACGCAGGGACTTCTCAAAGGAACAATCGATCGGCATACGACGTAAAATACAGGAAGGAGGAATCCTCTATATGTTCTCTTTCTTTCCCACGAGATCCACGTGTCATGTTCTTGCACTTAGCGTCGAAGCGTTAAATATATATTCCGCCAACATTTCTTCACTATTTTATCGCTGCATGAAAAACAAAATTCCACTTAATCGAACATGCAAATGATATATACGTAGGATGGATGGAGGGAAACTCTCCATTTGTTTTGTGTATCCGACTGATTAAAACACAGCGGTCGGCGATAAGACTATCAACGACAAAGTGTCCATCGACGTTTCCAGCGTAATCCACGACGCAGGTACCTTGCTGTACGTACGCTGTTTCCCCTCACTTTTCCTTCGATTCGATAACTTATCGTCACGCATTTGTACGCATTTGTACGCAGAGATCAACAAGGCGATAGCCGAAAGAAGAGAAAAGGCATTTCGTTTACCTATCTGTCGTTCGACAAAACGATAGCGACGATAACGCCGCGGACAGGTAAACGCGTATGTGCAGGTTGCACATCGCGTGCACCGCGGTACGGAACAGCTGTTGCTACTTGAAATCGCCCGCGGGGAAAGATGAGACGGGCGAAAGCGAGGACGAGCTCCGCTCATTGACACGAGAGTTTAACGGGAGAGAGACGAGAAAACGAATGAAAAGGAAGAAAGGGAAGTGCCGTGTGCTCAACTCTCGGTGCACGATCGCGAGAGTTGTGTGTGCTCTCTCACGGCTCATGTACACGTGACACGGGTAGCGATGGGAACAGGAGGATTCGAATCGCTTCGGATTCACGACGGTGACGCGGAATCCACGGGAATAAATCAAGCTTATACGGCTGCGTGGCTTCGTAAATCCTAACCGCCTCTCTCTCGTCCGAGAGCCTTTTTTATTTGACGCCTAGCTCGATATGGACGGAAACATCGAGGAAAATCGTTAATAATGGCGCGCTCAATCGACTCGGAATTTCTCGATGAGAACGTTCGGAGAGACTGGTAATATTTTGAAAAGAATTATGGGTTTTCAATCGCGAGCTAAATTTCAATAGAATGTATGAATGAACAACGTGAAATGTCGTACTTGTTGCGAAAAAAGAAAACCAAGACTTTCGACGGCCTTGACGGACATCGATGACCTCACGGAACAGGAAGACGAAGGTCTTTGCACGTGGAGTGCAGGAACAGCTTCGCTTCGTAAAGAAGAGGGATGCAGCAGGCGGAGCGGAACGAAGAGAGACGA
Organism: Harpegnathos saltator; assembly: GCF_003227715.2. Classification (NCBI taxonomy): domain Eukaryota; kingdom Metazoa; phylum Arthropoda; class Insecta; order Hymenoptera; family Formicidae; genus Harpegnathos; species Harpegnathos saltator. Next base: position 195,406 of record NW_020230483.1, read on the forward strand.
GGTCGGAGGGTAGTTGGGGAAAAGATTGTCGACGAGGAAGAAGATAGGAGACGACGGCGGCAGCGGCGTGACGGCACTTGGTAGTAGCCAGGAGGCAACTTTCACGAGAACCTCGCTCCTTTTTTTCTACTTAAACGAGGAAGAGAGGGCAGGGAGCAGACGGGAGGAGGAAGGAGAGAAAAAAAAAACACTTTCGAAAGGTCAGGCGGCGGCCTCCTTCAAAAATCGGACGACTCCGATCCGGCCGTTATTCGGACATTGTCTCTCTCTCGATCGTGATATCATACGGCCGCAGAACGGCAAGAAGTCCGAGTGTGAAAGCGTTTGCGATCCTTCTCCCGCATGGTCGAATATTTGTCTCTTGTTTCTTAGATCAGCTTGGGTCTCTCTCTCTCTCTCTCTCTCTCTCTCTCTCTCTCTCTCTCTCTCTCTCTTTCTCTCTCTCTGTTCTTCTTTTTTTATATTAGTGGCGCCGTCGTCACACACATACACACACACACACATACACTGTGGAACGTGCCATTAAATTAAATCGAAGTGTACCACAGATATAATCAACTGGGAGAGTAGAACTCGATGTTGACGTCTGCTCGAAAGAAAGATCGGCGTTTTGATCTCGATTAATTCGCAGCTAATAGCGCTCGATAAGAGAACGGTGCTGACAATCGCGCTAATAACTACGCACGATTGAGCATGAAAACGATGTAACAACGGTGCAACGTGAACGTTGATACGCTAATGTGCTTCACGCTCGAGCAATAACGCGCATACGACACATATCGTTACCGTTGTGTCTGCGCGATCCAAATTTACATCCAAATATATCTCAGTGCTTTCACTAACAACATTTTATACAGTGTACATCTAACAACGTGTACATATTTGCTGAAATAAATGAATTTCAAATAAATTAATAATTAGTAAATTAATAATTATTAAATTAATAAATTAATAATTAATAAATCAATAAATGAAGCCGGGCTTGAGCAGCTCTCCAGGAACAGCGACGCGTGAAAAATCGACATCGATATTTGCAGGAATATACTCGGAGCATCGCGTTTATCACACGGAAGATCCGCGATGAGGAAGAAGCCGGCGCGGAACGCTTCTTCATCATGGATCTCGCGGCGAGAATGTGCACGCGATCGTCGTGTGCATTTGTCTAATATATTAGAGTATCGCTTGTGTACTTGCCGACGCAGGTCCAAGGATCACTTTCACTGTCTCGGGAGTTTCTCGATGCCGTTCCACGTGACTGCATAATTCCATACACGGATCTTAGCGGGCACATCCGTCGGATCCAGGATCTTGCAGCGTCCCCCGACGATGATGACGGATGGATTTTTGCGTTTCTTTTCGAGTGGCCTTTTTTGGTCTACTAACATCTCACGAAGATCTTTCACTCGCACCGCCGCTTGGGAACAGTCCTAAAAGTTTTTTTACTCGTGTTTATCGTTTTGCGACGTTATTGTGGAATATTCCGCGACGATACAATTACCACTTTTATGTCCAATAAATAATTCGAATTAGTTGCTGTCCGTAATTAGTAACGTTTACCGTAACGGCTGCTAATAATTAGCCGCTTCGATTTATTGATCGAGAAAGCCGCGCTCTTCGAAAAATTCCGCTCAAGCTCTATCTCCCTTCTTCTCCTCTCTACGAAACGAGAACCGACGAGATTGCCTATCAATCACAGTTTATTGCGCGGGAACGCGGGGCATAATTCTCCGACATTTTCAGGTAGTAATAAAAATACGATTATGCTGATGTTTGCGAGAGGAGAGAGAGAGAGAGAGAGAGAGAGAGAGAGAGAGAGAGAGAGAGAGAGAGAGAGAGAGAGAGAGAGAGAGAGAGAGAACTGTAGCTTTTCCCGCAACCGTGTGTTCCTTATGTAAGACCGTAGGTACTATTCGGCTGGCTACGTGCCAGCAATGAACGCGTCGTGGACAATATTATAGCTCGGAATCGCGGCTAACGGTGAGAACTCTCACAAACGTTAGACTGCAATTCGTTCGAGCGAACGAACGCGAGACGCAACATGAGCGAGCAAGCGAACCCGAATATGATGGACCATGATGACACGCGCACGGTGAAAGGTGCTGAGATTAGAGTGTACAGTTCCTACATTTTCGCTTGTATTCGGCGAGAGAGATGTGGCTCCGAGGCCAAATCGTACAGCACGAGAATGCATCGATGACGACAGAAGGAGAGCTCGCGTGTTCGCTACGAGATTCGCCGGATTTCCCGCGAAATGTTAACTATCTTAACCGAAGCACGCTTCTAAAATTATCACGGGGAATCTGCGTTACCTAGTTTAAACGTACGGACGACTGCTCATGCACCCGCGCCTGCATACCCTAATAACGCAGCTAACGTCGCGCGATCGTATCGTCGGCCGCGTGTTACGCCAACCCGACTAAATGCGTTCTAGACAAACGTTTCGAAAGCGCGCGCAAAACAATGACACGTCGTCGTCGTCGTCGTCGTCGCGTCGGACGTCGCGCGTTAACAATCTTAGCGATCTCCGTGACTCGCATTACATTTAATTTCGTGGCTGAGCCACCCGGTTGTAACCACTATCGTGAGATCTTTCAATCTCGTGTGGTGCGCGCTCGATAATGCGCAACGCTTGAGCCCGCTTCGCTCGAAATCTCTCTCTCTCTCTCTCTCTCTCTCTCTCTCTCGTTGTTGTTCGCGCGAGCGCGAACTTTATTCAGCGCGGCTTTATACGCCACGGAGGAAGTTTCTTTGCCTCTTTTTTCGTTTTCCGAAAGTTATAACGAAATCTGCAACATGTGCGATGACAGTCACGCGGGGTAGGTCGCGGCAAGATCTCGTGACAAGATGTCTCGCGGACGTTTCTCTCCCTTTCTCGTTTCATGTGTGCATTACGTCACGATGCACTCAGCAAGTAGGTGACCAGTGAAGACGAATCGACGAGATCGGCCGATGGGACCAGGTAAATCGAGACGAGACGAGACGGGACGACGACGATGCTACCGGGTGAAAGCACGGGTCAGCGTAAAGGCCAAGCGACGTGTTCTAGCTCGATACGATACGAAGAGCCTAGCCGCATACTTAACTCGCAATTACACGTGCGCGCGCTCGTTTGCTCGCTCGCTGGACTTAAGTTCGGCTCGGCCGAGGACTTCGTTTCCTCGCTTTCCTTCTGTACTCGTCGCCGCGTTCGCATGCGAATTCGCCTTCGTTACGTACGTATAGATACGCGCGTACGTACATACTCACCGAGAATTATGCATTACGGATATAACGTGAGCGATGATTCCGTGCTAACTTTCCGCCGCTGGCCGCGGTAACGTCGACTCGAGGGATTCAACGAAGGTTTATTTTTTTCCAACGGATTTTCCGTATCCTTATAAATAATTTCATTTATTTGATACGACCTGTAAGTCAAAAGTAGCAATGAATGTATTCTATGAATATGTCGAGTAATGTGAAAAATATTTAATTAAATGTAATCTTACATAGACCTTACTAAGACCGTCATTTTTCTTCACATCTTCATGGAATTGTCATATTTCGTTAAATCTTCTTTTCTTGGCAGCTTTGCATAAATATTGAATAAATATATTTCGAAATGTCAGACGATTATATATCGAAAAAGTACTGTGTCTACATGCTACAACCGACATATACCGGCAGCACACCGGTATAACCTATATAAATTTCGCGCAAATATAAATTGATCATCTTGCTCACTGATTGATATTCTGATGAAAAACATTATTGATTGAAGTATAATTATACGTAAAGCATACTTCCGAAAAATACTGATATATTTAGATACTTTCAGATTAATATTTCGTTTAATCGCATGTACGCCATTTTTCGTTACCAAGATTTAAACTTAACGAAGTCAAAAAGATACCTGTTTTCTTGCAAGTTATCTCTCTCTTACGATGAATCTTCAGTATCGTCTTGTGAGCTGTGTCGAATCTCTTGAAATTGTGCCGCAAAGTAGGAAACCGAAAGAGAGAACAAATTTTGCAACATGTAATAATGATCGCTTTGTAAAAGAACTCATATTTCTAAATCGCGTACGTTGATCCAACTGTTACTGAATTACGCCAGTGGCACCATCTAACGTTGTGCTTTTTAAACATATTAACGTTCTAACTCATATATTAACCTCTAAATCATTTTACTGGCCCCATCTAGTGTCGCAAATTTAAACTTTAAACTAGACAGCCGTTAATTGCTATTTTTTTCTGAAGAAAATATGAGACAGCATCTAATGATCTATTAGCCAGTTTTATCTAACAATTCGACTGACTGCATCGATCGACATGAATTCAGATACCAATCGATTTTTCTGTGTTGATGAATTACAAGTTGGCAATTGGATCGGATTTCTTCAGTCGGTAGTTGGTAGTCCGATACTAGTTTTATTTTTAATTTCGCAGTCTCCGCTACGAACCGCCACATTTGTAAAGAAGAATGAAGTCGTGATATAACTCAACGACAAATTAAACATATCTTTTATTTTCAAACAAAACGATTTAACGTTGGATCAGGTAGATTTTTGTCTTCAACGGCAAGTCGCAAAGTGTCTTTGTATTTTCGAACAGTACGTTCTGTCGGCGGACTAAAAGATTTTTTACTTTCAAGTAGTACGACACAACGAATCAAACAACGTTCTTTTTTTTAAATAGTGTGGTTGAACGGTGGTTGGTCGGAAGAATTTATATTTCCATAATGTAACTCAATAACAGATTAAATAAACTTTTTGATTTAAATTTAAAGACACCGAGGATATACATCATATGCAGAGGCGCTTCGCTCTTTTCAACAAGATTAGCCGTAATGCCCTTAGACCAGATTCGGAAGATGGCGATTTGCGAGGTTGTTTGAAGCCAATTTGAGTAAACACTCGCGTATGAACCCTCAAATCTCGATTAAATGTGCCCTGAAAATCATGTGACGTGGACTGTGTGCGATGGCGTGCAAAGAGATAATCGGCCATCAGCAGCAGTTCGTTGAGGAAATCGATTATAATGAAATCGAAACAGAGCAGGTAGTTTTCTTTACGTTCGTGTTGCTTTCCTTTTATGTGGCGATGTGTTGTGCTTTATCGATGCTCATAAACCACATTTCGATATTTGACGTCCCTTCTGCACTTAATTATTATACTCTACATTTATTTAGTCTGTTTTAGTTTTTGTTTTTTCTAAGCAGTAATTAATACATCAGCAAGATAACCTCAAATATATAAAAAAAGCAGGTGTCCTTAAGTAAAAGAATATTACTTTCCCTAAAACTGCAAACTGCTAGATGATACTTGTCTTTTATGCATCTTCATTATGTTTATTAAGCTGTCAAAACCATCTAGCTAGATGTACAATTGAGATATATCTATGTACCATCATTTGTAGGTAGTCGGCAAAGGTTCCTTTGGAGTTGTGTGGAAAGGAAAATGGAGAGGGCAGGATGTTGCTGTGAAACACATAAATTCAGAAGGAGAGAGAAAAGCCTTCACTGTGGAAGTTAGACAGCTATCCAGAGTTGCCCATCCTAATATTGTTAAGTTGTATGGCGCATGTACCAAGAATCCTGTATGTTTAGTGATGGAATATGCAGAAGGTGGATCACTGTACAATGGTAACAAATAATATTCTAGATTTTTTGCAATTGTATGATAGATTTATTATATTGAATTTTGTTTATGTATATTTCTATTATAGTATTACATTGTAATGTATTACATTGTATTATAGTATTAATGTAAGTATTACATTGTATTATAGTATTACATTGTAATCCACAACCACATTATACTACTAGTCATGCCATGAGTTGGGCTCTCCAATGTGCACGTGGTGTTGCATATCTTCATAATATGAAACCAAAACCATTGATACACAGGTATGTAGCACTCCTTTATACTTGAGAAATAATAGAAGAAGTAATTTTAATAAATCTTCTTCCACAGAGACCTAAAGCCACCCAATCTGTTATTAGTTATGGGTGGACAAATGCTTAAAATTTGTGACTTTGGTACGGCCTGTGACTTAAATACATATATGACTAATAATAAAGGCTCGGCCGCATGGATGGCGCCCGAAGTGTTTGAAGGATCTAGGTATACAGAGAAGTGCGATGTATTTAGTTGGGGTATCATTTTGTGGGAAGTCTTAACACGCAAAAAACCCTTTGATGATATTGGTGCTTCAGCCTTTAGGATAATGTGGGCTGTTCATGTAGGACAAAGGCCTCCTTTGATAGAAGGATGTCCAAAACCAATTGAGGATCTTATGACTAGGTGAGAAAATTATACAATATAGTTGATATGTATGTATATCTCATTGTTAATGTATAAATTTATATCAATATCTGTACATATTCAGGGTTGTACATATTCACTTGGAAATTATACAATCACGAAAAAAATTACATTAATATTCTTTGTACTGTTTCTGCTCAACATTGCTAATTCTCACGACAGATGTTGGCAGAAAGCACCTGAAGAAAGACCATCTATGGATGAAGTAGTGAGGATAATGACCGAGCTATCAGAATTTTTCAGTAACCATTTAGAACCTGTTGAATATTCCTTAAGTATGTATAATACATATTTAACACACGATTATATAATGCATAGAATGTTGCTTGCTTAAAATATAGCATATTCTACTGGTATATGTGATATGATATATCTACTGGTACGTTATATCACAGGTAGTGAAGCTGACAATATAGATGAAAATGAAACCTCAAAGGAAGGTACATTAGATATGGCCAGTACCTTAGACTCTCGAGTGAATGGCTCTGTTACAAACGGCACTATTCATACAATTCCAAAGACCATGGAGAAAACCGACGAATGTCCTAACGGGGAGAGTTCGTCATCCTATCCCTTACGTTATGGGGCGCTTACTGACGCATCGCCGATTTTCTCGTCTCGACAAAATAATTTAGGATTTCAACGAGTACCCAATGAGCGTACTCCGGTTCCGAATAAGCATTATCCTGGGAGTACGGACGGTAATCTAGACCACGCTAAACCGTCGGTCTTGCAAAATACAGCAGCACCGATTGCTCGTGACGACAAGTTTGCTGCGTTGCAACACAAGAACTACAATTTTGCTCCATTACATGTGGAGTGCGACCCGGTTGGTAATTCTTAGTAAATTTTTATTAAATTCTTTTTCTATGAATATCTTATACATGACTATCATGTTTTGTTATTCAATTATTTGTTATATCTTTATGTCATTAGAGATACTTAATACTAAAATGCGTTTACTTTTCACAGAATGCTTGGGACTTGCCGAGCTCTTCCGATTCGTCTTGGGAAATTCGTAACATGGCCGGATTAGACAAAATGATGCCGAAAACGAAGAAAAACACTCAACAAAGTAAGTGCATCGTGAATTCGAAGTGTCTATTGGGAATGAATGTGTGGATATACGAATGTTGAATGTCAATTAATCGGTATTGCATAATTATTTTACTAGAGAAATTATTCAGTGCAGTTCATTTCCGTCTCATATAAATTCGCGTATAAATATTATATACTGTACAAAATAACTAGATTTTTTCCAGTTATTCGTGAACAAGAGGACTTTCGCGAAATGCATATTCGAATATATACTCGCGCGACCCTTTCTGAGAACAGGTGCCGAAAAAAGATCGCAAGGAGGCTGTGGCACCAAACTGGCTGTCTGTGCGAGACCTGTGTTTCTCTTTCTCTCTGTCCCTCTCTCTTTCGCTCTGTCTTGCTGAAGGCACACTGCCAGGAATATCAGCGAACAAGAGTTATCTATGTTTTATGTCCTTAAACGGCCATCAGAAGTTAACGAAACATACCAAAGTTGTATTACGTCATATGGAAATGGCTGAAGCGCAGAACGAGTTGAGATATTGAGAAGATTTCGTTTTCTAGACGTTTGACTGTCGCATAACTCTTTCGACATGTCGGGATACGTAATTGTTCTAACACGTTGCACACATAACACTGTATATGTCTATATGTGTACTCGGCGATATTAACGTATATACGATGATCAGTGTCTGATTCATCTCATGCGATAATCGATTAACGGTAGAAGACAAAAAAATATCTGGAGATTTCGACAGCAGTTACGAGAGTACCGAACGTGTGACTAATATGTCGGATAACGTAGAACGTTTTAATGGACACAATGCCTTCGCGCGGGCTGACACGCGAGCACGCGTTTTGAGCTTACAGAGCAGCGCTTTGTGATATACGAAGTAGATTATTTTCGGCCTAGAATACTAAGCACTGCTGACTCACCGGGCGCCTTCTTCGACCGCATCTTCGTTTCTCTCTCTCTCTCCCTCTCTTTCTCTCTCTCTCTCTCTCTCTCTCTCTCTCTTTCTCTCTCTCTCTCTCTCTCTTTCTTTCTCTCGCTTCTCGCCTCGCAGCGGCGATATCACGCGCACCGCGTTGCTCATAATGCGCTTCTACGTGTACGGAATTATCACGACGACTGATTAACAATTTTGCATCTGATTAACAATTTTGTTCTTTATCGGGTGCGACTATCGAAACAGCGAACGTTTAATGTCGCGATGATCATCTTCGCCTCTCTCGACTACACATACTAGGTCATTTTATTCGTTGTATTCCCGAAGATCTTTGCGCGAAGATCTTCGCGTGAAACTCATGTAAAGTCCAATATGTGTGTGTGTGTGTGTGTGTGTGTGTGTTGCACGTATGCAAGTGTGAGAAGCGAAAGTATAATCTCCTTTGACAGTGATGTATTTTTGCGTGTAGTATCTAGTGGGTGAATAAATTACGCGGCTGATCGAGACGCAATCACAGACGACAGTAAGAAAGAACATTATGAGTTCGGCATGCTATATTCATCGAGGGTTCGTCGATCGAGACGGAGTTTGCCGGTACCCTGGCAAAGGGCCCGTACAGCAGCCGCAATAGCCGTGCGATGTGCGCGTGCACTAAATTTAACTGACGACTAATCGGTAGGACGTGTGACTCGCTTTTGATTGGCACGTTGCGACGACGAAGAGGACGACCGGCGGTGATGGCGAAGGGAGGACGAAGAAGAGAAGAGATGGAATAGTGGAAGAACGTTAGAGAAGGAGGTGGAAGAAGAAGAAGAAAAAGAAGAAGTAAAAGAGAGAAGAGATAAAAGAGGAGAAGGAGGAAGAAAGAAGAGGAAGAGATAAGACTGCAGAATGAGGGGTAAGAGATGAAAGAGACGAGGAAGAGACACGACCGCGACCAAACGAAACGAAACGAAATAAAAATCAGATACGAGATTCTCGAGGATGAATCAAGGCGGAGAGCGCGTTTTGTTCTTGGCTCGTGTATACGCTGCGGCGTTCCTCTCCGTCCAGCGAGTGGGGGGTATTTAGAAGCAGGTGTGGCTGAGTCAGCATCTCCAATATAGACGTACGTTTGTTTAGTAGAGAGCCGACTCCCTACGGAGGAGCACCTCCCGCCGATTAGGTCGCCAAGCGCGCAATACGAGCTCGATTCTTTATCGAGGACATCGATCGATCGACCGGGAATTGATCCCCTATAACACGGCCATTCCCGGATCATTCCATTGAATAATCAGCGAGATTTCGCCGTGAGACCCGTTCGCACTTTCAAAGCTTAGTCAGGTGATTCTTGGGTATCGCCGTCGCCGCCGTTTCTATCTTCAAGGACTTCATCGGAAAAAAAAAAGCGAAGAAGAAAAAGAGAAGGCGAAAGAGTTTTTTATAAACAAGTGCCGAACCTGATCGCGAAGGAAGAAATTATGCCGTCAGGATTGGTACGCGGGGAATAATCGTGGCTCACTTTGTCGAAGTAACTACGGCTCGCGCGAGCGGCAGCTACGGTGTTCGATATGTGCGACGACTACCCAGAGATCGTCGGCACCGACACCCTCAAACGCTGCTGGGTCTTACTGCGTTAGTACTCGTTAGATTTATTTAGTACTCATTAGAAAACTTTGCAGAGAGAGAGAGAGAGAGAGAGAGAGAGAGAGAGAGACGGGACGATTGTTCAGAACGTGTTGGAAAAATATAGGCAGTGCTTGCATCCTAAACTGTTTTAACATCTTACGACTACACCGCGAACTCGACGCGAATTCCATTGCAGTAGGATGTGAAGAGCATCGTGTAATATCGTTAAATATCTCATAATTGATCGTTACAATTCGATGTCACAGGTAGCAGCACCACGACTGAAGATTTGGGCAATGTTTGTCGCCTTCTGGATGCCGACTTGAGGCCTCTCACACCCGACTACACGTGCGAACGTTCGCGCGAGATCTTCGAGGAGCATAAGCAGATAGCGCAGGAATACCTCAAGGTCCAAACGGAGATAGCGTTATTGAGCCAGCACAAGAACGAGATGTTGAAGAATCTGAGCCTCGACAGCCTCAAGCAGCAGCAGGAGTTGCGCAAACTGGAGGATGAAAAGGTTTCTCTTCTTATTATTCTTTAATTTCGTATTCACTACATTCTCTCCTATCTTCCTTTCCTATTTCGGAGATCAAGATCGAGCCTTACGGATGAGAAAGAGATGTCCCTTAAGTATTTTTTTAGGTCTAAGAAGTTCTTGAATCTTAATAGATATTGCAATGAACGCAACTTATAGGAGTCCCTGGTGAAGTTGTGTCGCAACCTGACGCGGCAGTTACAGATCATGAAAGATCAGAGACTCAACGGGGCGTTGACGAACGCTGGTGCGCCGACGTTAGCACCTGCCGTTTCCGGAAACAACGGCTGGGTGGTGGTACCACGTCAGGACCCGTCGAGGCTTTCCTGAGATGCGACTCACGGTATCCGAGAGTTTTAACGAGAATATACTTACGTTACATCGCGCGAAGGTCGGCTTGCGATGCGCAACGCGGACGCAGAATAAAAAATTCCGTTCGTTTTTTAAGCCGACGTCGTGCCGCTGACTATCGACAGAATAGTTGAAGATGCGTAAGTCATTATAGTCATTCAGCGAGCGAATCAGATCCGCTTTATCGGACTCGACGCGATCTGCGATGCATCAAGAGAGTGCATCGTGATTGACTTCCGACTTCGTGCGATTTTCACTGTCGCTTCTGATCAGCGACGTAGAAGGCACAGTCACGGATAAGCATGATAAAAATATGCCTTCCATTAGACTTTCTACAGATTTTCATTTTTATCTTTATTGTGTTATCACAGTCTCTCTGGTTTGCAATGCAAATTCGTACGACAATAATGGAACGTCCAAAGCGTGCGTGCAAGTGGTATACGCCATTGAACGCTCTAGAGGGAACTTTTTTAACTGGAAAATTTTGGGGATATATTCCTCACGAATGATGTAATCTAGTCGCCTCGACGATGACTCACGATTTGTCGAATTTTATTTGCCCTTCGACGTTCAAGGTATATTATATTATTTTGATACGTAATTGTTTGTCGTTCAAATTATCCAGAAATGGATTTTAAATCGCTCATCTCATTTGGAATGAAAAATATTTCATGCTCATATTTCTTTGTTTAATATCAAATGTAGCAGAAAAAGAGGACATTTTCGAAGTAAGATACAAATACTGAGCAATATCAAAAAACATGAATGCGTAATTGAGGAGCTTATTCCCAGACTATCGTGCTAACTTGTATTTTTAAGAGATTGCTTCTTTATGTTTAAAGCTTCACGAAATTTTCTATAACTTCATCACATATCATATTACTTTTTTATTTTACTTTTTAAAACGACGGATTTTCAGACGGTTTGAAAGTGAGCTCTTCAATTCTACGAGTCATATATTTGAATGTTATTTCTATGTGATATACACGATATATATTCGTGTCTACTCAATCGGATTGATCGTGTGTCAGAGATATAGCTTGTACATATGATTAAATTTGCCGAGTTTTTGTTGCTCTTAATCAACAATGTTGCAAGTGAGCAATAGTTAAACGATTTAAAACTGTTCTCGTTAACTTATCGCTTCGTTGATATGCAATTTAACTTATTGCATCTTTATATGAAAAGATTTCCTTAAAACCCACAACATCTAATTATATGCAGATATAATAAGTTAAATTGAGTTAGGTGATAGATCTTAAGAGAATTTGTTCAACAATGTCCAAAAATATATAAAGATGCAATTGATCTGCATGTTGTAAATAGTAATACTTTATTCCGTCTGAGTGCAAATACACACTTGATTTTGTCCTAAGTCTAGTGAATTACAAAGATATTAAGCCAATATGCTAAAATCAAAACATGCAGTGGCGAAACCACGCTAGCGTCCTCATTTGAGCTTGAATTTGAAAGAGTAAAAAATAGTCGCTTAAGAGTCAACACATTATTACGATGTACGGAGTAAAGTTGTACATTGATATGTGTATCGAAGAGAGGTTTCAGGTAGAACCAAGCGCACGAAGTGCTTAGGTGTCGACACAACGGTTATCCAAGCGGACTATCTTATCAATCGAGCGGTAAACTTCCGTTTCGTCCTAAAGAAGCTTGTTTTCCTTATCCTGTTCCTGGCCTACATTAGCGTTCGTCATCAGCGATCGTTGAGAAAGAAGCTCGTGGAAAGCGTAACTATAATACCAAGTACAGGTCAATTATGTTCCGCAACAGTTTCTTGACGAAAGTTCTTTTTCAGGAGTTTTTATGCCTAATGGACATATGAATATTTGAATGTATAATGTAAAAATGTAAATATAATTCTTTCAAAAAGTCTCTCATAAGATTTACCAATGTTCTTCAGATCTTTCACACGTTGCGAAACCACGGATATTACACCGGAGGGAAAATGTGATAATTTCTTTCTTCAAATAAGAGCCGACAGTAAGTTTATGTAAAGTAGCGCATGTGGTACACGGTGCACGGCAAGAACGCGTAAACACCTACGTAGATTGCGCGTATCATAATAATTCAAATTGGAAGAGCGCACGCGCGCGCGCGCTTACGCGCCTCACACAAGTAACGCAACGGAATGTGCAGTACGCAGAACGCATAGTAGTGAGTCGTGACGGGATCGTTGGCTAGAAGATATATGCGACTATGGGAATCAATAAACCTCCGGTCGTACGCGCTTCGACGCTTCGACCGGAGAGCGAAGGCACGTGAAATGGAAAGGAAAATGGGACGCACGACCGGCTGATTGGTCGGAGAAAAAGAGAGAGGAGAAAGAGGGAGCGACGAGGGTAGGACGAGATAATGAATGAGAAGAGGGGTGAGAGAAGGGATGATGGGAATAGGTCACGCGCGTACGTAGGTGTACATTGACGGGAAAGAGAAGGAGACAGGAACTTGGTAAGCAAGAAAAAGAGTACGGTCGCCAATCTGACCGACCCGGTGTACCGAGCGAAAGAGCACGAGAGAAATAGGGGTTGGAGAAACGGCTGGGTTTCGTGATAGAGCGAGATACAAACGGGAGAAATAGACGAAACTGAAAATATATGCGCACGCGTGCCCGAGTGCCCGTTCAACAGAGGGAGAGAACGAGGAGAGCAGCGAGAGCGTAGAGAATCGCAGAGGGGAAAGACGTAGCGTGAAAAGCCGAAGAGGAAGGGGCAGAAGATAGGCCGAACTTCAGACGTCCCACGGACCTGCCCGAGTCGCTCTCCTTTCTCTCTCTCTCTCTCTCTCTCTCTCTCTCTTTCTCTTTCATTCTCTCTCTCCCTCTCTCTCTCTCTCTCTCTCTCTCGTTTCCTCCCTTTAAGTTCCGCACGTTTTTTCGCACTTGTCATTTCTCTCCTCGTTAGTTAGACCATCCTTTTACCGCGTGAGCTCTGTACAACTTGTGACCTCCAACATTGAAGATTCAGGATGGCTCGCGCTACACCCGACGATGTCAATGAAAAGAGCTACATCCTGGAGGCGGCGAAGAGGAACTTTGAGGACGTGAGTAAAGTACTTTGGAAACTGCTAACGACGAGACGTGGTCGACCGACTGACATCCTGGCTTCGGTTTCCGGTTCCTAGCCACTTCCGTGAGATACTGTCACGACATTCGTAGAGTGATACATTTCTGACAAGTTAATCGCGTGTGAGAATGTTTTATATTAAATTATCTCCCCCTCTTTTTTTTATTGCTGATCCGTATTTATTGTCTTTCCTTGAGATGCGCTGTCAGGTGCGGGTATATTTGGGAATTGAGCGGATATTGCGTGTATCATCGGATGGATAGTTTCTATTATACACGTCCTGCTCGCTCGTCGCATAGCTGCCAGAGTGATTTAACATGAATGCTTGCAGAAGAATGTCATGTATTTCCAGCAAACATATTTCAAGCGAGTATAAATAGTGCGAGAAAGTTATACTGCGGCTCTATTCCACTTTCTCCACTTTACTAATTCTGATCGCAAAATCTGCGATCTCTTCATTCGCGATAAACGCAGGGAGAACTTTGTGTTCTTACCTTCATCTTACGATTTGTCCTCTCACTGTTCGTGATTGTAGAAATCATAAAATATAAATACCATCAATGATGAGCTTCTTTCTCGCGCGCTAATTTAACATCTTTTAAATTAGACTTTTTGATGCTTTGTTAATGATAATATTTTTACTAACATTCTCTTACTAATATTTCACAGATTTGAGGAGGATATATTATAACGTTCCTCTCGTATTAAAATGAGATATTCTTCCAACAGTTAGGTCTATTATGAGACATTTCTGCAATATTTACTTCGCAATATTCGTCTTTGTGATCCCTCTTGGATAATTTCTTTTACAAAGAACTCATATAACGTCTAAACTGTCAATAAAGACGCTCGTGTGAATGTCCCAGCACCTATACACATAGTGCGCAAACAAATAAGAATCGGATGGAACGTGCGCTATTATCGTTGAATTTTTCGTCGAGACAGATGTGTGTTATATGAAGATTATTATTATGTTTCGTAATTATATTACACATAATTGACATTCAACTGATTCATTGTTCTCGACAGGGCGGTAGTCTCGGATCGGAGGAATCGTACGATGACATGAGACGGTTAGTCGGGGTAAGAATTACAGTAATCGTTTTGTTTCTATCATCTGATTGGCCTGCTTTAAAAATTCTGTAACTGGCGACAGAATTTAGGACAAATTATCTTTCGTAATCTCATGCATCTGGTACAAAAGGTTGAGGATATTCACATGTTAATTACATTCATAAATATATAATTTTGCCTCGGCAAATGTTTGCTCCGCAGCGCAGTAGAACCTAGCGCTTCGAATTCTGTTACAAATTGCAATCTCTCGGGCTTCATTAGTGACGAACGATTAATAATTAGCAGCAGCAATGTTGATTCTAATTCATAAATGGACATGTATGTTGTGACCAGGATAAATGTAATAGATCAACGTGCAACTTTGATAATTGGCTTATTGACGTTTCCAGTGCACTGTTGTTCTGGCAACGAACGGACGATGCTCTTTCGATATTCGCCAATTCGCACGCTCATTAGCCTAACAAGCAGCTTAGCACGTGCGCTATCATTTTGCTTTATGTCGGGCACTCGCTTTTATCGCGTCGCCCTTTTGCTCGCTGGTATCACACCAAATTATTCCGCTGGTTATCGTACATCCGTCGCGGTGTAACCGCGCTCGTTCGATGGCTTAATAGCTGATATGTTAATTTTTGTTTACACGTGTTCTCAATATTTATGAAACACGTAGAATAATTAGACATTAACGCGTGCAACGTGGAATTCTAATAATCTTTAATTCTAATAATCTCATGAAACTAATTACATACAGATAACTGTATGTAAATGCTGAACACACAACTCTCTCTCTCTCTCTCTCACACTCATTCTATCATGCTAATTCGTGTTGTAGGAGGAGGAAGAGGAAGAAGAATCCGGCAAATTCAGCAGTCTACCGCTAGCTAGTTTCAATTTCATCAATTCCATCATCGGCAGCGGTGTTATCGGTAAATAAAAAAACACAAGACTGCGATGCAAATTTGTCGTGTATTTCCGAGTAACAAGTATCATTATCGGAAGACGTGTGAGAAATAATATATGTACGAGTTATTCACATACGCGATGCGCTGTTTCAACATCGGCGAAGTTGTCGAATCGTTTTCGCGAAAGACAATAACGAGCGGAAAAAATCGATGCTAATTTTCTTCCAGGAATACCATACGCTCTACACCAAGCTGGCTTCGGTCTCGGTATCGGTCTGTTAATTTTGGTGGCGGGATTGACCGACTACTCGTTGATTCTCATGGTGCGGAGCGGACATATCTGCGGCGAATTGAGCTACCAGGGTCTGATGCGAGCAAGTTTTGGTCGCGCCGGGTTCTATATTCTCACGGTGTTGCAGTTTATCTACCCATTTATAGGTACATAAGCTGTTCTGCTGAAACAGCATTCGTCGCATTCGCTTTTGCTCGAAGGAAGGACATGTAATGTATAATATACGCCAAATATCTTTCCCTTGCAGCTATGGTCTCTTACAATGTCGTCGTTGGCGACACAGTGACGAAGGTCCTGATCAGAGTAACGGGCATGCATGAGACGGACATCTTGGCGCATCGACAAGTCGTTATCCTGTTGGCGACCATCTGTATCACCATTCCACTTTGTCTGTATAGAAATGTGGCGCGGTTAGCAAAGATCTCGTTTCTTTCGCTTGTCTGCGTCGGGTTCATTCTTATCGCAATTTTTATTCGAATGGACACCATGTCCGCTGCGGTGTAAGTACTCCCGGAGGGTTTTATTTTATACAGCATGTTCCATTTCTACCGCTCCATTGCTCCATAAAATGTAAGATCGCGTTATAATTTGCAAACGATCTCTCTGAAGTGAATGCGATAAATTGACGCGAACACGTCAGATAAAAGAACAACAACTGAATAGCAATTGTGTGTAATCACAAACGTGACTGATTACAGCCCAAGTCGAACCGATAGTTGGAGGTTTGCCAATTTTCCGGGGGTCGTTCCGGCTATCGGTATAATGGCATTCGCCTTCATGTGTCACCATAATACCTTCTTGATCTACGGCTCAATCGAAAGAGCCACGCAACAAAAGTGGGACGTGGTGACACATTGGTCGCTCTTCACATCCTTCCTGATCGCCACAGCCTTCGGGATCGTTGGTTATGCCACCTTCACGTCATATGTCCAGGGTGATCTCATGGAAAATTACTGCTGGAACGATGATCTGATGAACTTCGCTAGAGTCATGTTCAGCGGCACCATATTACTCACGTTTCCGATTGAGTGCTTCGTCACGCGCGAGGTAATTTCTCCCGCTCTCTTTCGTTCCTTTTTCGTTGCGATGATACATCACTCGATATATTCCACGATTCGAACAGCTCGAGCTGTTCGGCCAGCTGAAAAAGTTCCGAGCATTAATTATATCGTTTCTTCAGGTCATCATGACGGCGATCAAGGGCACGGACGAGTTGGAGGGACACGAGGCTTATATACCTAATTCTGATCGCAAGTACCTGATAATTACTTTAACGATAGTATCCGTGGCTTATTTGATCTCAATGTTAACGGACTGCCTGGGTGTCGTCCTCGAATTGAATGGGATTCTTGCTGCCGTGCCGCTCGCCTACATTTTGCCCGGGCTGTGTTACCTCAAGCTCGAGGAGGGGCCTATCTTGTCATCCAAGAAGCTCCCGGCACTCGGCTTGATGACCGCCGGCATTCTGGCCGCTATTTCGGGTCTCCTGTTGATTATAATCAACAGCAGTTCTTCCGGTTCTTGCTTCCATGGCAAAATCATGCCGTATTGTGTCAGTAATACGACGACAGTAGAGCTTGACATGACGATCACGACGCCCGTCAATCTAATTTTTACCGACACGGAATCTGGATTGTAAATCACCGCTGACGGATGAGCACGGAGCAATATCTCCTTCAGTTAATCGTAAGTCAGCCAAATATTGAATGAAAGTATGGTGTGAGATAAGTCCCGCAATAAACGGGATATAATATAAATACATGAGAATTAATTTAAATCGGAATTAATTAGGATCGATAAAGAGCCGAGACGATCGGCAGATTCATTTAAAGATGAAAGGTAAGGGGAAATAAGATAATACGTATATAACGATACCGATAACAAATCGAGATTCTCTCGATATTGACTATTCTGTGAGACCCAATGTATCTGATTGACATATGATTATTTTTAATGCGTTCTGAAACGAGATTTTATATATCCATTTTACGAAACTTGTTTTTGTTAAAAGGTCGCGGAGTTTTACTTTGTGGAAGAATATAACGTTCCAACATGGGAGAGATATTATTCTCTTGAAAAACCAAACTTTGTTCGAAAAGTGACAATATATAAAACTATTCGAAAATCGGCTTTCAAAAATAATGACTAATGATTATATTCTACATTACAGCATATCTTGAAAAATAGGTTTTGCGTTATGAAGACTTTTTGTTGACATCAACGAAAATAAATTTCAATAGAAATATGTAAATTCAAAACTATGTTACATTTACCAAAACATATGTTACATTTACCATTGTATTACTCTTTTCATATGAAAGAAATTACCGTAACAAAATCCGTAGAGAATCGCCTTCCGATACAGAGAAGACAAATTTACAAAAAAAGAAAGAAAAAAATAATGTTGGGACTTATATTAATTGACTTGAGGCATTGTAGTTATGTTAAACCGTATTTTTCGGGCATTGTTGCGGCATATTATAGGAAATATGTCTCAAATGCATGCTTGTTGCAATATAATGGAGAAAGCAGTGCAATATATAGAATTTGGCTTATGTGAGCGAAAAATCTAAAGATCGGCAATAGATTTATGATCGTTCGTTCCATTATCTAGTCAAGTGATTTAGATTCTTGGATGTTTATCATGCATAGATTCACCAATTTGCGTTTGCAATGAGCTTGAGAGATCGATATATACATATACGTATAAATGAAAGAATGGCCAACTGATTTTTCTGCGACATACATTTTTAGAACGATACAGAATCTTAACGTACCAATCCGATTATTGAACTTACGATATAATTATTATTACTAGGTACGAAATAGCGAGACTATGTAAAGGGCTTCTACATTAACCCTGAACGATGTTCCGAGAGCGGAATTGACATTAGAGAGGGTTTCCATAGTTAGAATGCGCGAATTTTAAAAGAGTAGTTTTTGTGATTAGAAAGATAATTGTGACTAGATAATTAACGTGTAGAACGCGCGTGAGCTAAAATCTCATTCTATTAAAAAAAAAAAAAACTACAGACAAATGGTTTATAAACAAAGATATAAATATATATGTACATGTGTACGTACATATATATATATATATATATATATATATATATATATACGTACATATACCTACACATACGTACATACAATGTTTTATATTTTCTCTTGATAAGGAATTAATATATTGAACGTTGAAAAAGAGAATAAGAAATAATTATTTGTTAAATATTTGCGAATGTGAAATGAAATTATTGTTGACACTGTGTGTATTTGGTTTTATCTTGTTTAAATTTTCAATATATACTACGTTTAATCTTGATGACGAAACAAAGGAAGGAAGACATTATATTCATTTTTTGGTACTTTTATAAATCTGAGACTGCACTCAAGACTACCTTATTGCATAACGTAAACTTCAAGAATTCAATGTATTGTTTCGCAATGAAGAAATAAGAATAAGAAGAAATAATCAAAACGAATGGAGTAAGTTAAGGCACTACTAGAAGGAGAATGATTGCATAAGGATCTTACGCACTGGTACAATCATTACTCAGATTGTGTATTCTTCGTTAAAGTTCAATTAATTAATGTTCCACGGAAGATTTTGAAGAATCGGATATCTTTTAGGCAAGAAAGAGCCAAAGAATTTATAAAGAATCAAAATATACAAAATCGCAGTGAAAAGGACACAATCACGAGGCGAAAGTAAATTTCCGCTTCCTAAATTACGCTTTACATAATTAACACTGATCAAAGACCATATAAAGAAAGTATTTATCGCGCACGTTCGCGTATCTATAGTATGTAAGAAGAAAAATCAAATATGTTTACCTGTGTATACATGCGTATATTTGATGAATATAATAGAGAAAGAAAGATAATGCCTATTTAAAATAAGAAATTATATATATATATATATATATATGGAGAGTCTATATAAAATTGAAAGATATGTATTAAAATAGCCTTTTGTCTCGAAAACGCGACGTCTATCGCACGTAGATATAAGACGAATGTAACGGATAATGAGACAGAAGGATAATAATGCATATACTTATATTCAACGAAATATACGTATATGCATAAATATATCTGTGCTTTAGGAGGATCAACGAGATAGTGTTCATTTCTTTCCAAATTTAAATGATACATTTCTAAATTAGAACAAAACTTCTCAAGCTCAACCATAAAAGTTGGTTCTTGTTTTTCTCAATTGTTAATTTTTAATCCAGTCCAAGCTTAAGACGATTAACGTTAGTATATGATTTCCATGAAGTTTTTATCTTTACATCCTGAAACTTCTGGAATTATGAACATTAAAGAAACGGTGAATGTACATTAGCTCTTCTTCTTCCAAAGTGCAGGTTTACGCAACACGCAACACATAAATTCACGTGTGACTTAGCGCGCGACCACTATCACGCACATACGTACATGCTTTCCTATGTTTTCGTCGGCCTTATTTTTGTAGAAGAGAAATGTGTGTCTTATCGAACGATATGAGACAAAAGAATATATGTTCTGTTGAAGTGTAAACTTTAAGTTACATTTTAGTGGCTGTTGCGTCATGACACACGAGAGCGTAAGGAAAATTCATATATATATATATATTCTTACAAGAAACTACTATATGATCGTCCTTGATTAAAACTTGCTTGTTTCAAGTTCCTACTTTCTCCTTGAAATACTCGCTCATAGACGTATAAAGGTTCGATTATGTGGTTGTGAGTTGTACGGTTGTTCTCACCGTTGCGCTATGATAAACTAACGTTAAGATAATTGTTATTGATTTAGATATCAACGCACGCGTGCATGTAAATATGACAGGACATTACGCGAAAAGATACATGTATATTGTTCTTATCATTAGATATCGCCGAGAAAGATTGTCGATTTATCTTTCGCTCTCGTGGGGCGACGCGTTGCGCAAACGTACAATCCACGATGTCCAAAGCTGAAGAGCTGACTTTTTAGTGATGTCATTTTTATGATGTTTTCTTTTTTGGATATTTGTTTTTAAGATGCATGCTCTTAGGACGTTGTTTGGATGAATTTTATCTTTTTATTACTTCATAGACCCGTTAGTGTGCGGTCAACGATAACGGTCAGCGACCCAGTCAGTGCCATAACGTTGATTCGACGTTGATTTGACGTTGAAATGGTCGATGAAACGTTGAATCAACGTTAATTCAACCCTCATCTTCGCGTTCTTTGAAACATTAGATCCGGCGATTATGTTTACAATATGCAAAAGAGGTGAAGTTCCAGAGTATGAATCTGTTGAATTCGATAATGTATTATAAGTGTGTGCCAAAACGGACCGCGATAATCAAATAAAGGGAAGATATGGAGTGAAGTGTGTGTGTGTGTGTATGTGCGGAGTGGTACGTTAAAATGTGTGTATGTGTGTGCGCGTACGTACCTGCGTAAAGCAAAAGCTGTACAAGAGTCGTACTTTGTAAATGGCGATCTCGCGTTATTGAATCTTCGCGGGTCTTCCGACCATATTTATTCTGTGATAGTCACGCGTTTTACAAGGGATACGCGGCTCCGCGGTTTCACACGCGACGCACATGTATACCCGCACACAATGCTACGCTACACTACATAAATATATGATGTTACTTAAGTTTATTTGGCGAGATCAAAGATAAGACAAATTTATGATCAATGATTAACACCACATGCGTGTTTCTCCTGCTCCTCCCGCCCACCTTTCACCGTTATCATATTCTATACGGCGAATAATTTTATTTTTCACCCGTTCGAGCAATTTTATCGCGCGATTTTACCCACGACGAGCAGCGGATGAGCAAAAGTAAAAGTGAAAGTGATTAGAAAATACTCACGCGCACATTTCACCGCGCTTGAGAGTTCTCAGAGAAAGCGTCACTGGCCGCCGGATATTAAACTTTCCTCTCGACATCGCCGCACCTACATTTAGATCGCGTAAATTGCGAATGCGACGTACTATCTGTGAAGCGTTACGATAGTTATCGCGTAAATCGCAAATAACTCATCAGCTGTAAGACGTTCGGATAGTTATCGCGTAAATCGCAAATGATTCACCGTCTGTGAAACGTTTGGACTATCCGTCGGAGTTATCCGTCGGATGAAGCGCACACCTGCCTTGGCAGGTATTAGCTTACGTGCGTTAAAAGGCAACCTTGTACTTGACCTTGCGCCTGTCAGCCGCCACCATTGCGCCAGTGCGCAAGCGCGCGTTTCAATTCGCCGTCTCGATTCTCGCGTGCCTGCGATCGATCGATTGTCCGGGATGAAGTGAGGCGCGTGCGACGCTAGTTCCCAACGTGTTCGCCCGCGCCGACCCGCCCTTGTTCGCCCTGAGCGTCGCGACTCTATACATCGACCTCAGTCGCTCCCGGTTGTCCCAGTTGGCTCGTTGCGTGAGAGCCGCGCTACGGATAAACACGCGAACGGTCTCGCTGGGTCAAACTTCGTTCTACCTTCCTCTCTCTCTCTCTCTCTCTCTCTCTCTCTCTCTCTCTCTCTCTCTCTCTCTCTCTCTCTCTCTCTCTCTCTCTCTCTCTCTCTCTCTCTCTATCTCTATCTCTACCTCTTCATTCCCATCTCTCCGCGTCTTGTTTCGAAATAATCGAGCCGCACGCGCGGGATCTTTCGAGCGCCCAATGTCCTAATTTGATTTGCATGAAAGATGGCGATGTTATCCTCTACAGTCGCGTCGCCCACCGTTCGGGCTGCACATCGTTGTTACCCCATGCCGTCGCGCACAGCGACGACAATGGAGTCGATGCAACAGCGCAAGAAAGACCGCCGCGGCAAGCAGCAGCAGCAGTGGTAGTGACAGCGATTGGTGATGGTGGTTGGTCGACGACAGTGAAGGTTATCCGCAGTGGCGATCGTAACGACGACGACGACGACGACGTTGGCGACGGTGGCGGCGGGCCTTTCTAAGCAGTCGTGAGCGAAATAGCGATCAAAGTGTATGTTGCGGCCTCAGTGTCTATTACGCCACGCCGATCGAAGAGCGCCGAGAGGGTCCCACGCGTACGTGGGATTACATGTGTTGTTAACGAACAGACCGGTCGACCGCTACGATACTCGCTACGATACGCACGTGGTACGCATCGTTATCGGCCATGGATAGTCATGTGGCGTACAGTTCGGGCGGCCTCGCGCGATTGTCGACGCTGGTGGGCGCCCCGGAGGCCGCGCTGCGTCTGCTCGTTTCGATTTTGCTAGGTAAGCCATTTCTTGTTTTTCGCATTTTTTGCGTTTCCTCTTACATCGATGCCTGCCTCGATACCGCCGCCATACAGAGCTCTCAGGCAGTTCAGTTCTTAGGCAAAATGAAAAATCACGATGACGTTAAAATAATAATGAGGAAAATTGCTTCATCATTATTCAGTTATTTCCTTGTCGTTTTCACATCATGACTTTATACTCCACTTGGGTCGTAGTTCGTGCAACATTCGCGGCAGAGACATTTATGGCACAGATCTCTCTCGATCTGTAATTTTCATAGATAATACGACGAATGTTCGAACATCTCTGTAGAGGCGTGTGTCTTATACGGGCTGGTTGTGCCGTTTCAGCCGCATATTATTTTATCTTTTAGCGACATTCGAGTGAATTTGACGTGAAATCTGTCGAGTGTTACAGTCACGGTGTTCATTCGACATGAAGTCTGAAAGTTTAGCTCGCCAAGACATCCCATCTCGATCTCAATCGATTCCTCGACAACTCGATAAGAGCTTGGTCGATGTCTTGTTACTTTCGATATCGTGAGCAAACTATTAAAAATAATAAGTATGTTACTGTTGATGCAATTTTGATCGTTCGAATATTCTCTAAATATAGTTCTGCTTCACATTTTGCCTTAAGTCAAATCTTGAGTAGCCTGAGACCATAACCTTTACCCAGGTAAAATAGAAAATTATGTGTGATGACCTCAAAATGATAAGGAAAACTCATTTTTTTTCATCATAATTCGGACATCATAATTTTATGTTCTACTTGGGTATGAGCATGAGTTTTTTTTTCTTTTTTATGACACGAGATACGATATTGCGTTTTACTTTCAAGAGAAATTACAAAAATGCAGGTGAGAGAGAACGTGGAAAGCGCAGCGAAGAAGGACGCATTTAGTACACGTATATAGTTCGGTCTATACACGCTTTTAAAATTATCTACTACTACGGTAATCTATAGAACGTGCATCGCGTCGCACAAATAGCCGAAAATTATATAAATATTATATGATCAATGATATGTGCCAAGTGAATGCAAAATAGTCAGATTTTATTTAACGGTGCAAGCACAATTTCGTTTTAGAAATCGTAACTATTTAAAGGAGCGATTGAGTCGTCATGCTAAAGTAATCGAAATCTCGTCCATATTTGCACGGCTCTATCGCCGGTGTATAACCGTTTGTCTTCCGCTCTCCCTGCACGAGAAATACACCGTGCTCATAGCTAATATAATGACCCATAACATTATAGATTCATCGCGAACTCCCACATTCATTTAATCATTAATATGTAGTAGATACTTTTTCATGCTGTGTCATTGAAGATTTTCATTGTCATTGTTTATGTCACATCGTAAACGCGAATGTATTTTTTAACTCGAGACATCATTATTCAAGTCAAGTCATCGATGTTAGAAATCGCGTTTCATCCCACACGTTCAGCGCCAAAATATACACGGTTCATTTAATATCGTTAACAGACTAATAATTTTGTTTGTTTGAACTACTTGTTTTCCTACTCAATGATGTGAGAATTTGTTGCATTAAATTCGGCATAAATTTGGTAAATTACACGAAAACAAGCGCGAGCAAAAAACGCTTATACATAAATTTCGAATACATGATGTAAAAATAGTGCATTGTGCGTATATTTTATTTTTACGATCATATATTGTTATATAAGCCTTATGTACTACTTCGTTATCATCGGACAGACGCGATCTAGTTCGGATTGTTGCCTGCTGGCACAATTTACGCTAATTTAAACGCATTACAAATAGCTATTATTGCGTTCAGCTAAAACAGTAGGTAGGTAAATGTGGGTAATAATGGAGTTGCGATATTTCTTATTACTTATTAAGAATGAGCGTTAAGTTGATATATTATTTCTCTGTTTATCACGATACTTTGCAAAAGACAATGTTTTGTGAAAGCAACTTCATAATAGTTTTAACAAAAAATTCTTTCGTATTTTTATTAAAATGTATATACTTTTATTAATTTATCCATTCACTCAAGTAGAAAAGAAAATCACAATTAAAATGACAGAATCATGATGAAAAAAATGAGGTTTTCTTATCAACTTGATGTCATCGCAATTTTCTATACTTAGATAGCATGTTTGATCTGAGATTTAATCTATGAATAGAAGTATTATTTCGTACAAACAAGGGATAGGTCGGTGTTCGAGAAATTAAATTGTGCGTTCATGAATTTGTTTACACGCCTAGAATAGTCTTACTCATTTTATCGTTTTACTTGAAATTGATGTACAAGTACAAAAATCAGTACAAAATTCAGATGCGCCAGTTATTGAGATAAGAAGGTTGAGATAATGAATGTTGAGTTATGATGATTGAAAAAATAGCACGAACTTTCATTTCAGGATTTCCTGTTGCGCTTCTTCATAGATATACACTGTACGGCAAAGATCCTATTCGGCAGCATTTGTTTTTCATAGCGTGCGGTCTCTCAATTGGTTTTTGGAATTACGGTAATTGAACGAAGCAATATCTTATAATTTATGTATTAAGAAGTGAGCGAGTTGCATGCTAATGTCCGACTTATTAACTTTGTAATTGTTTCACAGATTTGAATATACTTCATTCATCAACGGCAGTATGTGCAACGTATTTAATTTTAACAATCCTCGGCAGCACCGGACTGTCTGTTGTAATAACATTACTCTTCAACATGACGTACCTACTATACGGTAAAGCGATAATATATCGAGCTAAAATTTTCATGACTCTAATTTGTTATAACCTTATCTCTGAAGAAAGAAAAACAATTTCTTTCATCGTATTAAATATTTTTAAAAGTCAGTTATAATACTTTTATCTAGGCATTATTTCATTATATTTTAATTGTCCATTTTTATCATTAAAATAATAAAATTTTCCGCTACCTATTCTTAGCAATTCTTAGCAATTTTAAGCTACGAGGAACTTAAATAAAAACTGTGAAAAAAACTTTAACAAACTAATTTTCTAATGCAGGTTACTACACTACCAGCACTCAAGATTATGACATAAAGTGGACAATGCCGCAGTGCGTGTTGACACTTAGATTAATAGGACTCGCATTTAATTTATGGGATGGACAAAGACGTGATGTACGCACAATATTTCTTACCTAACTATTGAACATCCATTTCGGTGTAACAATCATCCTGTATTGTAGGAGGAGCTGTCCGACACTCAGAAACGGGTGGCTTTGAAGGAACGGCCGTCCCTGTTAGAAATCGCGGCGTATGCTTACTTTCCCGGCGCGTTCTTGATCGGACCGCAGTTCAGTATGCGACGATACTTGGACTTTGTCGATGGTCAGCTTACGGAACGCGTACGTTATCAAATTGATCAGTATCGCCCTCGCTTTCGGCGAAGGCTTATTGATTTAATTATAAACTGCATAAGAAAATGCGAATCTATTTCGATAAGTAGCACACTTCGTATTTCAGGACTCTCAAACTGGCGCCATCAAACTACCGGATTGTGTGTGGGCGGGATTGTCGCGAGCTTTCATCGGATTCGTATATGTAGCGATATTTCAAATCGGGACACTTTATGTTTCCGATCAATATCTCTTTGAACCGTCATTCCAGAAGAAAAATTTAATAAAAAAATGCTTGCTCGTTGGCCTTTGGGGTCGAATTAATCTTTACAAATATGTTAGCTGCTGGCTGATTACAGAAGGAGTATGTAATCAAAAGAAACATATTAATAAAAAATGTATCGTATATCGTATATCGATTCGAATTCTGATTGCCTTTTATTCGTAATACACAAAATTAGCATTTTATCGATGATTTTAGGTATGTATCACCTTTGGTTTAACTCACAATGGAAAAGACGCCGACGGTCGTATAAAATGGGATGGTTGCGCAAACGTCAAGTTGCGGACATTTGAAACTGCCACACAGATGCATCACTATATTCTCTCTTTCAATATCAACACTAATCACTGGTGTGCAGAATATATTTACAAGAGGTTGAAGTTCTTGGGCTCAAAGATATACAGTCAGATAATGACATTGCTCTTCCTCGCTCTATGGCATGGTTTACATTCTGGATATTATCACTGTTTTTTCATGGAATTTATTGTGACATATTTTGAACGAGACGTAAGTATATCACTAATTGTAATACGCACGTTTCTAAGAAAATTGCTTTACCATTCGTTTTCCCTCTTTCTCTTTCTTAAGCACGCACGTACACATACGCGCATACGTATAAGACCTTTATTCTACATTTTCTGTTTTCTTCTAGATTGGACCAGTGTTAAAGAATAGCGAAAAAGTGCAAACGATGTTGAAGACCCGTTGGGAAGCGCGCGTTCTCGCGTTTATCTTTTTGAAGCTTTATACTTTTGTTGTCATGGGATATGTCCTCCTAGCGTTTGTACTGCTGTCATATCCGCGATATAATCAAGTTCACGCTAGTTTATATTACTATGGACATGTGCTCTTCTTTTCTTATCCGTTGTTTGCGCCGTTCATCAAACGGTTGCTCGGTCCTAGACATGAACGTCAACGACCGCATGAGGAATAAGACTATAGGATCTTTTTTGCGCCAATATTGAAATATTGCTCCATACGTCGCTCGAGTTGAATCGCTACGAATTGATATCCAAAAAAAGCATAGCTGCGGTAAAGAATGAACACTGGTGTACAGTTACATTATTCCTAGTCTTCGGCGTGTCAGGAAGAATGTGATAACGCATATCTAGCGGAAGATATGGTACATACGAGAACACATGGTCATTATTATCGCATTTCGTAGCAATCACAAATTTCTTAAAGTGTAATTCTTTTCTTTTAGCAAAAGAATATATAATAGGATATTGTTTTGGTGGAGGTTTAATTTATCAATTTTTATTATCGAATATTTTGTGGATTAAGATTGAAAAGTTTTTTGGTTGAATAATATCTGTCGCTCAAGCGAAATACGATACATAATGGTAGGATACTTATATTCTGCATAAGAGAGTAATAATACATAGCTAAGAACTCACAAACTGACGCGTTATTTCAAAGAAATTCCGCTGGTCGGGAATTGTATGTGTGTGTATGTATGCGCGACTGTATTTGAAAGTTTTTACAATTTCAAAGCATGTATCCGAAAAATCCCAACAACATGATGACAATTCCAAACATTTCCTTATTCTTGTGGTACAATAATATTTTCTTGAGTTTGTAATAGTACTTAGCTATATATACGTTTGTTTGAAGTTTACCTATCTAGTTGGTTGCAGTACAAACTACAAATAGTAGAGTTTACGCGTTGTGCTGTTTAACGATATGAACGAATTGTAGCTTATGATACCGTAGCTTATGATAACCGTATTATCGTGCAGGCTAGTCAAACGTTCCAATATTCCAAAGAAATTCAAAAAGGAAAGAGCAACTACGTGTACTTAGGTATCGCGATAAGAATGGCGAACGTCCAGCCGCAGAAATAAGCTTATGGCAACTGTATCGCAAAATACAATGATGTAATTTTATAAACGCAAAGTAACCGAGAGCGCAAAACTGTTATAATCTAATAAGTATGCATAGTATGCGTGCT
This sequence comes from Harpegnathos saltator, assembly GCF_003227715.2. Lineage (NCBI taxonomy): Eukaryota > Metazoa > Arthropoda > Insecta > Hymenoptera > Formicidae > Harpegnathos > Harpegnathos saltator. Next base: position 224,335 of record NW_020230483.1, read on the forward strand.
AAAATTGAAGTATTTATCTCACCGATAGCAATTTCTAATTTTTATTTGCAGTGTTCCGCAATTTATCAACTATCATATCACTCCAGATATAAATACGACGAAGGGAAATTTGATTTTACTCGAGTGGGTGCCTTCCGTACCTACAAAATGTCGATTAAAATGTTGAAATTGCGTCGAAGGAGATATTCGATGGAGAATATAATCTACCTGCGACGAAAAATTGTAAATTTACACGTGTGAAAAAAAGTTTCAAATATGCCTGATGCAGTAGAGAAAAGAGACATAACGGTTTAATTTCAGTAACATGCTATTGATCGCTCTATATCTATCTCTGCGTATACATCTATCTAATATAAAGTATGTAAAATATCGCGAGAAAGACGGTTCTCATTCTTATGTTCGCGCAAATTGCATACATTCTCATAAAAATCTAACAACGATCTATCCATCTTGCGATGTGGCCATGTGGCTTTTATCACGCGCACAGCCCTTATCATCGAAATTAAACAATAGTTAATAATTTATAAGTGAAGAATGTACAGATACTGGTATACCTTGCGATCTTTGAATATCTTGACGTACGCGCTTATTGATCGATCGAATTAGATTGGCAATTAATTGGTAGTATTACCACTTCTTGCTTCAACGTCCATTTATTGATCAAAGATAGAACCAGTTTCTGACATTTTCAACATAATCGCGCGTATATATTAACGAGTTGCAAGATTTTAGATAACTGAATAAATAATACATGTAGGCATAATCAAGTTTTTTTTTTTTTTTTTTTTCATAATATATACTTGGTTTCTCAATATGGTTTGGATATTTTTCTCTCGATGTGCACTTTGGGCCGCGGATGATAATTTAACGAGAGAGATTTTATTATTCTACTAATTTCTGAAATAAAAACTTTTTTTTTTTAATAATTCCTGGAAGTTTTTTTATTAGATCATCAGCTATATCGAGAGTAAAATATCCAAATCATATTAAAACAAGGTATAAATCTGCCGATAGAATTGAGGCTGTAGAACAATTGAAACCAATTTCCTCAATGCGATATTCTTATATAGAATTAGAATTAATAAGCGCGAACACATATGAATCTGGCGGTATTTAAGAACTATCGATTTGTTTGTTTCGTCCTTAATGTTAAAATCCGAAAACATGTCATTGAGTGTGTCTCATTTCCTTTCCGAGTATTTTAATATCTTACGTTTTAATGTAGGAACATTATACACGTATCACACTGTTAAAAGACAAAACGAGAAGCTCGATGTGGTATGTAAAGAATCTGTGAAAAAGGATTAGGATGACATTGGCGAATCAATTATGCCAGAAGTTGTTTGATATAAAAAATGTATTTTTTCTTTTTTCAATTATTTTCTTAAGAGATACATACAAAAAAGATATCGTTGTCTCGTGCGAAATGATTTTCATTTACATTTCTTTTGCGAGAGTAACTACTACCAGTAATGTAACCCGGTATTATACGGTCAGTCGCTCGAGAACCATGCGTACGTGCGCGGAACGTCGTGAATAGGCTCGACAACGCGAATATCACGTCTGCCTGTGAGTACTTTTACTCCTGTGAATACTACACGGCCTATCCTGCGAGAAAAATAATTGACATTCTTCCTGCGATGTGTGAAATTCTCGCCGGGTATCCGGACCTGCATTCGCGTCACGCTGCGAAGTAATGATCGAGAAAAATAGTCCCCGTAAAATTTGCTCTCTCTTTCTCTCTGAAGAATGTCGAGTTTTACGACACGGATCCGACGCGGAATTCTTTGTACGCGTGACTCTAATACGGCCCGCTGGGACCCTGCGGTCCTGGTGCACCGTAACTGTCGACTGGTCCCGGTTGATGCCCCGGTGGGCCGTACTCGCCACCTTGCGTTTCCTTCTGTAATGCATAAAAATAAACGTGCAGGGGAAGATGATGATAAGAGAGAACGAGAGATGTGTAATACGCTAGAGTTTTTGTACCGTAGACCGCGCGTCGCGCGCGGCCTTGACCTTTTCTGTGATTACGACCGGTAGAGGATCTAAGCGTCTAGTCTTACATTCGCGCGTTTAACGAGTTTGTCAGTACCGCATATATCTAGCGTAGATGGAGATCGAGCGTTCTCTTCAGATAATTGCTAGCTACATAGAGAGAATTTTGCATAGTAGTTGTAACCGATGCTACGGGAAAGAGCATTACCGCTCTACGACCGGCAAGTGAATGAGTTTCGATCCGATGTGCGTAGTTCATTAAGCAAGCAGAAAAAGAAACGCAGCGTGTATAACGATATATATTTTTTTGTAATGACGAGTTATAGCATTTAGTGTGTATACAATATAAACGATAATAGCTCTATCTCTACACGATCGAGACTTTGTTGTGGAAATCTCAATAAGCTCGTTCGCTCGCACCGCCGTTGACTAATCCACTTGAGCCGAATGAGCAACTTTCCACGATTATCCGAATCACCGCTTGGCAATCGTATTTTCTTGCTCTTGCGATAATCCCCGGGAAAGAAGCAATCCGCGATGGATCGTTAATGTAAGTTACGCACCTATCCGAGATATATGACGTGCGAACATTATTTATGATGCGCTCAACGTTCGCGTATTTTATATTCGCTCGCCTCGTTCGCTGTGTTGTAGAAATTAGCATTAGAAATTTACATTCCAATTGCGAGACGAGCTCTCTCTCTCTCTCTCTCTCTCGCGCGCGCGCGCGCGCTCGCTCTTTCTTTCATCGATGAAATATTCGTTGGCCGTTTGACCGTTGGAACTCCTCTGGCATCGACGTGTTCCTCTAAAAGCAGCGATTTGTTGCGCGCGCGCTTGCCAACGATGCAAACGGCGTAATACGGATTACGTAAATGTATTACAACTACAGAGATCGGATGATAAGATATATTACACACGAGTACACGGGGCAGGTGCATGCTTGAATTCGCGCCCACGAGTAGCGTGAGAAGTTTACGTAAGAGCTAATCGCCGCACGGAACCGTAAGAGATGCAGGAAGTAACCGGACTACACAAGGCGGAAGACCACACTCGACTTCGTCTTCTCGCCTGAGAGTTCCGAGCGTGAGACGGGGAAAGAAAGAAAGAAAGAAAGACTATCTTACCTGCGTCTTGTAGCGGATGAAGTAGACCTCGGGCTTGCTCGGTTGCGTGGGTGCTTGCGTCGGCAGCACAACGTCCGGCGCTTCCTCCGGCTTCTTCACGAGCACGTAGATCAAGGTCTTCTCCTCGTCAGGTGACGGCAGCGGCGGCAATGCCGGCGCGGTCGGCGTCGGCGGCGTCGGCGCCTTGATGAACACTATTTTGTAGTGTTTCTGCGGCGGCGACGGCACCGGCACATGCTTCGGCGGCTTGTAATCCGGTGCTTCCGGCGGCGGCACGTGCACGTATACGTGCTTGTGAATCACCGGATTTTGCTGAGGTGGTCCGTAGCGGTCCGCGGGTGGCCCATAGCTGCCGCCACCACCACCGCCGCCGCCGCCGCCACCGCCGCCGCCACCGCCGGAGGGTGGAAAGTACGAGCTCACCGGAGCCTCCGGCGCCGGTTTCGCCAGCACCAGCGACGAGCAGGCGATCACGAGAAGCGTGCTCTGTCGAGAGAAGAACAAGTCAATATTTTCGTGTCATCCTCTTTTAAGATCGATTAAGTAATTTTTCTCTTTCTTTTTTTTCTATTTTTTTTTTCTTCTTTTCTAGTTCAAACCGGCACGATTACGCTGCTTTTCGGTCTTCAACATTGTAAACGCGCGAATTTTTACGTCGACACTTAATTTATTTGCTACTGCGGCCTTCAAATAGCGCGAGTTTGGCGGAATCGCATTGATCTCAATGTCCACGTTGTTTTCTCACAACATTGCGAGCGGCAATGTTGTGAGATTGTGCGATGCGAATGACGGCAAAGGCGAGTGCCTTAAGTCAGTTTTAACGGCGCGCGATAACACGCGAAATAAATTACTTGGTCGCGATTACGTTGTGGAAACTCGACAAATGAATGAATGGAATGAAATTCGTGGAACTGTATTACTTAACGGAGTACCCGCGATGCAAATCCGTCATTTGCAATTTTAAACGGCAAACATTTTTCTCCGTGTGAAATTCGACTCGTTTGTACAACTGCGACGCGTTCGTTGCTTTTAATTGAGCTTTACGATCCATTGACTGTGACGCGTTAAACCATCGCCACGGATCACCGGATTTATCGTGACTGTCGTATTTATATACTAGTCTGTTGCAAAACTGTCGAGTCCGACGAGATTCGTGACACATTATTACTCGCATGCGGGTGTTAGCTCGTTAGCGATCTTCAATAAGTCACGCCGTGGCTCCACGGCTGTCAATCACGGAGACTGTTCGTGCAATCTTCGAGTCCTGGCTCGTACTCGTCGTGCCTTCTCGCACCGCGAAACGCGCGGGGAAAGACTCGCGGGTTCATTAATTCAGTGCCATTTTCCACGATGGGCATGTCCCATTAGAGTAGAGTACGGAAGACGATAACTTCAACGCGCGCGCGATAACGCCGCTCGAGCGAGACTTCCTATTCGCTTAACGACCCTCGATCACTTAATCATGCTTTAGTATGCCGCATCGAAACTCGCAGAGCTGCTTTCGCTGTTTTCTTTCGCGCCGTAATTATCGAGGCCGCGTCTGTGAATAGCGGAGCAATGGCGGGAGGAATCCTTTTACTTTTGCTTGGCCGCGAACTGCTTTAATTCGCGAGAATCGTACCGATGCGCGCTCTCGCACGCTCGACGGATTTTTCCTTTTTTCTTTTTTTTTTTCTTTTTTTCGCGGTTTCATCGCGTCGGGAAAACGCGCTTTCCATCGTTCGAAAAAGGTAACTGGCGATGTGCCGCTTAAATGGCTTGGAGAGGAGCGATGATGTAACGCGCGGGATCGTTGCGAAATGAAATTCGTATTAATCGAAAGAGAGAGGGAGAAAGGGAATCCTTCGAGACGCCTGTCTCGCGCGAATCATCTTTCGATGGCGACCGTATGGCGTGTGAATTTTTAAATAACAAAAAAAAAGAGAAACGAGACGCGTGCTGAAGCCCGTCCCCGAAAGGAAATCGTAAGAGTGAGTAAAAAGGCACAAAGTGATCGGATGCGACTGATTGGATGTATCGGCGCGGTTTCGTAAAGGCGAGCTGAAAGCGCGTTGTTCCCATCCAGCGCACCTGGTCACTCGATCACTCGGTTGCTCGGTAAGAGGATTGCGCCAACCGCAGCGAATGCGTAGCAACCGGTCTCTCCGGAGAAGAGATTCGTCCGCTGAATTTTCGTAGTCGCCGCGTTCGCTCGAGCGGAATTCGCAATCGGCGAAAAATCGCTGCTTGAGCAGCATTGTGTCGCTTCGCGCGGGGGGGGGGAGGGGCAGAGGGGAAACAATTTTCTGACTCGCGCGATGAGTCCGCACGTGTAATTAGTGGGCATGATAGAAATGGCGAGGTGATAGAAATGGCGGTGATAGAAATCCTCTACTCGATTAGAACTCGCGCGATCGAAACGCGATTAATTATTCTATCGAAATATTCGTCGTCCCAATCGACGATCACTCGCGCGTCACTTTTATGTTGGAGCCTCCTTAAAAGGAGGCAAGGGAGGAGAGGAGGGCAGCAGAAAGCGAAAGAAATGGAAAATTTCGCACAGTAGTAACGATCCCCCGGACGGACAGGTATTTTCGTAATTAATTGGGAATGTACAAATATCGTGTAGATAATAAAGGAGGCTCTTGTTCGTTACTTACTACCGTAGTACGCATTCTCTCCCGCGTGAGCGACTCAGAGATATGTACTCCCGAAATGTGAGGCACGTAGAAAAAGAAGAACGACGAGCGGCGTTTCACTTGCGAGCTTTCACGCGTGTGGCGTGCGGTCGAGACTCTTCCGAACTTTTATAGAGGCCACCGAGGGGATACCTACGGAAAAGGAAGGCACAAGGAAGGTGGACGTAGTAGTAGCGTCGTTACGCGGCACTTCAGGGGGTTTCTTCTTTCGCGCGATCCACCACCTCTGCCGTCGTAACCGTCGTTTGCCGGTCGTCGCCTCCTCCTCGACTTCGTTGCCGCCGCCGTCGATCGTCGTCGTCGTCGTCGTCGTCGTCGTCGTCGTCGCCGTCGTCGTCGTCGTGGTTTAGTCTCAGTTAAATCTGCGGAGCAAAGGTGCGACGGCTTAGTAGAAAATGAAAGTGCTCGGAAATGAAGATTCATCGTCGTCGCGGAACATTTTCCCCGCCTAACTGCCGCGCGCGCGCGCGCGCGAGGAGGTCACGCGGGGACGCGATTTTTCTTCCGTCTACACATTCCGTGTATCGCATCGACAGAAAAATAGGAGCGCGATTTACGCGCGATCCGATCGACGACGACGCGGCCGGCAATTTATGCGAACGTATAAATTTATGTGCTCGCGACGGATGAAGAGACTATGCAACGGCACTGCCGGCAACGTTGAATTATAACGACCATCGAGATAATCGGTCAAAAGGATTAACGAACATGGAAGCGACGACGGTTTAAAATATATCTTGAGAAGGATGGAGAGGGAGAGAGAGAGAGAGAAGAAGGATCGATCGCAACGCGCGGGCTCTCGAGTAGCGATGAGACAAAAGAGAGAAAGAAATCCGCGTTATTCGTGACATTGGCACGATTTTCCCTTCTTTTGGAATCATCGATTACGCGTGTTACGTAAAACGCGTTTGCGAGCCGATATTTTTAGTCTCGCGCGCGAGCAACGCGATGCTCCTTAATAAAAAGGATACTTCATTACTCCCATGCATATTTCTATCGATCGCCCGACGGGCGATTTGGGATTCGTCTCTGTAAGAATCGCTGTACGCGAGCGAGATTATTCATTGCGCTAACGTAATATATAGGAATTCCACATAAAACCGCTCTTGACATAACTGCCGTCCCGATCGATGGTACCAATGAATTATTCATTATTTACTATGGGGAACGCGTCGCGAGTAGCGAAGCGTGTCGAGAGTAAAACATCGCGCGCCGTGTTGTCGATCTATCTATTATCCGCACGGGCCGTTACCCGATTAGCCATTAGCCGATCGCTCGTTACCCAATGTACTTTCTTTCGCGAGTGCTTTATCGCTTAGTCGATTAGTCGTCGGACGCGTTCAGGACGCGAACGGAGCGGAATAGAGGAATAAGAGCCGTATTGATTTTGCCTTTGAACGAGACTTTGTCGCGTCAGGCGACAGGATACCTGCGATCAGCCTGAGCCTGATTTTTTTCTAACGCGCCGGCAAATGCACGCGCCGCGTACAGTGCGTTGTGACTGAACTGGCGAAGGAAATAAAGTCGTAAATTGCAAATTTACAGGGAGCACTCGATGACTACTGAGTCTATCAGAGTCGCTGCGTAATCCACGAGATCCAGATGAGAGAGTCTACGATTCTAATGGTCTGCGAAATAGCGCGGATCTCTAAATTCAAAGCGTGATCTCTCGGCGCGCGCGGAGAGAGAGAGAGAGAGAGAGAGAGAGAGAGGGAGAGGAAAATCGCCCCTTGAGGATAACTCGCCTCGTCGAGGATAGAAATCAGAGTGCGGACTGACGCAAGAGTGGCGCAAAAATGAAAAGCGAAAATAGCGAAGCAGCTCTCCAGCTCTCTTGAAAGAGAAAGAGCAACGAACGAGCGTACGACATCGAGCCCGAGTAGTTGCCCGGTAGTCGTTTGCTCGCGTCTTGTAGCTCGCAGTTACGCGATCGCATGTCGAAGGTATGACCGGCATTCGTAACGTCGGCCGACTCGCTCGACGACGACGACGACGACGGTGGATCTATCCGCTTGAAAAGTTTTGATATGCGCCGCGCGTGCAGCGCGCAGCATTTCACTCTGATTTCATCCGCCTCGTCCCGCCGTTATTTATTGGACGCTCGTGCACGCGCGTTTAATACGATCGGAGCGGAAGCTATACGGAGGAGTTATTGTCGCACACAATCGCACGTACCTATGTAGGTCAGTGGCCCTCTCGAGAGCGGGAGGACATTACTCTTTATAAAGGATAGAAAGGACACTCTCTACGAAAGAAGCGATGCGTTCGCGCGAGTGTGTATCGAGAGAGAGAGAGAGAGAGAGAGAGGGGGGGGAGAGAGGGACGGGAGAAAGGGAGAAAGAGAGACACACGATATGTACTTGAGATTTTCGACTGCTCTCCGCCGAGAGCGTGAGGAGGTACATTGTCGCAGAAGAATGCTACCAGACGACAGCTCGAGGGGGAGGAAAGTTTGCGCGCCTCGATGAATCGACAAATTGATTCTTTTCCTCGCCGTTACCGTCGCGCGATCGCGTTACTACTACGGGCACAGCGGAGCATGAAAGAAGAATCTGCGACGGTATCAGGCCGAAGGTATCAGAGCGAGTCAAGCGGTTTGCGGGACCGTGCTGATGAGTGTGAGCTACGATACCGTTCGTTGCTCGCAGCGATGCGAGCGAGCAAATCGCGAGCATCGCGAGTGAATGTGCTCGGTGCAATATTACACGGATGCGTATGACGCACAGCGGTATCTGTATATTCTATTATTATTATATCGCATCGTAGCGCAGAGCACCGGCGCTTCGTTTCTCTTTTTCTTTGTCCCTCTCCCTCCTCTCTCTCTCTCTCTCTCTCTCTCTCTCTCTCTAGTACAGATTATCTTTGGCGATTTCGCATGACACGAAATTACCTCATCTCGATAATAATTAATTAACGGTCGACCATCCTGACCACAGTCGACACCGCGAGAACAACTTACAAACAATTAGGCTGTAACTACAGCTGGTGATTACAACACACAATATAACGTCTGATTAACGCCTTTCTCGCACTTCGATAAGAGCGCACAATCTTTCGCGATCTGAGCGATTACTCAACGTCCACTCGGCGCGGAAGTTGTACGCTGTAAGTTGTGAAAATCGATCGGTGTTGAACAAAGTGCGCGCGAAAGCGGTGGACACGTCGAGCGCGAATCGATGCTCGATTCTAATTAATACATTGTAGCAATTTTCACACGAAAGTTACATGACTAATGGCCGTTGGGGACAAGTTTCACCGGCGCGGTGAAACGGAGAGAAGGAGAGACATAGGAGAGATCGTCGGATAGTCGAAGTCCTTAATCTTAGATCCTCCCTCTCTCGTAGGGTCGTCAAGCGCACCTTTGCACTTCCTTCCTTCTTTTGAGCTTAAGCAAGTTCTTCAAGGAGAATCATCTAAAATTCGAGAGCTCTCGAAGAGTCTCTAATCAGAGCGAGTCGAAAAAAATCGGTCACCTCTTTGGTAATATCCTGTGTAGAAAGGATAGGAGATCCACATGTAGCCAACAACGCATCTCGCGTTATTAAGTACCACTCGACTGACCCGACTGATCCGTCCGTCTCTCCATCCTGTTGCCGCATTAAAGTGACGCGTTTCGCGTAGGGAATAGTAGCAACGCGGAGCGTAGAAATGTTAAAGGAGGATTTCGCCGTGTTACACACGGCGATATTCGTATAATCTCCTCTTCTCCGAGCGGGTGTGTCGCAATCGCGCATTATACGATCGCTCACCCTTAGATTTCGACTTAAAACTCCATATAATCGGCCGATCTTTCGAAATTTTCGATACACTGCGGAGAAGCCAAAACTTTCCATTTATGCTTTCTCAAGGATGACGGGATCACCGAGTACATTAATACGTTTCGTCGTGGTCGTTATCGTTTCCGCCGCGGATATTTAAATGATACCTACTACAATCCGGCGAGCTCTCGCGTGGCCTGTGACCCGTTAATGTATATGGTAATAATAATCGAGATCGAGAGATGGAGCGGCGAAGAGATTTCGGCCCAAGGTAGAGTTCGCGACCGCCCTTGGCCGATATAGCCGCTCGTCTTCGCATGTTTGCGCATTGATTTCCAAATCCACCGCTGCTCCTCTCTTTTTCTCTCTCTCTCTCTCTCTCTCTCTCTCTCTCTCTCTCTTTTCATCGGTGTGTACGTGTGTGAAAAATCGCGCGACTCGCGCTGTTCGCGATTACTCGTGGACGACGATGGATAATCACCACCAGACTACCTTCCCTCCGCTCCCCGCCACGGTAGCGTCCACTTGTGTGCGGTGGACGGCCGCGATGGGTGAAAGTCAAACTAATTACGGCGAGTACGCTGCGGCCACTGTTGCTGTTGCAAAATCCACTTTCGGTAAGATGCGATTCACACTAAAGAACGGATAAACCGGAACACACATCGTCGCGCATCGTGCGCGAATAGCACCTCTCTTTCCCCTAATCGTGAGCGCCATCGCGAATGCGATTAATCTCATTCTTTTCCTTTTTTTACCTTACGTAGTCGTGAGACTTACGTTTTGTGCGTTTCTTGTTTGTGCGTGAATTGTATATACACGTAGGCCTATATATTGCGATATCCTGTGTATGCGCGCGCGCGCGAGTAGCATTGATCTTCGACGTGTTTCGAAATGCTCCGAATGCGAATCCGTTGCCGAATCCCGGTAGCCGAAAGTCGAGGAGACCAGCGTCGTTTGTATCGAGTCCGCTGTGCATTCGCTCGAATTTTCTTATGCTTTCGCAAGTTAACGATGTTACGCGCGTATGGTGAAATTCGTACGGTGAAATTCGTCCGGTGAATCGGGCACGATGGAGCATTGCCGAACAGGTGTCCCATTTTATGATCAGATAATTCGCGATGCTCGAGACGAGATCAGAGAAGGAAATGGAGGAGTACTAAAAGACGAAGATGATTCGTAGTAGATATTTCGATCACCCAAATAGTTTCTTTATTATCATTTCGAATATATTGAGTCCGTTATTACCTTTTTCCCAGACTTCTTTTTTATTAATAGCTCTTGATTCTTGTCAAATAAGGACGGTCGTTTTCGATGCGACGATCTTGTTATTTTTCAGGAACAGGCGTAAGGTCGAACTTCTCTCTCAACATCTCAAACAATGGCTTACGCGTCTTCATTAACGAATCGCCGCTTGCGTGTATATGTAATTTGTCTATTCCCGGCTGCTTAACTGCCAGGTATGGACTTATATTTTTAGCTGAGAAGATGACATGACGATCGTACATCGATTTTATGAATTCTTGTACATCGTCATAGTTAGAAATCTCTCTGAGTTCATTCGGGTTTACCAACAAGAAATGCTTAGTTTTATCGCGAACAGAATTCAAGGTGTTCTGAGCTGCCTGAGTCGTCTGGATTGCTTGAGTTGTCTGCTCGATGTTAGTAGGGCTTGTATTTTGTTCTGTAAGATTGAAGATTTTTAGAGAAACATTTTCACTTGAAAAAGAGGGAATCGCGTTCACAGAGAATGTTTCTATCACCTAGCGGTTTATGCTCAGATTCACGTCCGTACAATTTCTGCGCTGTCGATTCCTTCTTTCTCCATATTGAAAAGATGTCTTGATGATCACCAAATTGTTCGTTTCTCTTAAACCCCAATGGGGGCCTCAATTCATACACAGATTCAGACGTTATAGGACTATATATCGGTTTTATCTCATCATCTTCGCAGGAAAATGGAGATGATAACGTAGGGAAGTGATGGCTCGGTGAAGCGAAATCTTCTTCGGAACTATCTTTGGAACTGGTGCCTGCGGTTACTTTTGGTTTAAGCGGCCATGACAGGCTGCTTTCAAAGATGATAGCTAACAGCAACAATTGTATGGCCTAGAAGAAGATGGTAATTCGATTTTACGCGTATTTCTTAAGACCTGACTTCCAGGTCAGTTCAATTTGACATCTTTGAGTTTCTGTAGACTAATTACGATGCTAGGACGTATCATAAATTTACAGATATAGCTTTGTACATTTAGCTTCAACGATCGAATAATTCAAATAGTCGAAATATATTCTTTCGAGCTCTCTCGAAAGAACCAAACACGAGTTTCACGATCGCAAAATTCGAGTCATTCCAACATTGGTCATTGTACGATCATGTGAACATCCCGAGAGCTAGCTCCGTACTTTCATTTACACGTAAGTACGTGTAGATTATACAGCCATTCCATTCCATTCTTTCGACACCACGAAAGCGAAAGCAGGCCGGAACCGACGCGGTTCACCTATCTGTGATGGACCGTGCGTGACGTGACGTGTCTTGAAGTGCAAACGTACGCGTACGAGGAATACGCGATCGCGTAAAATCATTTTTTTTTTCTTTTTTTTCAATCGTAACTAGTAGCCCGATATTAGCGAGTGCTAGCGATTTAGCAAGCTTCCTGAAGCATGTCATGTACGCGGCAAGTGGTAATTGGGTGAATTTTCGACGCTTCAAGTCGCACGTGTTACATATATTCATTCAGCTGTCGTAACGGCAACTTGACAATGAGACCTTTTTATATAACAAAGACACCTTTCCGTTCGTTTGTTCTGTAACTACCGGCAAAATTCTCTGAATGGGTCTTCTCGCGCTGTGATAATTGCGCGTGACTGGTCGTTACCGAGTTGCGTACGCGAATCTCCAATTCTTTCGAGGAAGGGATATCTCAAAGATTGCGTTTTAAATCAAATTTCCGCGTTAACATCACGAAATTTAATACTGAAGTAAAGAGGATTGTGACGTAACTATTGCCCATGTATTGAATCGCTTCAATTTGCTATCAACGATTACCGCGAACGTGAAGGTGCGAACAGAGATCTTCGATAGGTCGTCGCGGTACTCGGCACTTCCGCGTGGAGATCTCTCTGTGTTCTCTGCTCGGCTCGGTAAGACGGAACTATACAGTATATATGCAGTAACTATGCAGTCACGAACGCTATCGGCAATTATGATTTATTAGGTTCTCTTGCTAGCGTAATTATACTCGCGATTAGCGTAGAAGTGAGGAGAAATTGTGTTGGCGGATCGTACACCGAGTAGAGTCTCTAAAACAACGTTACATGTCTTCACCTCTACTTCGCGAGCGGTTTTCGCATGGAGACTCCGATGTGAACAGAACTATAATTGAAATTGACTTTCGTATGATTCGCTAACTACAGCTTATTGGGGCAATCGGAGAAACGCGTTACATGACTGACTTACATGTGCACAGACATATATGTGTAATAAAATATTATATATAATTCTACATTATATAAAATTATTATATACGTGTTTACAATCATATAAGAATTATGCGTGAAAATTTACAATTTCATGTACGTAAAGTCATATAATGACTCAAAAAATGACTCAAAGCATGGCAAAATTATGGCTTTCTGTTTTGAAAGAGAAAAGGAAAAGAAAAATGTAGTAATTGCTATAGTAAGTATATCACTAACCTTTGTATACTTCGCGAACATTTTTCCCAAGTCTTCTAGCGTTCTCTAGTGCACGTACGAGGTCTACTGTCCACTGAGTATTGTGACTTTGGAAACAATACCCCTCCTTTATATATGCGTTTGAAGTAAAAAAATTTCTGTAAGGGATCGTCGTTACCCCTTTCTGGGCTAAAATGACTCCCATAAATTTCTTTCAAATTCCAAATAGCTCAACAAGTAGCTTATCGCACCGCGCCGCCATAAACTTGTCTTCTCTCTGATACATTGTTCTGTCTGAAAATTCCTCTAAGGGATAGTCGTTACCCCTTTCTGGGATAGAACGACTTTCATAATCTTTCAAATTCTAAGTAGTTCAACAGGTAGCTCGTCGCACCGCGCCGCCATAAAACCATCTTCTGTCTGACATATAGATTTACGAGAAAATTCTTTCACTCGGAATTTTCCACCACGAACAAGGAATATAATGTAGTAAGTATGTGAAAAGCATGCTACACTTATGCGTGTAAATAACATAGTTGGTGAAGTTAGTAAAGTAACCAGCTATAAATGTTTACTGACAATGAGATACAATCATGCGAGAGTAGAAAAGGTATACGCGAATAATTTCTATAAAAAACGTGTATGCAGTCTGATGAGTGATTAACGTTTAAGTAAATAAGATATAATAGAAGTGATACTTACCATTCGACAAAAGCATCTGAAAAATCAGCAATCAACGATCAAGATATTTTCGTTTCAGAATATTGCGCTCTCGGCTCGTTGTTCGCGAACGCGTCGCAGTCGATATGTGAAATTTCTGCGCTATCAACGGTGCTCGAAAGAATTTTACGATAACAGGAAATTACCAACTAACTTATACTTGTGGTTATCATTGATGATACAGAGAACAGTATATACTGTTCTGTAATTCGACTTACGATATATCGATTGTTTTGCACAGAAGGCCAGCCGAATCATTCGGGAATTCACTTCAGAGCATATCATAAAGAAGAAAAGGTCCAAAATGGCGCCGCACTTGGCAGTTGTCTGTTGTACAAAATAGGTTATCGGGGAGTACTGTATGCGTCGAATATTGCGTGAGCTTTAACGAGAAACCGTAGGAAATATTATGGTCGGCTTTAGATAAAATTCGTGTGCACGGTGCGTTATAATCTCCCGTACATTGAGTGCATTCCTAAGATAATGGCCGAAAATGTTATCACAAGTAATGACGAGCTCCTGAAAAACATTAAGTCCTTGCTCTGGGGTTCGACGGTCAAAGAGGACGTTTTCAAGCGATGGGCGCAAGGTAATGGATTATGATTCCACATATTGTTGAATGTATTTTATGTAGAAATTTGTGTGCAAAGTTACAATCGTGGTTATATATTACGTCGGTGTATAATGGCCGATTAGCAATGACGGTCATCATTATATTTTCACTCACATGTAACATTATATTGTACTATAGAATCGACACACATTGAGAGATGTGTCGTATATTTTTATTATATTTTATTCATTATGTTTTAATATCATTATTACAGGCTTTTCCTTCAGCGCAGATGAACCTACTGCACTTGTACAGAGAGAAGGAGGGCCTTGCGCCGTAATAGCTCCGGTTCAGGCATTTATTTTGAAGCAGTTATTATTAGAGGGCGATGTTGTGACTTGGAAAGCTATTGAGGCTGAGAAGTGTGATCAATTACTTGTGAAAGCAATGATCGAAATTGTTAATCAAGCTTCTGATATCCAGGATCCTAAGTATTCAGTAGTATATACTAATCACTCAAATGTCTTTGCATCTAGTAAAGAAGCTTCTGATCCTAAATCTGCAGAGTCTATGGTAAATTCAGTCGAAGATACTAGTGAAAGTAGCCAAACTAATAAAACTCAGGTCACAGAGCAAACATTAGAATCAGAAGTTTTTCATTCTCAACTAAGGTATGTTTTATAAATTCTTCTTCTAATAAAGGAAGAACTATTGAATTTTTTGATACTTCATCGTTACATCTTGTTTCAGGATATTCACTACAAACAACATCGATGATATCGAGGATTACTTCACAGAACGGATTGGAATGTTGAAAGATCAATACGGTGTACTACTGCTACTTTATACTGTGATGTGCACAAAGGGAATTTCAGGAATATGCTCTGAAATGTCAGATCCGACAGAACCCATGATTGATTCTACATATGGATACGGTAGTCAAAGTTTGATCAATTTAATGCTAACTGGCCGAGCAGTTAGTCACGTTTGGGATCATGATCAAGATATTGGTGGACTGAGTAAGATACATGCTTGCTTTCTTCGTATCTTTTAATATCTTTTGTTATTTTTCTCACTTTCATACAGGATGTCTTACGAATGATACTTTCGAGTAAAATTTAGCCCAGAAGTCAAATGACCAACTATTTCGAGAGATATACCGTGCACCATGAAATATGCACTAGAGAGAATCTTGTTTTTTATACCTTATTTTAATAATTCCTTTTTGTAGAATTACGTGGTATAGATAAGCAGAATACGGTGGGATTCCTGGCTCTTTTAGAGCATTTGCGATATTGCGAAGTGGGAACATTTTTGAAGTCACCGTCGCATTCTATCTGGGTGTTGGGATCAGAAACGCATTTAACTGTGCTCTTTTCTACTGAGAAGCGATTAGTGAGTCCGGAGACACCGGCGGAACAAGCACGAAGAATCTTCAAGCGCTTTGATCCAGAAGGAAATAACTTCATCTCGGCGAATTTACTACAGGATGTATTGGCAGAATTAGGATTGGTAGCCGATGCGGAATAGTATGTATTCATTTTTGTTCATCAATTCTACCGTCCTATTATCATAGAATATTCCCAATTAATATTTTTATATCTTATGTAGCGTCGATATCATGAGAAAGAAGTTGGATAATGAAAATCTTGGGATAATACTTCTCGCGTCATTCATGGACGAATTTTTTCCCGAGGAACGATGCATGTGTCCGGATACTTTTGTCTTGTATCATTACAATGGTCTACAACGTAGCAATCCGGAGAATAGAGTGAAGTATCATAAGGGACAAGCAGTATTGCTTGAGTGCACTGTGAAGTGTATTATGGATAGTAATCCTATGCTGACAGTCCTGCAGACAAAGTGGCCAAGAATTGAGATACAGTGGGACATAGAACGAAATCCTAGTTTAAATTAGAATTCATAAACTATAAAACATAACGGACGACGTAGAGTGACCTGAGCAAGCGCTTCTATAGGATATCGTCGAGAATTACCACTTCAAAACCGTAGTCTAGTCAAATCGGCCACCTTCTGATTCGGGTCAATGAACACAATGATATCAAGCAAATATATCTGCTAATAAACAACAATTATTTTCACGGAAGTATCTAGCAATTTGTGCATAACGCATATAATTGCTGAAGACTAAATATATCCTATGTCTAAATATTGTATTGTGTCATATTTGTTTTCACACGAGAGCAAGAGTCAACTTATTTTCTACGCAAACCGTAAGTCGTTTTGTTGTGTGCAACGGAATATCTGTATTTTCGAACGCTTCGCAAAATTCTATACGATAGAATTTGACGGTGGTCGATTGTAAGTAACTTACAAATATACAAAATCCCTTGGCGAGGATTTTATTTACTTAATTGTGCAGTTTATACTTCATAATGAGATCTCCCGTTGCATTACAGCGGAAGAATTCGGACTTTATCGGACAAACCATTATTGTATGTTATATGATATGTGATCATAAAAAAAAAATCTTACTCTAAAATATTACAAGATATTATTTTAAAACTATGTGCGTATATTGTTATTTCGCAACTCTTGTCGAGTAGCTCACTACGCTTAATGAAACATGACGATAAATAATCGAGGTTAAGAACATAGAGTTCTTAACAAAAGCGCCTTTTCAACTAAAAATTTTAACCGTATCTTTCGTCCAGTTACTAGAACTATATTTAAAGACAAAGCTATGAATTTGCTGAAAACTAATGTGCGAAATAAAATATAACGTTCTTTCAGGAAGTGAATACTTTTTACCAAATAAATTAAGTAATTATTTGATCAATATTTATTTTATATATATTTGGCCAAATATTGGTCAGTATTTATTTTATGTTCTATTACCGAAATAACAAATTTAACATTAAATAAATCTGCTACTTTTGATTAAAACCAGTTACTGTAATCTGCTTTAGAAGCAGTTGTTTTATATTTATTAATTAAAATCTAAATAAATCCAAAGGAGATAAATTATAAAACTTTATATAATAATCTTGGATCCTATTTTATATTAAATTAGTTTTCAGTACTATGCAATTATTATTTTAAGATATAGTTATGTTAAAACATGAAATTATGTTTATTATAGCTTTATAAATTTAAATTATATCGTTGGTTATTTTGGATATTTATCATTATTCTATTTACATTATAAGAGCAATATGGTTTGTATTTCATGCTATTTGATATTATTACGAAAAGATATTTATTTGATGAATTTTTATTTAATCTATAAGGCGAGTGCCTTATATATAGCGTGCTTTCTTTTTCTTTTATTTCTTAGATTGCGGAACAGTGATCAATTATGTATTATTCGCATAGACAATTAAGATATGATTATTATTAACAAATATTTGCTTTTATTTCTTTCAAGATATAGATATGTATATATACATGTACATTTCAATCGCTCGCATTTTCAACTTGATTGTCATCTCCACCGCTTCCTGAAGAGCTTTCAGAATCGGACTCTTCGTCTGAATCTTTAAGTACTTTCCCTTTAAAATTCTTTTTAGGCCTAAGTGTCTCAAAGTCCGATCCTTCTTCATCTGATGAATATATATTCGAGGCTGCTGAAAATTCAAAATTACTTTTCTAAATATTATCGATAAAGAGTATATCGGTTTATGTCTATTTACTATCGATTATCATTATTTTCTCCGTAATTAAATATCAAGCTTGATTGCTTGATCATTAATTTTTAATGTTTATTAATATAGTCCATAATCGAAATCTATCTAATCTATTCATGCGATATAAGTGCAGGATAAGTTTAGTTACTAACCTTTAGCAGCAATCGCAGCGCCTTTTTTATATTTATTCTTTATAGCAGCTAACGAAATTGCACCCTCATCATCAGAGCCGTCGTCATGATAAGGATCACCACTATATGCTCCTGCAGTGCGACCAGTATTCCTGGTACCACCAATACTCTTCTTCGTTTTACTTTGAACTCGCATGGCCATGCGTAGTTTCTCTTCCTCTTTCTATAAAGATACAAATAAAGACATATGCGATCAGTTACAGTTGTAATTGGAATATACACACACACACACACATACACACACAAACTAGTGTGATTGAACAAAGTTGTACAAACAGTTAAAAATATCGAAGCTTTAAGTTCGGGCAGTTCAAATCGTTTGAATTTATTTTCAAGTTCAAGAGATTCGAACGATTTCTGGTTCAATGGCAAACTTTAAATTCTACGGATAGATCGAATTATGCTTCACTTGATGAAAATTCAAAGCACAAATTGTAATCAATATAATTAATATGAGACGGAGTACCTTTATCATCTCGTATCTGTTTTGATCCGGATTCATTCCCACTTGAGAAAGAACTTTGATGCCGGATGTCTTTTGCGATCTATCGGCCAACGACATGGTCATCTTTCTGTGTGTGAACGATTCCGTAGAATGCGGTCTGAAAGTTAGTTTCGTTCTGAACACCGCTTGGCCTTGTAGACCAGTACCCTGGCGAATATAGAGATGATTGTGGTCGCCTTGTAAGGGTTGTTTGTACACATCGAAGATCTCCGAGCCCAAGTGCAACGACATGCTGCCGTCCGACCATTTGACGAATCTTGCGTTACTCTCTTTCACTATTTTACCTTCGTCGTTAAACGTATCCTTCCATCTCAATGTGTTTTCAACTTTAAGTTTCAAACGAGCTCGACCCTCCTCATCCAGAGTTTCTTCCTCGTCAATTTCATCCTCGTAAGTCTCATGATCAAATGGTCTCGTCTCCACGGACAAGAAATTTGGTAACTTTACAAAGTGTATCTCACGTCCGAGGTCGGTAGTGATCTTTGGAATTTCCACGTCGATTCTAGTTTCTGGCGGTGGCTCGGGTTCATCCTCTTTATCCTTATCATCATCCTATACAAGGAATATGTTCTACATTAAAATATGTATGATCTTCTTGCATAAAACTCTTTTACGAATATAAACAGCGTTAAAGAAGTGCGTTATGTAAGATATAAAAATGGACGAAGAAAAATGCAAAGATTATTCACTTCATATTTCATTAACTTACATCCTCAATAAGAGCTCGATGGCTTGGACCTTCTCCACCGCTTTCAGATCTCCCGCGACTATGGCTTCTACTTCTACTTCTACTTCTGCTACGACTTTTGCTCTTACTTCTGCTCTCCCTACGACTACGATCTCTTTCATGTTCTTCATCTTCTTTCTTATCCTTCTCATCGTCTGTACTGATATCACTTGCATCACCGAACAACGCATCTGCGGTTGGAGCAATGCTATTTTCCTTGTCCGCTATCTCATTGTCGGAATCTGAGTTTATCATCATTTTAGGTCGTTTAATAGTTTTCTCAGTATCTAATGCAAAATCATTATTTTTTCGTTTACCTTTTAATCGCTCTTCGTTATCGCTTTCGTCAGATTTTGGACTTCGATTGTTATCTATTCAGAAGGAAAATGTTATTGTTAAATTGTACAAATATAACTTTTAACTTATCTAAAAGTGTAATTCAGTCAGAAGTTAGAGCAAGGTTGTATATATTTTGAATATTAGAACTGATAAAACAGAATAGTACAAACCTGTCTGTTTGAAAGATCTGTTTGATTCATCGTCACTTTTGTTATCCTTAGGGCTTTTTGATTGTGATCTTTTGGTATCTGATTTTTCAGAGCTTGCTCTCTCGGTAGATGCCTCAAATGATTTTGAAGTTTTAGGAGATACAGGAGATTTCGAATGCCTTTCTGCTGGAGAATGTTGACTCGCATAACCAGTTGATTTGTTGCTTCTGTGAGAAGATACACTTCTAGATCTGTGACTTTTTGGAGAATCATAACCAGAGCCATTGGAAGCTGGTGAAGCTGGAGGCTTAGACTTTCTTTGTTGTGACCTAGTTTCTGATTGCATAGATCTCGGACTGACAGGTGATTTTGAGCTTGTAGAATGCACACTGCCACGTGGAGACTGTGAACGTGATCTAGGAGATTTTTGAGAATCCGAGCTAGAGGCTCTGGAGGCTACTGACTTTGGAGTAGCACTTCTGTGAGAACCAGATTTCTCACTTTGAACAGAACCAGCACTAGAATGTCTAGAACCTGATCTTGCTGGTGATGGGCTTTCTGACTTGCGACTACCATCCAATTTATTTGACTCAACCGTTTGGCTACTGGATCTCGAAGATCTACCACTGGCATTGGATACAACGGAACGTGCTCCATTCTCATCCTCAGAGTTCTGCTCACTCCTGATATTGTTTGACTCTTGTACCTGGGCTTGCGATGTTGGACTACCACTACGACTCGATCTCGAGGAAGCGGACGCATTGTCTGATTCCGATCCTAAAAACAGGATTGTATATGGGATTGGAATATTTGTACTACACTTTACATTCAAAGATAAATTAAGTAATATCATTGAAAAATTGTGATTAATGTTAAACTAATATTAAACTTTTTTATATATAATTATAGAGGTTGCAGAATGGAATAAATGTAAAATGATCGATATTACATACCAGAGTCACCGCTGGAATCGCGCAAAATATCTCGTACCGGCGACATATTCACTTATTAACTATCACAGACGCAATATGCAACATCCACGTTGGCCTGCGTTCAATTGAAATAACCTTTTTTTCTTCCAGATATGGTTATGAGTGCTTGCAGAAAAAATAAATACTTGGACCACGTTCAATTCGATGAATGTGTCGATGCAAACGCAAAGTACAATCATATGGGGCTCCAAATAATGGAACGGAAGAAAAACGGAGATGAATGGAACAAGCAAATGGTGAGGGTTAACCAATCAGAGCAATTCCGTTCCATCGTTTCCTGTGAAGCAATGGAATAGAATTGCTCCGATTGGTTAACTTCCACTGTTTGCCTTTTCCGTTTCTCTTCCGTTCCGCTATTTCAAACTAGGGATAGGCATTTAGGACCAGTTCCACAAGTTGCTTTAAACGGAGTTTAAACTCCGTTTAAAGCAACTTGTGGAACTGGGCCTAAGTCCAGATCTACAATAGGTATAATAAGCTTCGAGTCGTAAGAAATTGGCCAACCACAGCCAATTATTCTTCACAGTCAATTAAAAGTAAGTTGGGATTGGTTAATTTCTTAAAGTTTGCTACATCTATCGTACATGCATAGACAATAAGGTTGTCTGGTTTTTATTGATAAGTTTTGAAATGTTACAGAATGGCCCAATAACAGCACTTACCTTCCCAAAATTAATTCTCTTATCACATGGAAGATACATCAAATGAGATTTAACCGAGTTAAAGGCTTCGCACACTAACGCGATTAGCGACAAACAATAAGCGATGTCCAATAAGAATTCTGTTTTAAAGAAGAAATGAAAGTTCTTTCTTCTGAAAACAGAACTCTCATTAGATATCGCCTATAGCATGTCGCTAATCGCGTCCAATGTGCAAGATCTTTTAGAAGGATTTCTAATAATACTGAGAATACTGCCGGCGTCATTCCATCCATGTTTAATATTCAGTAAGAAATAAGGATTGAATAATGCCGGCTACACGCATCTGTTGCGAATTTAAGAACGCATCCAACATGTGAGCAAGGAGAGCATCCGAGTGATATTTCCGAACGCACCTCTAGTAGTGTTTAATCTGGTGCTAATCAATTTAAATGTTTACTTTGTAAATTTAATCGATTAATCGGTAAATTGACTTTTTTAGAAAATAATCGATGTTATTACAATTCTTTTTTATTTACCGATATTTTAACAGATCGATGTATTTTCGAACATCGTCCATCCCTCTATATTTACTAATCACAACGGGTCTATTCCACCGTAACGGGTCTACATACTCGAACGAGTTTTTACTCTACGCCGTTAGATGGCTCCTGATTATACTTATTGAACACCGATATGCTAGAATATGTTTAGACAAATCTTCCATTTCGACTTTTGCCATCCAGCGGAGAATATCCTTCTACGTAATACAACTTAATGTCTGGTATGTAACAATTAGATAGATTGGATGTTTATTTATTTTCAAATATTACAATTTAGGCCAGCTAAGGAACAATTTTTCTATTTTATTATATGATTTCTAAGTTTTTTACGATCAAAAGGTTAGTCGAAAGATCATCGTATTCTCAAATAGTAGCTAGTACTCAACGACGACTTGCAGTCTATAAAATTTTGTTCATATTTTACGATGTTTTTATATGTTACAATATACAAGATGCGTAATTAGAAATGGATTTAAAGTAAAGAAATGAGGTGCAAGGTATCGTATAATTTTACTGTTGCCTTTATTTTCCTCATAGTATTTTTACGAAAATAATGTAATGTAATTTGTCTCGAAACTCGCTCATTCTATAACTCAGGTTAAGTAGACTCAATCAAAATGACTTTCTCCTTCTGTCTTTTCTCCTTTTTCATCTTCGTTCTTTTTCTCACTTTCCGATTGTGTTTCGCTATGTCTTTCTGATTTCGTTTCTTCGCATTCTTCTAATTTTGTGTCTTTTTCTTCTGCGTTTGCGTTCTCATTCGACTCCTGTTTAATTTCCTCTTTCTTTACTTTGAACTTTGGATTCTGCACCTTTCTTCCCTTCCACCGCTCTGTCTGCGTTTGATATTTAACGGTCACGCATGTCGGAACTTTCCTTTTGATCAGCTGCATAAAATATTCGATTTAGTCGCGGCGACCATATCGTACACTCACTGAAACACGCTTACCATACGGGGTAATATTCTTTTGCTCGAGATTCTTTTCAGCGTCTCGTCCCAGACTTGCTTTTCTTTCCACCAAATACGCTGGTAGTCATTCGCGAGTAATTGCTCGATGCGAGGTACTTCTCTGTAAAATTCGCGAAAATATAAGTGCGAGAAATAAGGCGCATGTCGTGCCGGTTGGCATACGCATCTACGCGCGATCGTTGTACCATTTATTATTATCATTTATTATGGTACTGTTAAATCAATAATTTTCACATCGCTCGTTTTTAAAGAACATGCACTAGTGCAGTAAGAGCGAAACATGTATACTTTATTTCACTCCAACTTACTGCACTAGTGTGCACTAGTTCAGAAATTCTTCGAAAACGAACGGATCCAATAATAATAACTTTGACATGTGCGAACCGGTCGCCCGATTTTCATTCTAATCGCCGAATGTACGACGTACTTTTCATACGAGGGCACGAAAACTTTCGCCGTGGAGTAGCCCGAGGACACGATGTTGTCCGGTGCGCGGCGCGGCACCGCGGGCGTCCATGTTTTCAAATTCGCGTCGGTGGCTTTCATGCGGATGACGCTGGTGGCGCTTGCGAGCCGAGTCCCTGCCTGAGTAATGGCGCGATTGCGATTTGAACGAATCGCCGAGGTTCCCACGGTTCGTCGAGCTTCCCGACGGGACACCGTGATCTCAATCCGAATTCTACGACGTGTTTGTACAGGAGGTTATCGCGGACGATGCGGGACAACAAATGCGAATCAACGTGAATGTGCGACGAGCG
The DNA here is from genome assembly GCF_003227715.2 of Harpegnathos saltator. Classification (NCBI taxonomy): domain Eukaryota; kingdom Metazoa; phylum Arthropoda; class Insecta; order Hymenoptera; family Formicidae; genus Harpegnathos; species Harpegnathos saltator. The sequence goes on from NW_020230483.1 coordinate 248,323, forward strand.
AGGAAGCGACGACGGCTGCGAGCGACGGTTACTCGACGGAGCGCGCAAATGGCTGATGTGGAGCGAGCGTTACCTCGCGAGGTAAGTGTACGCATGTACATATTTGCCGATGTAACGATGAAAAATACCTGGCCTAGGTTATAGTTAGCATGCAACAGAAATGGAATCAGCAATAATGTAATAACATATGTGCGTGCGTATATATATATATATAGATGATACATGCGGGGTTCAGAATATTGCGGCGGGAGGGGAGGGGAAATGCCGCTTGGCAATCAGGCAATGTTCGTTGAATCCGCCATTTTCTTTACCGTGAATTTACGTTGATTGTTTACCGATTATTAACCAACTCGGGATTGAAATCACATATTTTTTAGAGGGAAAATCGCTCAAAACGGGAGAGGTGAGAGAGGAGGGAGGGGGAAAGAGACAGAGAGAGAGAGGGGGAAGAGAGAGAGAGAGAGAGAGAGAGAGAGAGAAAGAGAGAGAGATAAAATATTTCGCAGTTCAAGCAGCATTATTAGATGCAAAATATAACATTTGCGAGATTTACATTAGGTATTAAAAATACCGGCGTTCAGTTGTAAATTATTCGCACTTTTTAATCGACAGCGTACTTAATTGCGAGTTTATCCTAATGGCCTATTTTTATCCGTTATGCAAAATGCGTGAGGATATGGCTTGAGAAATAATTAAAGATATACATTTCGATCGGAAAATACGCGATCGCGATACGCGAGTGTATCAAAACAATAAGCAAAAAAGAGTTACGTCGTTAAGAGACGTAAACATCAGCGGCCGCGCGCGCACTGCCGGAGGATAAAAACAATCAACAATGAAAACGTTCTGAAACCTCAAAGCAATCGTTGTACGTGTTATACTTTTTCGAGTGTACATTACGGCGCGAGCTCACGAACGATGCGTGTGTGCGTGTAGTGCGTGTATCGGTATAATTTCAATTCACGTCGGCTGACCGGAATATTTCGTCGGCTCTTTTGAAGCGGTTAATCGGACGGGCCCTCGTCGACACCGCGTTCATTAATATTTTCGAGTGTCAAATTCATTCGGGAGCCAGGATGATAGATTCGGAAGTCAGAACGGAGGACGCAGGCAACAATACATTATATATCACCAGGTACGTTTGTAAAATTATTTGTTATTTGTTACACAGATGATTTCCGATCTTGATTGACGTTTGACAAATTTACCGAGAACAAAAGAGATTTTCGAGTCGAAGTTGAGGCCGATATCCGCAGTTTATCATTATTGAATAAGCTATGTATAGTTTGTAATAATTATAATTTCATGAATCTCATTGATTACCCCTATACTTGTTTCATATAATAGAAACTATCGGTTCAAACAGCCGGCTAATAGCTCATGAATATTAAACTGTAATTGTTTGTTCCCATTCTTAATTGATGCTTATGCAAATTTATCAAGAATACCGATGTGTCCAAGAATGGAATTTGGTCTGACATTTGTAGTTCATAATCATTTTATGAAATGTAATTTAATAATCATATTGAGTCACGAATCTTCGATTATTTTTGTCAACATGTGCCAATCCTTATTTTACACAACAATATTAATCTAAATCAAATAACAGCCTATAAATACGAATTTATAATTAATTTTGCTCTTATGTGTCAATCAAAGTTTTTGAATAATTTACAGCTATGAATATCGGCCTTAAGCTATGAACATCGGCATCTAATGCGAACCTCGCAAGTGTTATTTTTTGCGTCTAATGCTTTTTAGGCCGCAAGGCATTCTATTTTGAATTTGCCAACGCCTTCTTCTCACGTATGTTTAGCCTTGTCGTTGTACTGAATCCATATTTAAATCTTTATCGGTACACAGCAACTTATTAGTCGCTCAACCACTCCTTTTTTTATCCCAACAACTGTTTCCTCATCATTTCGTTTTAATCTGTAAATCCTATCAAAATTTCCAACGCGTAAACGCGAAAGAAATTATGGCAGACGGATTATGGATAAAGAAAGTTTATTATTTTATTTACCTTTTAAGTCAATCAATTGCCTGTCAAATGAATTAATTAATACTTGCTTATCTCCCGTACTTTAATTATGGTTAAATGATTTGCATTATTGATACGTTATTGATTGAAATTAGGAGTAAATATTAAATAAAAGTAGAAAGAGGATGAAAATATCGAGATAATCGAGAGAATTAAATAATTTCGAAATATTAAATAATTTTGCAACAAGTCCTTTTTTATGGACTATTCAAAGTGAAGAAAACTAGTACTATTGATGCTACCATTTGCAGTATCAACGTACGATGTTGCGTTTTATATGGAGATTGTAAATTGAATTCTCTAAATTCATCGGGATTTACAAAATCAGTGTTGAAGTGAAATTTTGATTCCGAATTCGTTTCATCGTTCACTCGCCAATTCTTTGCCGACCTACGGTGGTATCGGCGTTACTTCGAGCGCTGATATTATCACGCTAATTATAGAAACGCGTGCCAACCGCATTAGTTGCCGTAATAAGAGCGGGCTTTGCTTCGGCTTCAGGTTGCGTGGAACGTTGGCCGTGAACGTCGATTAATCCCGCGGTTTAATGCCTTCACGCATGAGCGTGCGCGCGGAAACCCGCTCGTCCGCGCGATTTAATGTCCTTTTATTAAAGGGGTTAGTCGAGATGCCGGTTAGTCTCGCTCGAATCGGCATCGCCACGTCTCGCCCGTTCTCGCTGGAAACGGCTTCCGGTATTTGCGAACATAAACAATGATGTAAGCCCTGACTGATGTTTCGTAATGCAGGACTAAATCGAACTTAATCGCGACTACGCGTATTCTCATCGATGCACTGTAATAACCGCGACGGCTCGTCGTCCGCCAATCACGTCGCGACGTCGCAACTTATGTAAATATAGCCGATCCCGCTAATTTGCCAATCTCTGCAAAACACGGCCGAGCGTTGCGTCTCTATCGGTATGATTCTAATTAAAGAACAAACTATTGGCGTGTTCCGCGAAATGTAACGACTGTCAAATCGCGGTCAAACGAAACGGGGGAACTTGCCCCGATATTTTTCCTCCTCTCTCTCTCTCTCTCTCTCTCTCTCTCTTTCTCTCTCTCCCTCTCTTGTCGATCAAGCTCGGGAAGGTCGATCTATTAAATCCCGCGAATTAGCAATGTAAATCTCAGCGGAGCGGCAATTAATGCCGGGCGCATAGATACTCCTCGCTCGCGTAATTCCGCTCGATACTTTGCGCTTACATAATTGTGGCGGTCGTTTCGCCGAGAAAGTCCGCGAGAGAGCTCGCGGGAGACGAAACCGAAAGTGGTCCTGTCGAAAAAATAAAGAGGGACGGGGAGTTTATGCGCGGATAAATGTGCGAGGACCGATACAATCGCGAAGGACAGTCGTGTTCATGCTAATGAAGCTCTCTTTTTCCCCTTGGCCTGTATCGATGCTAATCGCCTCGCTATATGCGAGAAAACCGCGTGTCACACACGCGTGCGTGCCTTTATATCGCGAGCAGTCTCGTATAGCAGGACCACGCCCGTGTGTACGGAATGAAGGTCGATCTCAATTTCAAGTTCGACATTTTTCTTCGTCGTCGCCGCCCGAATTCCTTATGACTGACTGACTCGTCGACGGCGATCGTTGCGGCCGAGGGGAAAAAAGGAAAAAGCTCAACTTGGAGCTTAATGACGTAGAGAGGAGACGGTTTTTGCCGCATCGATCTCGTCGCTGCGCGGGAGAGAGACCACCTACCTCTTTTGCTTTCTAATTATTGCTTTTCCGTCGTTTGAACGCTTCTTGTCGAGCACATAGACTACGCTATTTCTCTGTGTAATCGAATAATTATTTTTTTCTGCCTGACAATGTGATTAGATTAGTTAATGAAGCTCCGAAGAAGAGAGAGAGAGAGAGAGAGAGAGAGAGAGAGAGAGAGAGAGAGAGGTATAATGATTGCTTGATTAGCGGGAGATACTTAACGAGAGATATACAGGAGTGAATCGCGCTTCTCCTCGCTTGCGAGACCTCTCGCGTCATCCTCAGCGATCCTTATCGCGACTGCGATTACCGTGTATCGCTTTTATACGCAAAACAGTCCCATTTCGCGCAATGACTCGACTCGAGGCGCGATTGAATAGCCCAACCGTCGCCGTCGAGACGAGAATTCTCTCGTCTCCTTTTTGCGTGGTACATAGAGAAACGACTATCGCGACCCAAATACTATTTGCAATCGCATTTACGGACAATGCAGCTGGCTTATTTTTTTCGTTTATCGCTACGTCGAGATCGCAGAAAGGATTTCTCGCCGGCATAATTGCGTGCGCGCTCGCTTTTGGTCGCGTTTCTTAATTGACTTTTTTTTTTATCGGATTTAATCTGGTTACACAATGTCGCCCGCCGTCACACGGATCTCGCACGCACCCACAAAATTTGCATAAAGGATATCATGTTCCCCACAGGCCGGAATTGGCACGGCCCGCATAATCCCGCCGACTTTCTGGCGGCCGTGGTCGCGATCGCCTTTGCAATAGCTTTGATATGCAAAAGCGCCTTTTCGATTCGCTCCGCACGCGTGTGTATTTCCCATTTACGAGCTCTCCGCGTCGATCACGCCGTCGTCGTGCCTCGCACCATGAGATACCTTGCGGCTCCTTGCGAGAATCGCCTACCGTCGCCTCGCTTCGCCGTCGCGTTGGCGGAAATTTTCGAGTCTAGTCGGAAAGCGCGCGTTTGTTGTGCATCATTGATGAAAACGACCGGTTAAAATCCTATCGTGTCTTTTCCACGTCGCTCGAGCGACGTTGCATGAAGAGTCACTCTCGTGATGATTTAATCGAGGAATCATTCGGTGATTTAATCGAAAGAGAAATATCGAAGGTAAAGGAAAAAGAAGAACGAGGATACGTTCGCTTAGTAATCTCTCGTCGTAATGAAACGCGCTTCGCCCTGTCCCCGTACGGCGGACACATCACTGAGCTGAGACGCCAGATAATTCGCGGATCATAAATAAGGAGCGCGAGATTAAAAAGTAATTATTTGTCTCGGGTATACGCTTGGTGTTTTACGGCAGCACGAGCGCGAGAGAGGAACGAGCCCGAGAAAAGAAAATCGAAAGTTCGTCGGTGCGCGACACGCGGCGCCAGCTGAATTTCAGAGATTGGAGGACGGGACCCCGTCCCGTCGTAGTCGTCGTCGTCGTCGTCGTCATCATCATCATCGGGACCCGGTTACGTGATTTGGCAAATTGCTCGTATCGTTAATTAATGGGAAAACGGGCGTCACAGGTGCGCAGCTGCGCTCGCGCCGTGCCGCGCCGCGTCGGGCCTGGCAGATGCGCAGGAATCTTTTTATTTACCTCCGTCGTTTATAACAACGCGCCGTGATTATGGCAAAAGTGAATCTGGGTCGGAGAAACCTTCCGCTGCCGCTGTCGCTCTCGTTTTCGTTCTTCGTCGTCTCCTCTTCTCCTCCTCCTCTTTCTGTCTTTTCTGGTTTTTTGTTGGGTACTTTTTCCCTTCTCGTCGGGTTCTCCTTTTTTCCCTTTTTAAATTTTATTTTCGTGTGCCGCGGCTGCGGCTGCGGTGGGCGGCGACACATCTGGTGCGGCCCGATGAGCGGAACAATCTGGTATGCAAATGCGCGCGCAACGCCGACCTCGCGTTTTCTTTTCGCGGCGCGCGCGCGGCGACTAATCGAGAGAGCGACTCAGCGCGACGGTGTTAACGAACACGATACGGCGAACGCGTGCCGCTTTGTAAACGTTTCACGGGGGTAATCTTTGTTGCTTAATATAACGAGCGCCTATATGCCGCTGTGAACTTTTGCGCAGCTAGAAACTGCGAGAATTAATTGCGGGAATGGATCGCGGGTTGAAATTTTACAAGGAGCGACGCGGCGCGTTGATTTTACGGCCAATTACGGCTGCAGCTGCGTTGCGCGCGTTGCATTTGCGTAGCCAGCGCGTTAGCCGGTCGGTGAAAAGATCGTCTCCCGCAGTCATTTCTCCCGCAAAATATTACACTTCCGTCGGGTAGAAAGCGAAAAGTCAAGAGCGCGGACGAATTAACCGCGGATATTCCATAACCCGCGGAAATTCCACGACTCGTCGCTGCAATATACGATTGCGCGCGATTCTGCGCATGCAATCCAGATAAGGCCAGATAAGGGAACGCTTATTACTCTATGTCGTCGCGATAACGATACATGGCGCCGCGGGCTTTGTTGGCGTTTCTCCGGCGATGCGATCGCTCGTTATAAATTAAATTCGATCGCGTGCAGAAGGACGCCCGGTGTGTCTTTCTACGATTGCATCGATGTGTCGAACATTGGCTTCCCCGGAGGAAAAGTTTATCGTCGTGGCCGGTAGCCAAACGTTGCCCCTTGCGACAATACTGCTGTTCCCAATAGCGTTTTTTTTTCGATTCGCGTAACGGCGATTGCTCGTCGCGGAATGTCGCGGCGTTCTATCTTGGAACACCCGTTGCCTGCGGCAACGCGCCGTTTCAGATCTGATCTGCGTTTTGTATTTCGAGCGTTGAAACACGGTGGCGCTGATCGTTTGTCACAATAAAATCGAGAGAAGGAGAGGGACGGGGAGAAAGAGAGAAATAGAGTCCGTGTGAGCGGAGAAATCGCGAAAGATTAATTAAGAGGACCCAACGCCCGGAGTTCTCGCCTCGTATTCGCGATACGACACAATCCTCGCACAGGAGACGGGATTAACGAAGAGCGAAGGATCCCCGATAGTCCGAGGATTCTTCACTCGCTCGTACACGTGGGACGGCGCGAATTGCTAAATCAGTTCGTGAGGACGTTCCGATATCTGTCAAGCGCTTTTTAGACGTCTCTCGAGGATCCTGTCGTCTGTCTGAAATGTATTAACCCTTTGCACTCGGAATGCCACTATAACTGGCATGAACATTTATTCCGGCAATTCGAAATGCCAGCTGGACTGGCATGAAAAAGATTTAAGGACAGAGAGTAATAAAACGATAAAATATGGCGACAATAACAGTATCATACTTTGAAAAAGGTATAAAATTTTAAAAATTTTGTCAATAAGTTTACGTATAAACTTTCTATGTTTCCTTTTCTCAGCTAAAAAGTAATCGCAAATTTTTTGTGACGAATTATATTTATAATTATGGAGTTGGTGGAAGGAAGTGTGGAAAAAATATTTCTCGTATATGTAAAGGGTTAAATATCAAGTGAAAATTGTACACAATCATCGAGTTATGTGGCATAAACTCGTACACAGCAGAGATCCTTCCGGTGCGCAAGTTCAAAAGCGTACTCCTCGTTGTGTCTGTATCTGTATTTTTCTGCCATTTTTATGTGTTTTTCTTTTGTTTTGCAAAGACGACGAAACGCGCTCGGAAACTCTCGGTTTTACGGGCACGAGTCGGGTTGTCCTGATCGTTTCTCTTGATTTCTTCCGGGAGCTTCATACGGAATAAAATCCTCCGCGGAGGAGAGACTGCAAAGACGAAGGTGGGCGATGCTATTTACGGGATCGCGCGTTCCACAGGTAATCGTCGCGCAAGGGGGGAAAATGATTTTCGATCTGAGAATAGCGCGTGCACGCGCGCGCGCGCGTAACGGGTCAAATGCACAACAACACAGCAGTTTCCGTTGGAGAACGTGATTCACGATCCGCGAGAATCAACCGCCGGCCGGTTTCTTGCTCAACCGCTCGATGTTTCAAAACGCGTCTGTGCGCGGGGCATCATCGCGCGGCGCGCGCGGAGATTCGAACGATGAAAGAGAAGAAGAAGAAAATGAGGAGGAGAAGGAGGAGGAAGAGGAGGAGGAGGAGGAGGAGGAAGGAGAGGTGCTCAAGTGAACGTGAGATCGCGGGGAGCGAGCACCTGCGAAGAGACGTTCACCGGCGCGTACGTGCAGCACGCGATCTATCGATATATCGGCATCGCCGATAACATCCCTCGAGTAGCCGAGTAGCAATGAAGATTCTCCGGCCGGTCGCGGCCCCGCAATAAGAAACACTCGTCGCGCAATTTTCCAATGGTTCTGTAAAACATCGTGAAACGTTACAGGACGTGGTTACACTCATCGATCCTGTTACGCACTGTACGTGCTGTCCAAGAGCCGCCGCGCCGGTTGATCCTTGGGAAGGGATGATCGCCTGACGCGTTAGATTAAACGTCCAGCCTTTCCAGCTTTATTTCTCCGCCCGCTCCTCTCTCCTCTCGCTCGCCTGTTGGAATGTCGCGGAATTCTCGCGAAGCCTTCGCATTCGCAAACAAACTCCTCTGTGAATCTCAAGATGAGATAGTCTCAAGATCAAGTTGCGAAGTAGTTCGTCTCGCACGAGAGAACCCTTTTGTTATATTTCTCATATATTTGGATCGGAACGAGTCTCCGAGAGATGCAGTCGACCGTCGTCGATTAATCGTCGAAGTGGTTTACTTCTCCACTTACGTCTTTCAACGTTGAATTGCAACACGGTGCGTTATAGGCCCGACATCCTCTCGTCATCATATCGATCTGAATATTTTGCAAATCATCGCTTATGAAAGCGCTCGATAAAAGCGAAAAAATTCGCGCCGCGACGAGGATAAAGAAAGTCGATCCCTTTTTACCGGTCGGCGCGCGAGCGCGTCTTTCGATCGCGAGACTCCGCGGAAAGAAGCTCATCTCGGCGCGGCTTTACGACGGTTATGTTAATTAGACTGGCCTTTCGACTCCCGCCTGCCTGCTCGCCTGCTTGCTCGCTGCCTTGCCTGTCGATCGAGACTCGGCGCTGTTACTTAATCCGTGTGCCCCGACACGATCGACGATCTACATTCCCGGACGATCTACTTTCAGAAACGCTCCTCACTCTCGTTCTTGACCGAACCTCCAACGATCGCGCGAATAGACGTTAGATCTTCCCCCCGAGTGATCGATCGATCGATCGGCCGATTCGAACAAGTACGTCCTAGCGCTTCGAAGCGAACCTCGCCGTCGGCTCGGAATCTTTCGCGTAGAAAGTCCGACAAGACACGATTGATGCTTTTAACGCTCGATAACTGAATTACGGTAAATAACGAACTCGCGCATGGGCGCTCGCGTGATGCGCGCGACCGCCGAGAGGCTTCCAGTCGAGCGTACTCTCCGCGAAAAGTAGCAGCGGAGAAGTATTAAATCGCGCGTGCGCACAACGACATACGAAATCCGATTCTCTCCCTGGGACTCTTTTAATGTCATAATTCCGTGCGAAACGCGACAGCGTCTCTCGCGGAGAAATGTCAACGGAGAACAAGCGGCACATGAAGAAACGAGAGAGAGAGAGAGAGAGAGAGAGAGAGAGAGAGAGAGAGAGAGAGAGAGAGAGAGAGAGAGAAGAGAGAGGAGAGATCTCCGGGCGGACGAGAGCGCGCGTTATTGTAGAGGCTAGTCTCGCTCGTACGTTAATCCGCGGATTGCCGCGCTACCTTTGGTTGCGTCGGTTGCGTTCTCCTTTCAGAGCTCGTCTGCCATAATCGCGCGCAAACCGCTTAGAACGCTCGCGCGTCCGCGCGATTCGCCGGCAATTAATAAAATCATTTCGCGTGCGCTTCGATCCGCTAATTACGCCGGCGAAACACGCGTAACTCGTGGCCTCCGCGTTTCGCGCGCCGGGGAAAAGTAATGGCGTTTTTCTCCCTTTTCACCATCCCCCCCCTCCCCCGCCACTCCTCCTGCCCTCCGGCTGTCTTTCTCTGATTCTTTCGGAAAACTTCGGAATCGGCGGATCGATTGGGAAAGAGGCAAAGAGGGTGCGCCACGTTACACCTGCGGTAATTGTCGGTAATTAGTAACGCGCTCGAACGTAATCCCGGGTATTTCGCCTTCTAATCGCGCGGGGATAAATCACTTTTATTAATCGCGCGATTGCGAAAGCGAGTCCGGAGAACGCCGCGAACTGCAACTTTGTAATTCAAGCGCGAGCGCGAGCTCGTTGGCCGGCAACGTGTCGTGCGCTCGACGCCGCTTATCCTCGTGGACTTTCCGTCGTCCCGACGAGCGGACTCTTTTCGAATCCGCGGACCTTGAACTCCGCGGATTATGTCATCGGTAGAGCTCATTGCAGCGGGCAGAATCTATCTTGAAACACCCACGCCGCGGAAGAGTCGCGCGCGAGATCGGCAAAAGCTCGGCGGGAGAATATCGGAGGAATCCATTCCTCCGCTCGTTGCGGCGATTACTCGGCCGAACGACCGGCGGATTGCGTAATCTTGATGTATTCGTTTACAACTATTCAGCTGTCAAAAGCGTTCCTTGTGCCGAACCCTCGCGAGACGCACGCGATTTGCTCTTATTTCCCGCGATAACAGTCATTAAGCGGCGAAACGATCCGGTCGGGGAGTGCGCGGGCTAAATCATTACGATATTATTCAGTGACAGGGTGTAATCATCGAAGGCGAAGTCATTAAGGTCCAAATTGCACGTCGGTCCGCTCGTTGTGTTCATAGCTTCTTTATCCGCTCGCGGTCTCGCGCCGCCGCGCTGCTCTGCCCTGCGCGGCGCGCCCCGACAAACGGAGAGGCAGAGACGAGAGCAGCAGAAACTTAAATTCGATCCTCGAAACGTATCCAAATCACATAAACAGCGATTTTTATTGATTTGTGTCGTGCGCATGTAGTTTACGACACTCTGAATATATTTACGGTAATTTATTATATGGCCTCGTCCGATTTTACGGCGAATTTACAAGTTATCTGCACAGTTCGTGTGCGATTCCGTAAATATCCGATGTAAATAACGCAACAAACGTACCCACATCGAGGATCCTTGGACGCACGCATCAGTCCCGATCTGCCTCTTTTTTCGTTCTTTATTATTTTTTTTTTGCGAACCACGGCCGGATGATACGCAACGTGAAATCGCGATGCCGCGAGATTCGCGACGCTCGACTCGGCTTGAAAATCAGGATTCGACTCGCGAAACTACCGCCGCATTTTCCATTCACTTTGCGATCCTCGTTCTCTCGGCTGACTATATATGTTAGCGAGGAGCCTATCGTCGTCTCGCTCTTTCGCCACGTTTTATTATTAGGCATGCGTTATGGGTTCGCGACGATTGCGCAAATACGTCGCGGGACGAGTTTGCACCGATTGAATTTTCATTGCGTCCTCGCGCATATTTCGTACCTCGGCGATCCTCTCGTCGATCGAGACGTAGGACTTTCGATCCGAGAGCCTCTCTCTCTCTCTCTCTCTCTCTCTCTCTCTCTCTCTCCCTCCCGAAAATTTCGGAACTTTATTATAGCAAACGCCAAACGAAGGCCGAAAGTTTGTTAAGTAACGCTGTTTCGAATTCACGCAGTTGGTCTGATTAAAATCTCTCTCTCTCTCTCTCTCTCTCTCTCTCTCAAAGATATAGCAGCCGTGTTGCAATCACGCGTTCCCTGGTAGATAGAAAAAGTTTTGAATGTTACATTTTTATGAACATTATTTACCATCTGCATATTATCACCCGAATATTATGAATATTATTATCTGTATGCATGAATATGCATGAGAATGTTGTATCTCCTTCCATGAGACAGGATATATTCACGCCTTTTTATACGTAACAACTCCCAAGAACTAAGTATTTTTTTTTCTTTAATTAATTACCAACCAACGACGAAACTTGCACGCGTCTCCTTCGCGAAAGGAATCGCGGTCACGATGACGTTTCCTCGACCGAGGCGCGAAGCCCGCTCGAGATTCGATCGGCACGATCTCCGTCACATCGCGGAGTATCGGCGTGTTTATCGTTAATGCGTCTAAATTAACCCCCCCCCCGGGGCCCCCTTGTTGCATAACACAGCCCGTTTATCCGGCGGTCGTTTGCACGTGCGAACTTCGCTCATGTTCGCGAGTGGTTGCACGACGTTGGCCACTCTCGTGGATCACGTCGGGTCGCAACCCCGTTTTGTTTCGCACGCGATACCGCGCGATTACGACGGTACAGATGGATAATCGACCGGACCGGTGTCGTCACACACCACGGTGGCGAGCGGGTAGCAGGGCGTGAGGGGGGAGGGGGGGGACGCAGGGAAGGAGGAAGAAAAAAGACGAAGGATTACGGAGTGGTAACACCGGTGAAAGTAAAGTATCGTTCACATAAGGATTAGCGCGATGCAACTGGGAAGAGCTGTGATCGGCGCATCAATTCGCGTAAGCGCACTCGTAAGAGTCAATAACTGCGCTCGCGCTGCGTTTAGGTCGGGCTTCCGATGCGCTTTCTATATAGATTTCTACACGCGCGCACTTTGCCTCTTTTCTTTAATTTGCACTTGCCCTCCTTCTTCGTCCACTTCTGGCCTGACGCCGAGGAGAAGGCGCGTAATTATCCGTTTCGTTCCGAGCACGAAAAAGCCGAGCAAGGATCGCCGCGCATCGTCGTGTATCGTCGATACGAGGAGCAGCGCGGCTCTGCAACGCGATTGTATAAATCCGCGGCGCAACCAGATCCTCGCTTTCTCACTCGGCCGGCCCGATTAATCCTTGGATTCGCGGATAATTTACGCTCGGAATGAAATCATAACAGCGCGGATATGTTTCCACTCTTACCGCCGCGCCGGTGCGGCGCTCGGCCAGCGCGCAATAACGCGGATAGTCAATTAATCGCGTATTTTGCACGGGATTTTGTCGCGCGGAGAATGAGCTGGCACGGCATGAAATTAACCTTTAATACAATGACGATAAAAAAGCAGGCAGAGTCGAGATATATTCACGGCTATCCGAGTTTCATGAATTATGAATTCCGTGACTTTCGATCGCGCGGTGACTTTCACTCGGTGATCCTTACGCAGGACGAACCGCTCTAGCGGCAGTCCGGCGGCCATCCGGCTAACACGCGTTCGTTCCTTCCTAGAACCGAGTCTGATTTCCGATGTAAGTCGCATCATTATTACCTCTGTATATCGCGATACCCCGGTTGCCTTGCTAACGCCGATCTCGCTATATTCGGTCGAGACGTCGAGGCGTGTCGCCACAATTAGAAAGCACATTTTACATGATTTTCATTTTAACGATTACATAATGCGTGCGCGCGCTCTGCCAGCAACAGCAACAACGAAATTCATCGTTCACGTAATACCTGACGAAAGGGCAGCGAAACGCGCGCGCGTTCCTCTATCGAATCCCGCGTAATCCGATATCTCGACTCGCCTTATGACAGGCGGCTGAGCAGTTGAAAAGTGGCCCGGTACACGCGAGACGCAACACATTAGGGCACGTAGCGAAGCGGGTCGAGCCGAGCAACGGGCTCCCGATTTCTAATTCGTTTAGGGTGTGGAACTTAGGGCGTATGTTGTTGTTAGCCTCCGGCTCCGGCCGGATCTTTCTCAAGTATGTCGGAGCGAGAGTATATACAGCTGAGCGCGCGGTGTGTTTCTTGCTGCGAGATCGCGGGGAAAAATCAACAACTGGCCGCGAGTCGCGATCGTCGCCGCGACGAAGTGCGCGAGAGGCGAGAGGGAGAGTTGAGCTGTGCATCTTTTTTCGTTGCATCCGCGAGGAATACTGGCGATTGTTGCGCGAGCGCGTGCCGTTTTTCCGCAAAAGTTATTAATGTAAATAACGGTAGAAACGGGGCGCGGTTAATTCGCCGCCGCGCCGCGCCGTGAGCAACATTTCAGCGGGGAGATAATACGACGACGCGAAGTATCCCGGAGAAATCTCCTCTGTTGTCGATTGGCCTGCCATTAATTGATCTCTGCCAGCGTTTTTCTGGAAACTCTACCTTTCCGCGCGTGTAACGGAACGCACTGGCATTTGCCGAACTCCTCTATCCAAGCGCGATGACCCCTGCCGGCGCGATTGTAGCCGGCTCTGGTTCTCCTCGCTCAACAGTGCCCGGGGTGTTCGATCGCCGCCGATTCATCAGCGAGTTCTTTCAAATCCGCGGGAAGACTCGGTTCGATTCCCATCGAGGGGCATCGGTTGACAATGAATTAATGGAGCGCAGTTAACCGCTTCGGATCGTTTGCTTTGCGGCTCGCGGCGCGGCGGCTCCCTCTTGCCCCCCCGCTTGCCGCGATCGACGCGAAACGAATCGCTCGATAAGGTTCACGAACGAAGCCGACCGGCCGCCCACGTCGCGCGTTTAACGGCCACCGCTTCTTCCGTTTATTTGTTGTTTCGTGACTTGCGAATTAATCTCGCCTTTGCATAAAATGGAAGAGTAGGTGGAATGAATAAAATTTTCGCCAGAGATCTTTCCGCGAAGTTTCAGGTATCCTCGATCTCTGCCAGCGCCTCTCTCTCTCTCTCTCTCTCTCTCTCTCTCTCTCTTCCCCCTCTCTCTCTCTCTCTCTCTCTTTATCTCGCCCGCTCTTTCTACAGATAATTAGGAAATATCCTGTGCAATTTATCGTCGTGGAAAGTTGTCTCGTCGTCCGAAGGGCCGACGAGGGAGCCGTTGCGGCACATTGTTGTATATTTAATCCGCAATCGCGCGACCTTACTTTAATGCGCAGCCGTCATTATCCTCGTTGTGATTGCCACTTCCTTTGCCGCCAAGTTATATCTTTGTTATTATTTTCGATCGAAGGCACTCCGCTCGGACCGGATCCCCTCTTTCTTTTCTCCCCACGATTCAATCGTCCCGTCGCCGTTCCGCCGTAAGATAACACTTTAATTACACGGACGACTCGCGCTCGACTCTTCCCGAGGCGCAATCTTACCGACGAGGCGCATTTCACCTCGCGGAAGAAATCATTGCAGCGAAGCGAGTGAGCGAGCGAGCGCACAGCTGCCGTTCGCGAATCCGCGGAATTCGCGATGGTAGGTTCCGCGCGGCCTACACGTGTAATTCCGCGCGTTACATTCCGCGATGGGTGCATTCCGCGCACGCGGAATGCAGCCGATCGTTAATCGTCGCCGCGATACGTCGCTTGAATATTCGCGCGCGGTGTGCTAAGTATCGGCGATTGTCGCTATTGTGAAAAAAAGGCGATCCTTCGGCGAGGGGAGGATATCTCTCTCTCTCTCTCTCTCTCTCTCTCTCTCTCTCTCTCTCGTGTATCACGAAGGAATGGCGTTCCTTCGAGCTTCTTGCTCCAACAAGGACCGACTGTTGTATGGAGGATCTATTTTCGAAGCTCTTGGTGTGTGACTCTGCAAAAATATCGCACCACGAAAGCTTGAAGCACTTTCGATCCGCCGATTTATTCTCGCGAATCCTTTCGCGAGTCATTTCGCGAATTTCTCCTTCGTGCGTCTCATGCATCTCGCAACTCTCAAAATTTCTCCTCCGAGCATTCAACGCCGCATTGGCGAGACGGTCGAAGGATACGAAGGATACGAAGGAGCGAAGGGTCAAGTGACGCGAGTGTTCTTTTACCGTTTTCCTTTTTCCAATTCGCGCGAGTAAGAGGCGAATCGCGAAAGAGCAGTTCTCCCCGCAGGAAGACGATGGCCGGCCGCCAGCTGGCAGGTCGAGAGCGAGGCTAATGCTGGAGTAAAGGTTATCTAACTAACAAATGACGCTCGGATACGGCTCTGCGCGCTCGCATCTTCTCTCCTGCATCCTGAGCGAGCGAGGATACCTGCATCGCGCGGCGCGGCCGCGGATGCGATCCTTGCGCCTGGCGCGAACGCATCCGCCGGACGGTCCGTCGGTCCTTGTTATCGCGATCTCGCCGTCGGGATTCTCACGAGCTCTCCTCTCGCTCCGTCGTCTCGCCGTCGACCGGCCCTTCCTCGTAGCGTCATTTCCGTTGTAAGAAGCGGAAAAGAAACGAGCGTATACATGGGGTGTTCGATCGAATCGCCTCCGAGTCGACTCGCTACAGCACTCTCGCCTTGCGTCATTCTTTTCGTCGCGCTTTCAATTGCGCTAGATCGTATTAATAACATTATTATCTGGCTTTCTAACGAAGCCCGAGTATCTCTTGTTCTCAAGGAGCGACGAGATGCAATTTTCTTGTTGTTTTCCATCATTTTCCGCCTTTATTGTTCACTTTCTCTTGATTTCCCACTCGATTTGGTGCGCTTGGTGCGATGTCGTCTCCTTGTGTCTGCGAGCGAATGTGTCTCGACTTGAACGGCGGAATGCGAGCCGAAGGGTGCGTGCGAAGAGACGCGAAGCAAGTTGACGACTTTCCATCCTCCCGGTCGCGTGCGGACACGTCGTTACGCGCCGCGAAATGTCAAGGCATCCTCGCGAGTGAAAGGACGCGTCCTGCCGCGCGCGGCTTCGCTTCGCTTCGCTCCGCTCCGCTCCGCTCAGCACCGTGCCTCGCCGCTTGCCGTTTTCGATCCCCGCGCGGAATAATTAACAAATTAATAACCGTCGCGGCTCTAATCGGCCGCCGTGCCGACGGAATCGTTTCATCGAAAGGGGCGCGCGGTCTCAAGGATTGTCCCGCCAGGATAGAGAGACGCAGGAGCGGACGCTCGCTCCTCAGCTCAAGGGCCATGAGAATCGAAGCCTGTTCGGTACGATACGAGCGATCGAGAACGAGAAAGGAAACCGATTAACATGTGTAATTACGGAGGGAAATGTCATTTCGTACTTTATTGTCGCGTGTATAAAATATAATATTAAAGCCGGGGGATAATGATATTCCGGTAGACTCATTATTAGAGTTGATTGGCTTCCGCATTGATGCATCATTGGCGAAATACATATTTATCAAGTAGACTACGATAATTAGACGTTTATACTCGTCTGATTTATATTATTTCTTTGTGCAACGTTACCGATTAGCATCCGATATGCGTCGTCGTCGGCGTCGAGTGAGAGAAAAAAATAGCGAAATACGATATGCTAATGCAGCGTAGAATTCCGTGTCGATGCATAATCGTCATTATTTCCGCAGTGATGTAACGATAATCGCGTCGAGATGAAAACATTCGATATGGCCGGCACTTACAGTCTATAACTTAGTCTTATACGCTTTTTAATAACACGTATGTATATATATTTTTTTTAATATTATTGACACGTGATACGTTTATGAATATTTATTATATCAGGTAAATGTTAACAGTTTCACCTTTTATAATTAATTGAATTGAATGATTTTGAATTAATTGAAAAGAACCTATATTTGAACCTATATATATCTATATCAATATCTATATAAAAATGAATAATTTCATAACCTTTGACGAATGATGCATAATAGGGAGAGAATTATACCGAGAAGAGAAAAATCGATTTGATCGGTTCTTTCCGCGCTTCGAAATTCCGTTATGTGTTTGTCCGAGTTTGTCCGGGTGATTCTCGCAGAAGTATGGTTTGATATGATCGCCCTGCAACAAATCCAACTCAACGTTAGTTACGATGTAGCCGCAAACGCGTTACATAGCGCCCGAGCGAAGAGAATGCGCGAGAGTTGGCGCCGAGAATTGTTTATTTGCAAGGGGGTAACCTCGTGTTGACGTTAAAATATAAATCTCGTCAGAGGTCAATGAACATGTAGTGTACAATACCGATAAAAGTGACTGCACGGGCATTACGAGTGATACTTATGATCCGCCTGGGTCGGTTCGCGTATCTCGCAACAGCGAATGTCGATTAAAGTCGACCCGTACGAATGACCCTGTTAGAGACTGAATCGCGAGGATCGCCATATAACCGAGGTGGATCTTCCGGCGGAATAGTAATGCGAAGATGAGGAAAAAGACGCCCCCTGCGTCTTTTGCGCGTCGCGAAAATTATTTTCGAGACAGACACGGTTTTAAGAGTATATACCTGCTCACATTTTCATTTCCCCGCAGGTGTATTGCACAACAAAACCACGTACAAAACAATAATAAACTTTCGATGACAATGATTCCTTTAAAAATAATTTATCTTTAACGAAATACGCGCGTTTTATATGCGCGAGTTATATGCGTATCTCTCTCGCTTCTCCCATTTCTCCCACTGAGAAAAGCACAAATCGCTTCGTGATAAAACCGAGTTCTCAGGAGAACGCTTTGGTTTCTATCTTTTTTTCTTTCTTTTTTTTCAGACGAAGCGAAACATACACAGTTGTTGACGTCAGTCGCGGGACGATCGCGGTATACGCTGTAAACGTTAGATTCCACAAAGTTGCTTCATCGCCGTCCTCTTCCGGTAGACCTTGCGTTCTCCACGTAGGCGACGTAGATCTTCCCGGAGATCAAGCAACTCTCCTCCGTGATCCTCCGAAGACAAGGCGCGCCTGTGCTGAACCAGGTCGTCCCACGGATAGAGAAACGTTAACGGTGTGGCCCCGACGTCGGTGGGCGCCCATTAAAACTAGGATCCACATTTAGACGCCTGACAAATGTGACGATCCGCGATGTTGTATCCACTCTCGGAGCGCGCACGTCCGAGTTAATTGTCGGCGGCAATTAAGACCGGCCGGTGTTTTATTGAACACGCGCTGTAGCGCCAGTGGAATCGTCACGCCGCGTCGGGATCATGGGAAAGGGTTATATCGTCCGGCCGAAAACGTAACACACACACACACACACACACAGACATTGTGTAAATCACACGGCTAATTAAGCCGCTGACCGAACGTCGGCTTGTCATCGCCCTGGAGATGCTCGCGAGATCTCTGGACCAGCGGACGACGACGACGACGACGACGACGACGACGACGACTCTCTCTCTCACCTGTTGACGATCGCTAGCAGGGCAACGGCAGCAGATGTCGAGGTAGATAGGTAGGTGAGTCAGGAAGAAACTTCCTCGTTTCGTATTTCGGTCCTAACGAGATCGCGTCGTTATTCGCGGTTTGATCGCAATAATGACGTAATCTTACAACGGAAGCCACCGAGTGACATAAAGGTGACGCGTTTTACAAATCTTAGTCACCCGTAACGCGACGATCTTTATGCTCGTCTCATCTTCGCGGAGACGGACAATAGCGTCCTGACATTACGCGTACTGCACGAGATAGGAATTCCTAACGAGGATGCGTACCTCGACTCTTTCACGTGGGAAAGGAAGATATAGTGGCATTCCGTGACGCGATCGAACGTGTTTCATATCGACCACTCTTCCACCGATGAAGATTATCTCGTGGCGGTTCCTCCGTTGGGCTTTCAACAGTCTGTAGGAAAGCTTTTCTCATTTTTTCACGCGGCAGCGTGTTCGTTCGATGAGAAAATCATGCCGTAACAATTAGCGCTCCAATTACATGCTCCATTCGATTAGATTCGAATACAATGTTGAAATCGTCGGTTATCGCGCCCGCGCGCGTAATCGCGGAACGACCCGCATATATTTACTGGCTCGGTTAAGTAATACACGTCGGATGAAGCGGATGAAACGGCTGAAATTAAGTATCCATAACTCGTTGAATTTTTATGGCTAAATTGTCATTGTGCCCCGGTCGCGAGACACGAGACGCGAGACGCGATCCGCAGATGAAGCTACGTAGATAAGACACGGGACCTTTACATGCGAGGAATAGATGGCTACATGCTTAACGTATAAGCACGTTTTCAAGTGCATCTTAGAAGAGCAAGTGATTATCCTCGCGGAGCATGAGAAAGGCACCGCGATGCGGGTATCTCCGAATGCCTCTGTTTAATTTATATCACGACTCCAACGTGTACCCGCGTGCGCTGCTCCTTAAATAGACTGAGATATTTCAATTAAGTCGCATAAAGTTAACTCGATTTGCGAGGCGAAAAATTTCATTTCGCGCGTCTCGAATAAATTGATCATTGTGCGAAATGTAAAGAGTGTAGGTTTGTAGGTTAGGACACTCGTCAAGCCTAGAATAACTCGAAATTTACGGCTTTGTTGTGGTCGATCGCGTCAAGGGACGCGATCGTAAACACTGCTGATGTCACGGGCAAAAAGTTCGATCTCACGGCTGTTGCCTTGCCCGTGGAAACATTCGGACGGGTGGGGGTTTGCGAGTCCTTGATCGGCAAGGACCACGCGTAATTTACCTTTTATCTCGTCAAAGCACACCGGCGTGGTAGCCGCGTCGTCGAATAAAATCACGGACTTAACGGCTTGCCGATCGTTACGACGCCCGTAACGAAAGCTTTCGTTAAGCGAGGCGCCGTTAATTGCGCCCGATTATCCTGAATTGGCGCACGTGAAAAAGGGGCTCCAGGATCTCGCGTAAATCGCGCATTTAATTGCGCGATGCGTACGTAACTTTGTCGGTGTCGTCGCGTTTAAACGACGCGCCTCATAGCCGTGCTTTAGCTAGATTTTCGATGCACGTTTCGTCGCGGGTGGCGAGAGAAATTCCAGCGGCGGAGAAATCTCGGTACGATTTAACTTATCATTTAGCGTAATGCAAATTAAATAATATTAAATAATCGCCGTTCGGACAATCTCGTGATACAATAAAGCTGAGTACACTTTTGTCGATACGTCGTGTAAATGTCGTGAGATATTGCCGCGATGTAGTCAAAACTTTGGAATTTGTTGGCGATGCAACGAATTTTCGCATCATGTTCTTTTCATTTTAATAATTTTTCATAGCTTCTTGTATGTGTGTGAGTGATCAGAGGAATAATTTTTCATTTCAGATCAACGATTAATGTGATCGGCGTTTTTCATCGAACAACGTGAGACGGCACTTGGAACGTTTTCAGATGCGGAACGACTCCAGGGTGCAACAGTGAGTCATCCATGGACTTGATTAGACGTTGCTTGACACCGATGGACTTCAAGGTGAAACGGTGAGTGACCCAATTAAAACACTCTCAGAGTGTATGTTATTATTAGCAATGTAGATCATAGTCGTAGATCCGACTAGTTTGCGCGAAAGGAGCAACGAAATAATGTTTGGTTTAATTCAATATAATTACTCGTATATCTGGTAAAGTGAAGCGCAGAAGGATGCTACCGACAAGAAATTTTTTTTTCTTTTTTTTTTTTAATCAAGACGTGTCGGTGAGTCGTTGCGCAACATAACGCGGAATTTACACGAACCTTTCAATTTTTTATCTTTCGATTCAAAGCGTCTCGTATTTGCATGTAAATGATGCAAAGCATATTTCTATATATAAGCTTGGTTATTATTATCGTTATAATTAGAACATTGATTATACAGTCTCAAGTCTCGAGACACGAGTCGACGTAATAATCCGCGAACGAAGTCAGGAAAGGTAATTTTGCGAGACACGCGGTATATTCGGCTTCGCTATGGCTGGGAAATTGTCAGTGTAGGAAAACTGTCTTTCGACGGAGGCGTGTTTGCGTTACCTGAAATCTTTTTCCACGAGAGCAAAGCGCGAGCTACGCAAAACAATTTGCAATCGCGTCCGCGTCGTCGTATAACGGACTTAACGCACGCAAATCACAAGCTACGGCGCTTTAATAAGCGTCGAATGCAGATAGCTCGGCGAGATACACGGCGAAACGATCGGCCAAAGATCCAAAGCCGTTGCCGCTGCTGCGGCTTCGAAAGGTTACAGAGACAGGGAAGAAGGGAGGGAAAAAAAAACGCGCGATTCGAAATCGTTCCTTCGCCGCATAATAATCTGATGTCGTTTGCGCGCGCGCGCGCGGTTACGCCATTTCAGGCTGCGTTTAATATCGGAGGACGCGAATCGAGATCGCGAATTTCCCTCGCGGACGCACGTGCCTCATTGATCCGCCTTGTTGTTGCGTAAATTCTGCTTCGATTATTATTTCTCGAAAGTGCGAGCTGCAAAGCGAAGCGAGCCGCCGCGATTTCTTCGTTACTTTCGAAGATCAGCCGCTACTACTTTTCTTCTTTTCCTTCCTTTTCCGTTCAGTGCCTCTCGTGTATTCTCATCGGATATCGGATTTATAAAATTTTCTTTTACTTCTCTCGTGTTCAGTCTCGCTCTTCTAATTAATTAACAGCATTTATGAGATATTTCATTTGTCTGTGATTATCTGTGATTTTTATGATATTTTATGATTGATACACCTGGGAGGTAGGAAGAGAGAAGCTAATGTCTTTGTAATTACCCTCATCATTGTAGCACGTTCGGTTAACACAGACCGGCTCCGTCAAGCTCGATCCTGCGATCACCGAGATTGTTGTAACAGTCCTTTTTAATTTTGATGTCTCGGCTAAACTTATCGCGAATATCGACAGTTACGATTCGGGCCGCCGCGCGATATGCACACTTCATTATTACCATATTGATATATTTCTCGCTGCGAGGGTTTTTAGAAAGTCCGCCCCAAAGGAACTAGATAGATCTTCTAGTTAGCCATTATTAACTCTAGCCTACGGAAGATAAACGCGCGGCTTATATTAGCATATTTCCACCCGTGGAGAGCGTGCCTTTATCTACAACGTGAAGTTATCGCGTGACTCCGCAGCACCGACACCCGGCCGCGCCGAGGAACATTATCCGGGAAATTCTGTTCTAATCGCCCGGGGCGAAAAATCGTTATCGTGTTACCCGAAACGCGGTGAAAGTCACCATCGCCTGCAACAGCTATCGCGCGCGCGCTTGCTGTCGCGACTTCGCGGATGATATCGCTACGGGTGATCGTACACGTAGACGTGCGTGCGCGGTATACGTAGGCACTGACGCGAGAACACACGTGGAATGATTATCATACGCACGATGATGAGTGCGTTAATAGCCTACGGTGCAGATTTACTATGCTTGGTTTCTAAGTGGAGAGCACACATGTCGCCCGCGGCGCGCGACAGCGAGATGCACAGAATGTATTCGGATCAGACGGCAATCAGATGTCTATAATGTGCTTGTAATGATGATAGCCGTAAGAGCGAATCTTTAACGTCTACTGGTGACTATAATTACCAGAAACGCATTTAAGAATTCATAACTTGGTCAAAAAAAGGAGATATTTTCGTTTTCTTTGCACCGCTGTAAAGGTGAATTCTTCTTCTAAAAAATGGTACATAAATTGTATGTAGATTCGGTTTAGTCTGTTTTTAGCTCAGTTTTAATGATAACACGTTTTGTCAAATTCCAAGTAGGCATAGTTAGCATTGTTACTGACATCTAGAAGCGCGCTATAAATGAATAGATTGGTATCTGTTGTAATTTTATACATTTGGAAGCTTTCTCAGATGCAAAATGGGAAATTAAAAGAATACAGAAATTCGAAATGGCGAATCCAATATGGTGGACACGAAAATCAAGAAATCAACCTATTTTCGTGAAACCTGGTGACCTACAGCGCCTTTTATGCGGCGAAAAATGAAGGGACGATTGACTATCTAAATGGTGATCTATAAGATATTCTTCTGAAATAGTAAGCTTGACGCTCTGAATGATAAACTTCACTCACAAATATAGTAAAGTTTCAGCTCAAAAATGTCAAGTTGACTATCAGAGTTATGTCGTATAGATTACCTTTCATTTTTCTGTGTGTAGGTTGCTCATTTCGTATATGCTTTTAGGATCCAAGTCATATTTACCAATAAACAAAAAACGAACGATAAGAAAATCCAATATAAAATTCTGATATTTTTTTTGGTTATCACTACTTATAGTCTCAATTGAAAAAAACTCAAATTTTGTTCTTAAAACACTTATAAAAAAAGTCGGGCGTTAAAGGGTTAAACTAATAAACCTCGCGCGAATTGTCGGAATCTCGGGATGTAGATCCAAAGCGGAAACTTCCTCCGCCTCCAAAGATTCACGCGATGCATCGTAAATAAATTGCGAAATATTGCAGATAAAAATACGAAACAAAGTACGCGTGAAACATTGTGCGTATAAAACAAGGTTCACGTTATACCTAAATCTATAAATATATAAAACAATGACATTTCTAGAGAAATATCACTTTTCACTCGTGCATTTCCGAGAATCCTAAAACGACAGTTCGACAGTTACGACACCCAGTGCATTTTCGGAAATTTTAGGAGTTTGGAATTTAGACCGCAAACTTCTGAAAGTCTCATGGTTCAGATTGGGTTTTAGATTGCGAGCGAGAAATCGCAGAGTTTAGGAATGTAGACTATTGGAGATAACGTAGCGCGTCGTGTATCTTTTGATGCACTTTGTGGCACACCTGACAACATGATATTTCCGCAAGAGTGGACTTTTTAAGTGACACAGTATTCCCCTTACTTTCATTTCTTTCTTTCTTTCTTTCTTTCTTTCTTTCTTTCTTTCTTACTTCGTTGACTTTCTATGCTTCGTCTTATGTTGTATCCATTACAGTATGTAATAACGTACACGCATAATATCGCGTATGTGTACTGTTATGCGAGCACGCAGTACAAACCCGTCTAATGCGCGTGTGATAAAGTGGAAACCGAAGCGATGATCGCAACGTTTGCATTTACTTGGCGTAGAGTCGCGGCCGCTTCCTTAGCTCCATCCATTATCTTTCAACCGGAGGCGATTACAGTGCAAAAAGCAGAATGTAGTCAAGTAACAACGCCATAGACTCGCGCGGGAAGACTGGGTTTTTGCTACCGGTCTCTCTTCTCTCCTCTTCTCGCTCTCGCTCACTCTCTCTCTCTCTCTCTCTCTCTCTCTCTCTCTCTCTGTCTGTCTGTCTCTCTCTGTCTCTCTCTCTCTTCCTCACTTTCTCGATATTTTTGTTTTACGGGACATCCCGATTAAAGGGGAATACCGAGCAATCTGCGGACCGTAAACACTCGACGAAAGTATAGCGCTAAATTATCGCGAATGCACTGTTAGCATGTCGGAATTACTAGCGTAAAATATATCGCCGCGCGCCTTTCGTTGAAGTTAATTTAATCGTCATTAACATGCATCTCCGACGTGGGACCATGGCGGAAAAATGGTGAGTTATCGCGTCGATCGTCGGGAAATACTTGGCATCGCGTTCCGCATTCATTTCTGCTACCGTTTAATCGTCGCTGTTGGTTTTGCTGGGATAGATATGCGCGACGGGGCGCGATCGGATTCGAAGTTCGGCCTGCAAGCAATCGGTCTGCAGTTCAGCGAGAATGTACGGGAAAAAGCCGTGCACTTGTAAATATAACATATATGGCGAAATGTAAAAATATTTAGAAAGGTAATCCGTGCGAATAAAGCAAGATCGGAATCGAAGATCGTTGCTCCGGCAATCTCGGCAAACGATATCGCGCGCACCTCGCGCGGAGTGTCTCGCACACGATTTAACTTTGTGTCTAGCACGTGTGATTAAATATTTTATTCAATAACCCGAGGACTTTCCGATATGATCGCTATCCTCCGCGCAGTCTCGCGCACGTTAATTCGGTATTAACCTCGTAGATAAGAAATCCTTTAATATCCCGTCTTAATCGTCGCGATTAACCTTATCGATGAGCGAGGGAATAAAGTAGCCTCGCGATCTCGATAAGAAAGTCGAGTGCTCCTTTTCTCAGGATGTAGCTCCGAGCGATGCGAGGGGAGTTTCGCAAGAGCAGCTTTAATTTTGCACTCCGTTAGGCGATAAAATATGAATAGGAGTGAAGGTCTATGACGAACTTTGTCTCGCGCGTGAAATACGTGCAAGTGAACGGTGGTCACACGATGCTCAAACCGTGGTCACACTAATTAATGCGATCGCCTCGAGGCGATCGCGAGTGTCCGCGGTCGTTAGAAGGAACATTAATTACAAAAGATCTCGCGTATTGCCGTTCTTCTTTCTTTCACCGTTTAGAGCTGCAGAAATACAAGGCGTACAAGGAAATACATGTACGTTCGTCTAAACCTTCAATGCGGGAATTATTAGTATTTACTCGACACACATGCGATGTAATTTCCGTCTCTTCTTTTCTCGCTTTTTACACCGCGTGCACGCGTGCACGCAAGTGGTACATGTGAATTGATACGACTAGATTTTTAATTATTGGCGTGTTAGCGGCTTGCACGTGATTGACGTCATTCGATTGACAGAAATAAGTGTAGCCACCCAAGCCCGACGTGAAACAAAGTGCTGCTGCCTGATAGCTCGGAGCGATTCAGGGAGAGAGAGAGAGAGAGAGAGAGAGAAAGAGAAAGAGAGTTTCGTAAGTGTGATTTATGTTTGCACTCCGTCAAACGAGAAGCGAGTAGTATGACGCGCGCGCTTATGACCACGAAATTGATTAATAACGCATCCGCAGAAGCGGTCGTCCTTCGATCGCTCGTCCAATCCTTCTGTTTCACGCACGTACTTGGCGCTCGTTTCTGCGAGCGAAACTGGCTTTAGCGAAAGAAGCTCCTCCATGTGTATAATTTTGTATACCGCGACTTTCGTCGATATCTCCCTGTCATTATACCGCACGGTTAACGTGTCTCGCTTGAACTCGAAATTTTGCGCCGCTTCTCGCGGAATCGAATTTTCGCGATGTAGAGTTCTCATGGGCGAGCGGGTTCTCTCTTTTTTTGTCGTTCAGAAAATCCCACAAATTCAGAAATATCCCCGAAAAAATGAGCGAGGGAAGAAGGAGAGGAGAGGAGAGGATAATGACGGAGGAGGAGGGGGGAGGGAGGGAGGATCGAGTCCCCCCGAGTAATTCTATTCGTCGTAATTTCGTTACTCTCTCGTTTCGTCGATTGAGATTAACGAGCGAGGCTGCGAGGTGAACTGTCTGCACTTTCGGGGCGCGCCTCTCGCCTCCGTCTGAAATTTATTCGTTTTGCACTCGAGCCGCGCGGGTGTGTCGGCCCGGAATGACACATAAATCAGCCTTCACCGAGGCCGCTCTTCTTTCTTTTTTCCCCTTCGTTCCTCGTTCCTCGTTCTCACGAGGAGGATGGACATTATCTCGACGACCGATCCGGAACAGGCGAGAAGTGTCATGGGCGTGTTTTGGCAGACCCCGCGAGATGTTTCGCGCGAATTGCGAAACGTGAGGGCGAGCCGCGAGAGGAGATGCGCGTTAAACGCACTACAATTAATCAGTATCGGGGTCGTCGATTGATGCTAGCGATATTCAACCCGGAGCTCCGTCTGTGCTTTCTTTCTCGTTTTCTTGCTCTTAATTGACTTATAACGTAATTGCAGAGAGCCGCGGGCTCGTTTGATCGATCGATCGATCGCAAGAAACGCGATCGAATTAAATACAGGTCGAGGAGTCAGATTTTTAAGCGGCCGGCGATCGGCGAGCACCGATACCTATAAAGCCGTGATTGTTTGCATCGCGGGGACTTTATTAGTTCGTTGCGGGCGACGTCCGTTAGATTGGCTCTCACCGTCTCCCGTCGATTGGCAACCGGCAATTAACACACCGATACTTTCTGTCGCGCCACTCACGCATGCATCGACATTAATCGGCGCTAAAGATAGCGTGCAAGACTATCCGGTGGCGAGTCCGAGAAAACAAGTTGTTTCCGTGTAATATATTCCGCGATGCGTGGCTGATGGTTGAATTAAACGTTACGATCCGCCGATACGGTGTGTCTCTCGAGATGAGAGATGATTTGCAAATACGAAACATCGTATTTCTGCGGAGTGTCATCTATATTGCAGATTATCGCTAGCTAAAAAGTCCGCTTTACACGAAAATCAATTCGGTATACGATTTAGAGGCTGTTGTCAGCATTCGCTGGATGGAGACATTAAAATGCGCGAATTACACACCGCGCGCTCGACGGAGAGATGTGCGTGGATATATTAATTATGTATTT
The DNA here is from genome assembly GCF_003227715.2 of Harpegnathos saltator. Lineage (NCBI taxonomy): Eukaryota > Metazoa > Arthropoda > Insecta > Hymenoptera > Formicidae > Harpegnathos > Harpegnathos saltator. Next base: position 275,761 of record NW_020230483.1, read on the forward strand.
CGCACGGTACCCGCACGGGTAGAATGCTCGCCGAGCGCAAGGCGGTGACGTGTCGAGAGAATCGCGTGACAGGTAATTAAAGATTAAAGAAGAATCAGGGCTGCGCTCGGGCTGCCTTCGTGCTTCTCGAGTGCACGCGAGCTGCAACATAGAGTCGCGGAGTGACATTTCATCCGCGAACGTGTCATTCGCGGTGACACGCCGGGCATGTCACTCGCTCGTTTCACGTTGATAATTACCGGATATTGTCGTTTACTGCCGATATCTATTCGATAGTTCCCGCGGCTGCTATTTCGGCTGCTATACACATCTCATCTCTGGACATTAATCGTGCATCCGCTCGTTGAAGTGACATTATATCCGGAGACATAATTAGTGACTCCTTCAAACGCTTGAATGCCTTTTTATCTGTATTAACTTCTTAATTAACCACCGCACGGATTTTCATTATTTACTCTGCGGGGAATTTTTTTACGCTAAGCTAATACTAAGGAGATGCGTGATCTTCGAGATCACGAAGAGTGTATTAAGTAATGAGACTGTACATTCTTTCCCCAGCGTAAGAAATGACTCGTGAGAGCCCGTAGTTGGGTAACAACTCCGTGAACTGGTTTATTCGGAGCGACTTTACACGCCGAGATATTTATTGCGACCGATCGACAAAATTATCGACCGTGAGTACACGATGTCGCCCTGTTGTCCAAGGCCGCGGCGGTGGTCGCAGATGCGGCAATGTAATCGAGACGTCGGAGATTTACTTATGCCTGCGAGTAACACACACATACACGTGATTTCTTCTGATTTCGCTCTTCGCTGTTCGCTCTTAACCCCGGTAATTGCCGAGATTCCTGACGATCGCAATTCGCACCTGCCCCTCGGTCATTCTTAAGAGTCACGCGACGTCACATCTTGTGGCGAACAACTCTCCCCATTAAGATTGCGTCGTTGAGCGTTTCGCTCGTTTCTTCATTAAACGAGAGATAACACAATTATGATATATTTACATCATGCACCATTTGCACGAGTGAAAAGTGATTTCTCTACAGAAGTGCAACTGGTTTTATATATATTATTTATATAAAAAATATTTTTATGACTTTTCAACATAACATGAACTACTCTTGCTTGCTCGTACCTTGTTTTATACGTACAATATTTCACGCGTGTCTTGTCTCGTATTTTTATATACAATATTTCGCACTTTATTCACGATGCGTCACGTGAATCTTTGGAAGCGGAAGTTTTCGCTTTGGATTTAGATCTTCCGTATCTGCATCCGAGAACGAAATATTACCAGTCCACCTGTACACACACGATTGTGTGTCTTTCGAGATTATCAATGACAGTTTCCGCAAGCGATAAATCGCGAATAATTAAGATGAGCGATCGACTATGTAGTATATCTCTCGTATCTACTTCTCTCCTTGCGATCGCCTCTTCTCAGATCGCCGCTGGAGAAGCTTCTCCACCGGTTTGCGAATATTTTCAGACCGACGCGACGTTCACCTGATATACAAATTATGCAGCGCGTCTGCAAACTCCGACAATAATTGATTGCCGCTTGAAATCGTGTGGACGCGATTGTGCAACGCAGTCGTCGCGGCTTGATGAGATGTCTCATTCGGTGCAGGTGAGATTAATTTGCGCGTTTCGCCGATTCGTCGTCCGAGCGTTGCGTAACAATATCTTGTTCATCACGCTCGGGCCATCAATCGCTGTTGTATTAACTAATTCGGAAGAACGACAGGCCTGCTCGTGTTGAAACGGGGGAACAACGGGAGTTTTCCAATCGGTAATGTTCTACTTGGAATGTTTTACTCGTATTCGAATCGCGACTTACAAACGACTTTGGTCGTTTCCCCCCCGCCCCCTTGTGAGTTGATTTTCCCGTGAAATTTGCTACAAAATGTTCCTCGATGAAGCGTCTGACGTAAAATATATATTCGTCATTATCAATAGTGACTCGCGTTTCCAACAATAATGAAGTAGTTTTACGGCGGTTTCCTGCAAGAAAGAGAAGAGGGAAAAGAAGAGAGAAGAAGGAAAAAGAAACAGAAATATCTACCGCGTGCATCGAAGGCATTATTTACAACACGACCCAATATTTATGCGTTTTCTGATTGCCGATTAGGTACAACATCCTCGAGGCGCCCCCGAGCCCCGAGGCGCCTCTTCTTGTCCCGTTTCTCATGCTAAAATGCGACCCTGTTGCGCAACGAGTATTATTCAATAACGCACGACGTAGGCCAGCAATAATTTAATTATCGGCGATGCTCCCCCAAGGCCGCGCCTTGCAATTTCGTTCGACGAGGTGAAATTTAATTGATCGTAAATGCAACGGCGATTGCAGTGCAGTCCGACAGGTAGCTGCGCGCGCGTTCGATTGTACAGCGCGTTCCAAAAGCGCCTCGCTTCCCACACTCTCTCTCTCTCTCTCCCTCCCTCTTTCTCCCATTACTTCTTCATTCGCGGATACTCCGGCCGATTTGAATTTATTTTCCTGTTAGCGTGTTCCCCCGCTTTTTTCCCTCTTTCCGTTGCATACGAAAGCGCTTTATCGCGCATACAGCATGCACATATATTTCCATATAGATGGCTTTCGCGTAGGTGCTTTGTGCTCGAGCAGCGTTCCCATTGAGAGATAACACGCCGCCACTTAGAGCCCATTTGTGTCACTGGCGCTGTAGATCGAAGTCTCGTAAAACAAGTAGTCCACACGCACACCCACCGAACATTGTGCAACGCTAATGGATCGAGTTTATTCATGCGGTCGTTGAATGACTCCGATCCGTCGAGTTCCACGTGGCTTTCGTCATGGCTTTGTGTTACACGGAGAAAGTCGTATCGTCGATCGTCATTCGTGCAACGACGACGACGACAACGACGAGCTTTCGAGAGAACTTTAGGTAAAACGCGCGCGTTTGCGCGTCTCGCCGCGTGCGTACACATGCTCGTTGTGTGATACGTCAAATTCTTTATTATTAAATTTATAAATAAATAGGCAGTTTAATGTGTGTGTGTGTGTGTGGGACGCGCATTTAAAAATGCGTGATAAAAACGGTTCTAGCAGCCATTTTGTCGAATGGAAACGATACTGCCACTTACTGGCATTGTTTAGTAGAGGACGAGATTAAGTCCTCGAGTCCTGATATCATCAGGTATTCAAATCTCACCTGTTTTGACATTTCCATTCTGTAGAAATCTACTTTAATCTGATCAAACAATCCGTCGATAAAAGAAAGCGCGGGAAAGCTGGAATACCGCGTATACGGAAGAGCAGGAGAAAAAGAAAGAGAATCCGCGACATGAATGATAACGAGGGATGGATTCTCGCTGAACGGGAGATCTCCACTTTCGCGATTCACTCTTTGCTCGTGCTCGTTGTCGTTGTTGTTGTCGTCGTCGCCATTCCTCTTGGTCGCGAATCTCGATTGACTCTTTCGCGCGAGTCGTTTCGCTCGCAGGCACGCTTATCGTTAATTTCGATCCGCGCGTGGAGAATCGAACACTCTTGCGCGCGCGATCTAACTTTCGTGACATCGAATATGCCGGTTTACCTGTAAGGTGAATGGGTGTACCGCTACCGTGATGAAAGATCATCGATTGCTCCGACCTTCTTAGCTCGCTTCTGCCTCCGTATCGTTTTAGCGGCCTTACAACTCTATACATCCTCTATGACCTCAGATCCCGCTATGAGATCTCTCCGTGTATACCGATTTCGTATGCGCGAATATTCTACGTATGCAAATCGCTCGCCGTTGTAAACTGCCACTCGGGCCCGCAATTCCTGCAATTCATCAGCGATCGAACGTCTCTTGACAAAAATTCAACCACGCTATGTAATAAAACTGTCATAAAGTCGCAACATTAAACATACATGTATATATTAAAACTCTATATAAATACATATAATCAGGACACACGATATCAGGATGATCACTTTTTGCAAGGAGAAGAGAGAGCGATAAACGTGACATTTTTATGTACTTGAACAATATAGCCGCGTGTGCTATTTAACTTTGGCTGTATGCGTCTCTCTTATATGCCATTACATTTACACACTTTTCATTAGAAAGGAAAAAAATACATCCATTCTCGATTTGCTTTTATCTCAACTGTCACCACGCCAAGAAAAGTTCATAATAATTATTATGAAATTTTTTTTCTTCTCTGCGATTCGTGTTTTTTTTTTCTTCGTATCTCTTTTTCCCATGCATTCCCTATACATTTCCCTTTCATTGCATTTCTTTCTACTCTTTCACCCTTTCCTCTCTAATCTCTTTCTCCCTGCATCTCTCGTCTTGCATCTCCATCTTCTATCCGTTATATAAAACGTTATTATTGCATTAAAAATATAACTCCTTTTATTAATCTCCCAATGTGACATTTGGGCAAAGTGTGTTACGTATTTGACTCGGGCGATGACAGCCGCACGCGGCACAAAGTTGACCGCAGCGCACAGTCAGCGTTGCGAAAAAGAAGTTTCCAGATTTCGAGATACATTCGAGTTCGAAGTTTCATGAGTCTTTTTTAGAAAAAGGATAAAAATACAAAGGGGACGCGCTTTCGAATTCACGGACCGGCGTGAAACATAATTTTGTCGCTGATAAAAAGTTCAGTTCGAAATAATGTAGGTTACATGGAGTTACTTAGGTTCCCCCGTAATAATAGATTTCCTCGCTATTAATCGGCAAACATTAACGCTCCACGGGGGCGGGGGGAGGAGGGCGGGGGGAAACAATGGCTGACTCAATGGTGATGCAAACTCTCTCGAGTAGACGGCGAGCGAGAACTCTCGCGAGATGCAATTCGGTCTCGCGATAGCGCTTACACGATCCGCACGGCGTTTACGTAACGTCACAATTTAACTGGCCGCGCGAGAAAAATCGTTTTCGCGCGCGGGAATCCTTTCGCCGTCCTTCTCGCTCCCACGTCTGCGGCAGCCGGCAGAAGGAAGTCGAACGATCCGACTCGTAATCGTCGCGGGGTTAAGTGTGCCCATTCGGCCGGGTTTTACGTTGCCTCGCCAATTAAGCGTATTTAGCAACCGCGATTGCGGTTGGTGTCGTTATCGCGGTTACAATCGGTTGTCAATTGACTTCGATTATGTGATTATGCAGGTGGCTGTGGCACCACCTCTCTTGTTAACGACACATTATGCGCCGGATCGGGAGCGGACTGTGTACTACACTTGCGTGTAATTTCGCTTAAATGCTTAATTATGGATACACCGCAGATCGCTGATGAGACGCGGATGTTATGAATATGAAAGTTCACGATTGATACAACGATGATCATTTCTGACGCGCAACTCGCTCTTTTTGCTATATTTCGTCGCCGGTAAAGAAGAAGATTACATCAGCATTACGGAAGCCTGCTTTTTTTTTTAAGCAAATGCGTCATAAATTCTTTAATCGAGATACTGATTCCTCCGATATATACATATTCGCGGGCCGTTGTAAATTTCACTTTGTCACACCAACGACAGATTATTGTACACTTGTAGAGTAATATTTCTCAAACGACGAAGATTGTCGAACGTGTATTCGACCGATTTATTTATGGGCAACCGATTTATTGTGAGAGTGTCATATATTTACGAGCGATCAAGAGTGCTTACATATACCGTACTTCCAGCTGTCATCAGTCAAACCTGTCGTTATGTCCAGCTTATCTCTCTTACACACGTTCAAACTAGTGTTTCACACACTAGTTTGAAAATTTACGCGTCCGTGACGCGGAAAATTTCGTCGTGTCGTGACTAATTGGCGAGACGGTTGAATTAAAAAGAAACAAAATTCGGGTGGAAGCTGTCGATGGATTTTCTCCTCGACTATCGAGTTCAGGAGGTCAGTCGCCGTAGCTGAATGCGTAATAGACCTCTATCCGGTGCTTATCTTCGCCGTATCGCGCCGTAAAATCGTAATGCACCTCGGCGGTATAACCAGTTCTAACGGACGTTATCTGATGTTTCGGTCAATCCAAACAGGTAGCCTCGGATATCAACGTCGATTCATGAACTTTCGTAGGTCATGGCTGAGGAATAAGTGATTTGTTGCTGACGAGTACATAAGTCAAAATAGATAGATAAATCATTGGAGCGCACACATTATTTCCCGACGAAAGCATATTGTGGAGAATCCCATAAATCTTCCGACGCGCGATTAGTAACGCGCGAAATGTATCATCGTCTCGCGCGAAGCTACCCGAACAATGGAAAATCCAGGAGACATCCAGGAGACTATCTTGTCGAGGTGTGCGTCCTCAATTTCTCGCGATCTCGAGTGCTCGTCGAGCGTCGTCGGACAAACCTGTTGTGTCGGATTCTGCGGAATTTAATCGACTAATTTAATCGAATTTCGAGAAAAATTGATAATTCCGCGTCCGCATGGCCGATGTCGAAGAGCAGCAACCGCAAACTTGAACATTTTTCTCTCGTACGTTTAATCGGCATTCGTCTCGTGGCACACACAATCTCGTGGCGTAAGTGCATTGTTGTTGCTTTTCGTGCGAGTGCATACAATTGGAATGGGGCCAGTTATTTCCGCGAAGCGGCAATCGCTATATCGTCTGATTCCGCGCGTTTTCCATTAGACCAAGCCGAGGCGAGAGAAAGCCGGATTCGCCCATGCGGAATCGTCCGATTCTTTTTTTTGCGGGCTTTTGCCAAAGCCGATAATTTTTCGTTGCCTCGTCTATATAGTCTATAGTCATATTTATGAATATTTGCTTAATACACTCCTCACACATTGCGCGCGTCTCAACATCGCATACCTCACATTGCGCGATCTTCGCCTTCGTAATGCGCGGTATTCGTTAATAAGGTAAGTGAAATAAATTACGCTCGTTGGAACGAATGCTCACGGCATCATTTTTCCTCCGTCAGTAAGATGAAGTGGGATGAAGTACGTTTTATCGGATAGGAAAAGTACATTCATTCACGAAAAAGTCTAATTCAATTAAATGATGCATTGAAATCTGAAGAGAACTTGCAGAGATCGTGTATGAGACCGAGTCGCGCGTGTCGCGCGATTTTGTCTCTTGGTTTTATGACAAATGAAAGCAAGATTTCAAGCGAGATAAAGATAAAGCAAGACAAAGCCAACGAGAGCTGAGTCTCGGGCGATCCTTTTTCTTCTTCTTCGCGTGACACGCGCCTAAAAGAACGGCAAACGAGCGAGAAATCTCGCGTTAAATCGCGAATCGTCCGTGTTACACGCGCGGAAAGTCATACCGGTAAACATGTTTTCCAAGCGGTTTTATGTAACTGTTAAGGCAACTTTCGAACCGAGGTCAGCAGAGTCCGTCAAGTCGCGGCCATCACGGCAAAAAGTCTAATGAGCCATGAGCCTAATTAACGATACGAGTCGAGGATGACTCGGCGCGGTATGTCCGCTCGCGCGTCCGGCCACAATGCGCCTCCTCTCTCGGTGGCTTTGTCGTGCGCGAGCGAGCGAGCGGACGGCTTCGGGTTCTTCTTCGGTTCTACACGTTCACCGAAGGTGCCGTTTCTCCCGATCAGATTAGGCGTGTGAGGAGCGTAGAGAATCGCGACTGATAACGGGCCGGCCGCAGTGACAGGAAGAGAAACGGCGAAAGAGAAGAGCGCGATGCGCATCGATGAATGGGCGAGAGAGACCGGGCCTCGTAATTGCCGCGGCTATTGTTCGATTTTTGCACGACAGCCGCGAAAGACACCCGCCGTCATTTGCTACAGATTGTTCGAACGATAGCCGACGCAGGGGGGGGGGAGGGGATAAGGGTGCGCGATCGCGGGAGAGACGGTGAATTCCGACGTTTCACTGCCTTCAATGTGAAACTAATTAAGGGATTCTCTTCACGGGCGCGACCCGTGATAAATCCCGTGGATTTTGCGATGCATTCGAAGCGGTGCTTCTCTCTCTCTCTCTCTCTCTCTCTCTCTCTCTCTCTCTCTCTCTCTCGGCGAGAAATTCATCCGGTTTCGAGGCTGCTTTTTATCGCGTTTTGTCAATCTCCGAGAGATATTTTGACGAGAGAAATTAGGCTTCATTTCATTATGCATTATGAGGAAGTCCGCCGTGACATTTTTACCGTCGCTATCGTACACGTCGTGCATGTCCCTTGGTATCTCTTAAATATATCTAACGGGTTAAAAGCGTTTGCTTGTACGGTTCTTTCTTTCGTCGGTTTCTTCCGGTTCGATCACACACACACACACACACACACACACACGCTGCGGTCCATGATCCATCACGGACACATGCTTGACCTTGCACGTGCCGTGCGCGATCCCGCGGATCTGTTATTTCGCATCTCACCATCATCCGCTCGCAGCATCCAGCTCCTACGGGATCGTTTCCGTAATCTGATATACACCGAGAGCCACAAACCATCACGTGCTGGCGATTTGCCATTATTGTGCGCATACCTTGGCCCAGCCTGGCAACCTGCAGCCACCAGACGGACGCTGTTCTTTTCAGTATTTCGCAACGTAACAAAACGAGAAATTAATCGGATCGCTGCGCTCTGTCAGGTGTAATTTTATCGCACCGTCCGTTCCCGCGATTCTCGTAACGCGCGAATCACGAGTCTCGCGTGATGAGATAAGAACGAAAAACACAATAATAATTAATGCACGAGAAGCATGCAACTTCCTAAAGCGAGCGAAATAAATTGTGTATATATATATATATATATATATATACGTTCACCGTATCACGCGCTCGCGCAAGATTAAAGATGCATTTAAATGAAATCACAAGTCAACATCTCGTTATAACCGCATAACGTAAGGGGAAGAAGCGGTATATATGTTTGTCTAAACGCCGGCGGTTGCGACGGCGCGCGAACACATATGGTTTAATAAGCATTATAAGCGTTAATGGCGATGCGTGTCACTGCTTTCCTCAAAAATACCGACGTACGGTCGAGAAAGTCATTCACTCACGGTTGGGGTTATTAACGAGCGATTAGCGTCACGCCGAAGATTTACGATAATCCGCCGGTACCGAAAGAGAGAGGCATAGAGAGAGAGAGAGAGAGAGAGAGAGAGAGAGAGAGAGAGAGAGAGAGAGAGAGAGAGAGAGAGAGAGACAGAGAGAGAGAGACACTATCACGTCGCGATTTATCGTTATCGTTCGCGTATCCTGCACCATGTTGCGCCGTTATACTTCGTTATTCCTACGTGCACTATGATCGCACGTTGTGCGGCCTGAGCGCGGGATATATACCGCCATCGTGCTTTATTTTTATTTTTTTGTTGAATCGATGAAAATAGTGAGAGAGAGAGAGAGAGAGAGAGAGAGAGAGAGAGAGAGAGAGAGAGAGTGGCGAGAAGAGAGGGGAGGGAGAAGGGAAAGAGAGAAGCCAAGGCACTCGTTACTAACTAACGATATCGTATTATTCGATCCTGAGTATATCGGTGGTGCGTTTCATGTTCCGTCATATTTCTCATTCGCTTGCAACGGAGAACTGTGTCTAATTACTTAATAGGGGCAAGGAAATACACCATGCTTTTGTACAATATAAAGGTTTATTTGCATTTTATTTTTTATTCGTTATCTCAATTTACATATACAGTCTATATATGCATATATTAAACGTGTATCTCCTATTAACATATGCGATGAGTTCGTTAATTAAATATTTACCACGTCGAGTATGTACATAGCGTCGGCGGTGTTTCGAACACCTCTCTCTCTCTCTCTCTCTCTCTCTCTCTCTCTCTCTCTATCTCTCTCTCTCTCTCTGTCTCCGATTCTATCGCACACGCTTAATTGCTAATTTCATTTATAATGACGCGAGATCTCGGCTTTTTCTTTAAATTACCGGAACGAGTTTCGCCGCAGGAATCACTCTGTATATAAGTTTTCTTTCGATTTTCATAAGCTCGTACTCGATTCGCGGCTCAATATATATTATCTCAAATATATTTGTCAAGTCGAGAAAAAAACGTGTTCGTAAAATATTTCTAACATTTAGTCTGAAATTAACCATCTTAAATATATCTGATCTCTCGCTCTGAATCTCTGGCTGCTATATTTCTCCTTGATTCTCCTTGACTCCTTTTTTTATATTCCTCCGATTTCTCGTTCGTTCTAATCTTGAAGTGTTCTCGCAACTTAAGTAGGATTTGACGAAGGACCGAATCGAAGACCCCGTCGCTCACACCGTCCGTAAGCTTATTCGTCCGCGTTTATTCGCGCGATGTTTAATGCAACATCAACGTCGTTTCACAATCTCTAACTCTCGATTGAACCCTCGAATGAAAAAAAAAAAAAAAAAAGAAAAAAAGAAAGAAAACAAAAAGAAACGCTCCGGTCGTTAACAAAGTTGCTCTAGGAACAGATCCTTAAATGCTGCCGTAGGGACGTTTCCTAGTAAAGGCCGTTACGAGGCACTGTTTGCGCTGATATGGAAGCTCGGTTGTTCTCCGAAGTCCCCGCGACTACTTTCAAATACGAGAGATACTTCCTACAAGCAGCTGCAGGCTTTTCGATTGCATTTGCAATTGAGGTGTTGCAACCGGCAATTGGACATTGCCGTATCGCAATCGCACGCTGTGCGCTCTTGAGGAGAAAGGGGGAGGGGGAGGGGGAGGTGGAGACGGAGGCGGAGAGGGGTTATTAATTGTTCGACGCGCAATAAGGGAGCGACGCGAATTTTCTTCGTCGCTGTAGTACTCGAGCCCTCGTCGCGCGGGTCTCCGAGAGAAGCTGCTAAATGTTAGATTCGATTAGAAAAGACGAGGAATTCTGCATACACGCGTGCATCGCGATTAAGTTCAATAAATACACAGGAACTGGAAGGCACTAGGCGCGCGCATGACCGTGTTACGTTATGTCGTACCGAGAGAGAGCCCGCTTCGGATGGAAGCAACTTCCGCTCTCGATCTTTTTCATCACGTCTAAAAGTCTGGTCATTCGAAAATACATTGCACGATTTAAAGGCTAATTTAGGCACAGAGACACGAGTAAGTCGTCGCGCCCTACAAGTGGCGCGTTACTCGCGAAATATTTTATTTCCATACACGGGGTAACACACAGCAACATCCACGAGCAGTGATGAACGGAGATAACAGAACTCGGCTCGGTAATTTCGATCGAACGGTCAACGAGCGTCAACGAGTTATCCGTTTCGTGTCTGTTCGATGGATATATAACAATCGTCCACGCTTATCAACTACGTGAAAGTTAAGGCACTCGAGCGCGCAGCTCCATTTCCGATCGATTTATCATCCGACGGACAGACTTCGGCTTCGAAAACTTCGAAACACTTGGTTCTTTCGCGAAACGCGCGAAACACCTCTTGATCACTGCTTTCACAGACGCGGCGCAGACACTTTGTAACGATTCGCTCACGACATCTCATTTTCTTTCTCACTTTACTCCGCGCGGGAGTCGCGAATCCCGCAAGTGCCCGCAAGCGGGCAGAAGTTGCGGCGCTACGCGTTGCTCTCTATCGCGACGACGCTCTTCGAGATGGGCGTGAGGATGCTGGACTCTTGATCGGAATTAGGCGGCGTCAAGGCGTCCGCCGGACTCCTGGCCATCACCTGGGGCATCACCGCGTTGCCGTCCGCGTCCCCGACCTCGTCGCAGCGGGCCGCCTTGGCCGCGCCTTGGCCGACGGGGTTGTTGACGCTGCACTTCTTGAAGTGCGTCCGCATGTTGCTGCTCTGCGAGAACCTGAGGCCGCAGTTGGGGCAGGAGTACGGCTTGGTGCCGGTGTGATAGTTGAGGTGGGTCTTGAGGTGGTGCTTCTTGGTGAAAGCCTTGGAGCACAGGGTGCACTGGTACGGCTTGAGGCCGGAGTGCAGCCTCGTGTGGAGAGTCATGTTGGAGCGGTCGGCGAACGCTTTCTGGCAGACTTGGCATTGATACGGCCGCTCGCCGGAGTGCGTCCGCAGATGCTGCTTCAGCAGCATCTTCCGCGAGAACGCCTTGCCGCACTGCTCGCACTGGTGCGGCTTCACGCCCGTGTGTATGCGCACGTGCATGTTGTAGGCGACCCGCTGATTGAAGCTCTTGCCGCATTCCGCGCAGCCGTACTCCTTGCGGTTCCGGTGGATCTTCATGTGCGAGCTCAGGTAGCCGCGGTCGTTGAAGTACTTGCCGCATTCCGGACAGGTGGCCGCGAACTCCCGCGTGCCCTCGTGCACGCTGCGGTGGTACTTGTAGTTGCGCAGCTGGGAGAACTGCTTGCCGCAGTCGGCACAGCGGAACGGTTTCTCTCCGGAGTGCGTGCGGCTGTGCACCTGATGAGCACACACACAGACGAACGCGCCGATGTATCGGATAGACTCATAAGCAACCTTTCCTCTTTTTCTTTTTTTTCCCCTCTCTCTCTCTCTCTCTCTCTGCCCTCTTTAGAAACTCATTTATTTCATATTGCTGCGCGCGGAGCATGGCCTAACACGTGTTTCTCGTTCTAATAACTCATATTCGGGCGAGCAGGTTAATAGAGGCGGCTCGCCTGTCGGAACTCTCTCGATAGACAGCATCCGGAAGAAATTAATTAATTCGTTACTCGACTCGAGCTTTAATTAGGATTAAACGTCAACCGAGGCCATTTAAATGATATAAAATTGAAACGAGAAACGAGAAGAGAGGCTATGTCGAACGCGTGCTTTAACGTTTAACTCGCTCGATGTTGTAAACATGATATTAATAATGATATGATATCATACGATGAATTGAAATTGTTCAGTCTGACTCTGATTCATAGGATCTGAGAGTCGCGAGAGCGAGCGAATGAGTTTCTGTAGAACGCATACTTTGAGGATTTAGAGGGGACGCGAAATAGACACGCGACGTTCCAACGCGCAAATTAATTGACGGAAATTAATTCGATCGAATGAATTAATTGAAATTAAACAACTGACTGAATTAAGAGTTAACGTTCAATGAGAAGCGTACCTTGAGCGACGCCCTCGTGACGAAGGTCTTCCCGCACTGGTCGCACCTGTGGTCGTCGACGGACTTCCCGCGAGGAGGCACTTCTGTGTTAACGATCGTCTCGGTGTTGTTGTTGTTGTCGCTGTTGACGAAGATCCGCTCGTCCACGTTCTTCTCTGCGCTCGTCGCATCCGTCTCCACCGGGGGCACTCTCTGCTCTCTTTCATCAGTATCGATTGTGTCGCACAAACGGCTGATCGGATGTGACAGTTCAGGCTTCGTCGATGTTTGCGGGGCTGGTTGCGAGGTCGCGTATCCGCCGCACCCTCCGCTGCTCTTGCTCGTGATAACATTGTCATTGCCGGTGGATAACGGTCGGGCGGACGTATTGCTATTCTGGAAAGAGAGTGGCTCGTTGCTCCTCAACGGCGCGATCTGACCGGAGGGCGCGAATGGAAGCGGGGAGCTATAGATCTCCTGGATCCTCGGCTCCGGGCCGCTGATCATCTCGCGCGGTCTCGCGTCGCCGTTAAAGCTCGTCTCGCAGTTGATAGGAACTTCGAAAGCGTAGAGGCCCCCCCCATCGTTTCGCGGCACGTTCCTGGGGGATTGGATCCTCGGGCTCATCGATATTATCGTAGACCGTGGTGGTGGTTCGGGTGTCGGCGGCTTCTTCTGCATCTCCATCTGCAACAGTTATCGAAGCGTGCGCCTTCTTACTTGCGCGATCGATCTCTCGACAGCATTTTATCCTCTAATTTTTTGAACCCGAAGATTTCGGAAAATAAGTAAAAAGTTCACGGCGAGACTGACTTTTTAAAGAGCGCGGATCAGAATCGTTCGTTATCTGTTGATGAACACTTTTTTTTAGAACATATATCCGTTGCAATTTACATATATTTATTTAAATTTTTATACTTTTTATTATTTATATCGCTATTTTTTTAGGATACATTTGCATATTTTTTCTCTCGTTTGCGAGCCTTGTGTGACCTTACGTGAGTGAAAGTGATCTGCCAAATCGAACTCACTCGTTACTATTATTAATCATATTTGTTAATTTTCCCGCGGGGAAGAAGGAAACGACTGCGATATGGCGATTACTCGCGCGTAATCGAAACGTCGCGTCGCGGCGTATCAGCGCGTTTCAAAGTTCAAAAAAAGTTCGTCACTTTTTTCGTCGCGACTTTCAGTCACGGTTGCTTTCAGCAATCGGCTCCTTGCTATGCTCGCCGATATAACATGCTTCCGAAATGTCAAGGCATCGCGACATTTATATAGAATAGACGCTAGCTTGCGAGCTCGTATCTTTCTTGCGCACTCATGGTTCAAAGAATGGCCATTGTTGTTTACAAACTCGCGAGCTGATCTTTGGTACGTATCTCGCGGAAGTTTCTATCTAAAAGACGCGTGAATGATTGGTAAATTTCTTTCACCTTTTTACGAATTGCACCCTGTCTAGAATATCATAAATTACATTCTTCTTTCCCGACAGCGATCTTAAGCTCTCAACACCTGTCCCGCGGCAGGAGTAATCGCTCGTTGCGAATTTCAATCGAGCGTAGCGTTGAAGAATAGTTTCCGAACTCCGCGTCCGACAAACATGGCACGAGCCATTGATCGTACGTTGACTGTTTTCCATCTGTTAAGTGCTATGCTAAATGAAACACCTCAGTACTCGGTAAATGCTCACGAACGCGTGCGCGAATAATGAACCGCGTCCGGAAAGAACACAAGAAAGCGGCAATTAGAAAGTTTCCGATTGTGACAATTTAACCGATGCCATTCGACAGTTCGAACGCGCGATGGCTGTGGCCCCCCCCCCCCCCCGGGCGTGACGAGGAAAGCGGACGTCATTAGGATGCAAATTATTCAGACGTGTATATAATATCTTCTCGACGACAGCGCGCCAAATACAAATCGACCCGATAAAATCCAACCGTTAGAGCGACCTCGCTCGTTTGAAAGTACGGCGGTTATCGCGCCATTTTTGCGCATTCCGCGCGGATTGAACAGCCGCTCTCTAATCGAATCAGAGGACACGCGCGGAATTCACCCCGTCGGATTGCACCGCCTTTCACACCTGCAACGATTTCTCTTCTTCTCGTTTGTTTTTCAAATCATGTTCCGCTACCCTTCGCGCCCGTCAGCTTGTTAGTCGGCCGTTTTTCGAGATATTTTCCGGATCCGGCAGATCGCTGATACCGTCCATCACGTTCATTCGCAAGAACTCTCCGACGCCGCGAGAGCAGCGCTGTCATTGCGTAATTGGATCGTAACGCGGGAAGTAAATCGCGAGTAAATTGGCTCGTTCTTATCTCGTTTCAAGCGGAATTTGAAAGACCGAGATCTCTTAAGATGAGACGGACAATGCGTCTTTTTTCAGTCTTCGGTGTTTGAGTATAATTTCAGACTTCTTCTCAAAGAGCAAAACGGACGGAGCGAGAACGTGCTTTCTCCAAACAATGATGCGCCAAGAAACGGAGGCTCTTTTTTTCGCGAGCTCTTTCGCCGCGACGCGACGTGCGCAGGGAAATCTCGGCCGGACCGGCCGGCCGGGTCCTTATCCGCTTCGTCCTTATCCCGTTGCAATCTCGGCCAATCTCGGTGCTCGGTGCAAGCTGCACCGGCGCGGCGGCTGTTTGCGCAAGCGATCGTCGCGTCACGACGAAATCCACGAAATTCGGCACGCATCCCGTCGAAAGAGAAAACGCCCAGGTTCCCAGGTCGTAAGGCGTCCGTAATAACGCGCGCGACGGACGCGCAGCTGGCGTCGCCAGCTGGCGACGCGCAATCACGGCAAGCGCGGCCTGATAAACGAGCGCGGGTAGAGCGGGCTAACTGATAGAGCTGCATTAAGCGGAACGATATCGATCCGAGTGAAGGGCGACGCAGGTGGAAGCTCGCGCGCGCGGGGCCAACGTGTCACCTGTTGACGACGATGCCTGCGCATCGAGCGCGCAGCAGCGGGCGCGCGACTGCGTGCGTGCGTGCGTGCGCGCGCGCGCGCGCGCGGCGTTTTCACTGTCTATTAATTCAATTAACCCTCTTAGCCAGGCGCCGTAATAGCACGTAATTTCTATTAGTGTCGGAAAGGTCGGTCTTGATCGCGCGTTTATAAACGTGGCCGTATCTGTGATCGTCAAGCGAGTAACAACACGTGATACGTGAGAGTCGTTTGCAACTTGAGGAGACCTGCCAGACCAGAACTAGAATTATACCGAACATTTATCAGCGAGCGAACGAATGAACGAACGAACGAACGAACGAACGAACGAACGTTGTCATTAGCGTACGTGAGCGGGTCTCCGTTAGTGAATAAACGCGAAAGCGCTTAATTGCGTGAGTAATCACGGTATTTAAGCGCGGTACGCGTGCTGCGTTGCACATAGGGTGGTCCACACTAGCTCTTTATAGCTCTCGATATCTCGATATCGACAGTATTTCATTGATTTCAAAGATTTAGATCTTGAATTGTATGGATCTGCAGGAACTGGAGTGGAAATTTGCCTTCCAATTTGCCTCGGTCGGCGTATGGGTGGGGTAGAGTCCACGATGGACATTTCGATAACGAACATTTAATAAATTGGACAAGTCGGAATGTAGAGAGTGTCGTAACTTTGACTTCACGCGTTCGTATTCGCGAGCGTCTCATGTAGCTATAAATCGAAACTTCATACCGTTATATTTTGTAATAAAAAATGCTCTGACAAAAAATGTTCCAGATGAAACTAAATTGTTTCCTTGGAAGAATACAAAAATGTAATTTAAAATTGTAAAACTATTCCTCGCCTCAGCTATACGACCGGGAGCTGGGACACTAACCTCCATTCCAATTTGAAAGCCCTTCATATCTATACAATTTAAGACCTCTCTAAATCTTGCTTATCTTAAAGTCAATGAAATATTCTCCGAGA
Source organism: Harpegnathos saltator (assembly GCF_003227715.2). Classification (NCBI taxonomy): domain Eukaryota; kingdom Metazoa; phylum Arthropoda; class Insecta; order Hymenoptera; family Formicidae; genus Harpegnathos; species Harpegnathos saltator. The sequence continues at coordinate 292,556 of NW_020230483.1, forward strand.
TATCGAGCTGTAAAAAGTTATGTGGGCCATCCTGTGTATACATATGAGTTTAGTAGTGTTACTTTCGCTCGGTTTATTTTACTACTATCGTTTTATCGACTGTATATATTTTAAAAAATGGCTAAAACTGGCTCTATATATATATATATATATTTCACACCGTACATTTTATGACATTATGCAAATCTGCCTTTATATGTGCAATTGCAACCGGAGAATGTCGCGCGTCAGCTCGTTCAGCAGTATATCCTTTAAGATCCACCTATAAAGGAAAAGCTGCTGTCGTATTCCAAATAGAATTTCAATGATGTAGCATCTAATCCGGTTCACGAATACTTAGCAGAAGCCGCCGCAAGTACGGGATAACGGCCGAAGCGAGACGTTCGATTATAGATACGCGATAAGCCTTTGATGAAACCTTCGGCAAAAAAACCAGGCAAAACCGGACTCAGGAGTCAAGGTTTCTAACAAAATACGATATCTGATATTTCGATTTCTGTAGCAGCTAACGAACTTGCGAGGAAGTTCAGACACTGCTTCAGTTAATGACAGCAGATTTATACGCGCAATTTATCGTAAAATCATGCAGTGTGTTTCAGGTCACATCTTTCTCGTTCTTTCGTCTCTATTTGCGTTATTTGTTAATGTTTTAGAAAATCATGCGGAAGATTGCTCTCGATATATAAAATACGCTTCAGAGTTTCTCATACCAGCCAACGAAGTTTCTCCTCTTCTCGTCGTGATCTTGCAGAGTCCGCGCATTTATGAGTTTTTGCATTTTACAAGTTAATGGACGACTGAAGGAGTATAAAATTGCACGCGGGAGAGAATGGAGTGGAATCCGTTCTCTCGCACGCGTATTATAATTGGTCGAAAATCGCGAGAGCGATTAATGTCACTGCAACTTCGTGAAACGCGGAAAATGTAGTTTCTACATAATTATCTCGTGAGCGATATATAGAGGTGGCCTGGGATATATCGTGGGCATTTTCCCTCGTTAATCTTGCGCTACGATGACACACATTCGACGTGTCGCCTCAATATGTCTCGCTTCTGCTACTTTAATTAAGGGCGTAACGGTTTATCCTCGCTACGTGCTATTTTGCGAAAACTAGATTCATCGTCGTGTGCAATGAATCACGATACCAGCTGTGTGCTGCTCGGAGTGAATACTCGGCGAGCAAGTCGCACGCGAAAACTGATTAATCTGCTCAATTCATACGCGCGTAAGAAGAGCGAATATACATATCATAAAGTCGATGTCGATGTAAATTTATATCAATCGGTGAACGTAAAAAAAAAAAGAGGTACGCTTGTAAGCGCATTCGAAACTCCTTCAAATTGTTTTCGTTTCGCGACGTGAAACGTCTGGCAGTTATCGGCTCGCGTGAAAATGAAAGAGCCCACCGCATTGGCTATGTATTTAAATGATTGACACAGTGTGGTCGTTGAATCAGCTTCTTTCACAGCCCGGCAAGTTTCCCGGCGTCGTGGACGCAAACACGGACGTTTGATTGTGTCGTACGACGGCGTTCAACCTCAGCGTAGTTCCCACCCAATAGAGCCAGTCTTTTCGTGGGTATCGGTGGGGATCGGTGGGTATCGGTGGGTAAATCCCGGCAACGGGATTTTGACGGGTGTCCTGAAATACTCCGTACATCCTAATCGTGTATGCACTGACCGTGGAACTCCGCACGCTCCTCTCTTTTCGATAATCACTGTAAACTGTTGAGGAGAGAAGTTGTTTGATTCCCACAAGAACCGGTTCTCACATTGTACGACAGGGACCTCTTTTTTCCTCTTCTTTTTTTTTCTTTTTTTTCCTTTTTCTACGTACCACCAGTATATAGTGTGTGTAACACGTCTCGACAGGAGCAGAATGACTTATCGATTAAGAGATTACGCGTCGATTACGCGTCGATGCGACATTGAAGATTAAAACGATTCTTCCCGTAGCGTGGAATTTTTGTGACTCATAAAAGTGAGTTTACGCAATTGCGCGCAGAGGAAATTTGAGATAAGCCGTGAAGCAATTTATTTTTACAAAAACGTAAACTTCTCGAGATCGCCGCGCAAGATGCGCGGCAGCCGAGTGTACTCATCGAGTACACTCTCACCGTGAGTGGAATTGAAAAGCGTTGTCTGGCAAATGCGGTCAGAAAAAAGATCTACCGAAGAGAGCAGCCGCTCTTGGAATCTTTAATTCCGATTAAACCTGGACGGAGCTCGCGATCGACGGTACTCACATCATCGAGCTGACGTTCGACGGGCCTTGTTCTCGGTGAATGATGAGGCCTGATGATCTGGCGCCACGGCGACGCGGTGACGCGGTTGGCCACGTGCCTGCGGGCGGTCCTCCACCTACAACAACTTTCGCCGCAGCTGAGATCCTCGCCCGCCTGACCGTAATCGGGCCTCTCGTACGACCTCGTTCGACCGGCGGCGCATTGCAAGGACGACGACTGCATCCCGCTCGGGTAGGGGCACTCGCTGCGACTGTAATCGTCCCGTGTTCTTCCGCAAAACTCGCCCGAGCCACCCGCGCTCGCGTCTTCATCCGTCGGTTTGCCGGTCACGCAATTCATCACCTGCAACCTCTCGTATCCCGTGCGAATCCTCTCGAGCGGATCCAGCCCGGCGTATCCTTCCGCAGCGGATCCGACCGGTGGAAGGCACGTGGTCGACTGGTACACATTGAAGAGCGGCTCACCACCGCTGGGAACCGCTGGGATCGCGTGGTTCTTGTCGGCGTGGCGCTCGTGCGCCGGTCTACCTGTCGTCGAGATGTGATCTTTCTCCGCTGCGGGTTCTCCCATAGTTCGGTCTTGCTGCACGAAGCCACCGATTGGCCATGCGCTCGCGCAGGTAGGCGTGAACGCCGACCTGACGGGACTGTCGAGCTCATGGAGCGTCCTGGTGTCTCTGAGGATGTCCCTGCTGTTTTCCGGCGCAGGATATACCCTGCCGCAGGACTCTTTCCGATCGTACGAGTCCTCGTAGGGTAGCCTCGACGATAGCCTTGCCGATCGGTACCACCTGTCGGACGATGGGTACTGGTCGCACTGCAAGTACTTGGGGCTGACCTTGACGTCCTTGACGTCCTCCAGCTTGCAGTCCGCCTGGTCCGCTCTGCACGTCATCACGACTGGCACCGGCGGCAGCTGAATGCGCAGGGCTTCGGCGGCGCGCAGAAACGCATCCAGTCGAACTCGCGGCACCGTCGCGCTTCCGGTGTACACGAAGCCGAGGAGTGCCGCGAGTTCCGGCGCCTCCACCTCCGCCAGAATCACCGTGATCGGCTCGCAATGAACGGCGGATTTGCTGTGCGCCAGCAGTACCTCCTGCGGGAAAAAGAGCGACGATTTCGATTATTAGTGTCGGGAAACGCGGCGTGATGGGAGTAATGACGGTAACATCAGGCGGTCAGTTGTAAAAGCATCGGCCGAAGAGAGATGATTTCCCGCACGAGTGCTCGCGGCAAAAATCACGGATCAGATAAGACGGCGGGCTAAGAGGAACTGAAAAATTTATAGGTGAGTGATATGCTCCGATATATCATAGGCGGCCTGTGTGTCGGTGGAGGATCTTTAATAGCGTGTTACATAGCGGGCGCGCAAATAATTACATGCATTAAGAACATTTACCAGACTTTTGAGAGATTATCGCACGCCTGCTGCATAAGAAGGTTAAACTTGATTACCGTCCTAGTTTTCAGACGGAAAATCTCAACTTCCATGATTACAAGAGCGGAAACGGCTGCGCACTCGGCGCAGTTGCATATTACTTGCAGCAATTTTTTCTTCCAATAATATAACAAGAATATAGAATAGCGATGTAGCGCACTTTGATATGCGCATCGAAATGACCGCATTAACAGTCATCGACTCGATGATAAGCTCGGGACTTTCTACGTCATTCGGCGGTTTATTTTAACGCGCTCGTAAAGATCACATTTGATTTACTTCCTCTTTTCTTACGTCATTATTCGCACGCGGATAATGGAACGTGGACAATGAATTACGAGCGTTTCATTGTTGACAGGCTCGAGAGGATCGTACACATCGTATAAAGAGAAAGAGAGAGAGAGAGAGAGAGACAGAGGTAACTGTAATTACGCGGAGTCGGCGATCGATTCGACGCTTTCCAATTTATTCTTGCAATTAATCGCTATTGGTCTATCACTGAGAGAGAGAGAGAGAGAGAGAGAGAGAGGGAAGGGGAAAGGGAAGAGAGATCAGGGCAGCAATTCAAATTGACCTACCGGCGTCATTGGCGGCACACGCGAATTATGACAGTAGTCGCGATGCACTCTTGCGTTCCATTATGTAATAGCTGCGTGTAAAAGTACACTGTAAAGTTTTGAGCTTTAGATTCGCGAGACGAAACGCGCTGCATGAAGTTGTCGCAGACAAGGCGATTAATATCGATATTGGGTCAATTAAAATGCCCTCTAGATTCTATTTCTTACGACTAGTAATTATGACTAGTAATTCGGGTCGAGCTAAAGTTTCCATTTTAGACGCGTCTACCGTCCGCGAGTTTCTCTGCAAAAGTTCCACGTGATTTCTCCCGACTTCCGACTTCCTTGTTGATATTTTACGCCTGCTGCGGGGCTGCAGACGCCTCGCGCAGCCTTCAATCATTCTCCTTCGCGCCGCTCCACAAGCATTTTAACGCATCGTTGCGTTGAAAAATGACGAGAGCATCGTTCCTGCATGTAGACGCAAATGAAACGCTGGTAGTAAGTGTTCGGTTGCACCGGCTCCGACAGCTTGATGCAACTTTGCCGCACCGTTGGCGTACCACCAGTGGCGTAGACAGAATTTTTCGACTCTTACGCAAATACCCGCCAATGCTACCAGCTCGCTTCGCCTCATTCCGGATATGCGCGTATCGATCTCGCGTATGTTATCTCAGGCAATACCAAAAGAAACGAAAATGATCACGTCAAGCTGACTCGAAAAAATGCCCGCGTGCAAAAAATGCGCGCAAAAAATGGCTTTTTAACGCAGGCTGACGACAAGACTGACATTTTACTTCCGTCGGATGACGTATCTGTGAAGAGGATTTCGATACGGCCCACGTTTGAAGCCATCAGGGATGTGGCGGTCTGTAAAAATCCAGCGATTACCGATATCCATTAGACGCGCCTCATCGAGCTCAGCTCGTAGGGGAGTTTATTTAGCGATCGTGGGTTTCTCTCGCGGTAAAATGCGAGGTATTGTCGAGTGTCTCGAGTGTCCCGCGTCTCAGCACGAGCTTCATCTCCATACGAAAAAATGCATCTTCTATTAATAGCGCCTCTCTTCGGTTCGCGAGGAAGAATGATGGAAAATTCGACTGAGCGACGCGCGCGCACACTCGACCTTTCTTTCCGCGGCAAGCTGGAGAAAACAGGTCACGATTCGCGCTCGTGCGTGAATCTTTGCCGCATCCGTGCCGTGCGATTCTTCTTATCGCGCGGTAGCTACACCCTTGGCAGCGGCACCGCAAGGCCATCCCGGCGTTTTTACCTGGCGGTGAGCTCGGGCGCAATTACTTAGGATTAGTGTTTGCGCGTATTGCCCTCGAATCGTAAATATTTCCGGAAGCGTTGCATCGCCTGCAGTCGGAATATATTTCGCGCCGGCGCGGCGCGGCGCGGCGCGGCGCGGCGCGGCGTGGCGCGGCGCGGCGAGGTGAGGCGCGGCGAGGTTAGGCGAGACGAGGTGAGACGTATAATCGCGACGAGTACAAAGTAGACTTTTCTCCCGGCGAGGCAATCAAGGCTGCCGCGACGCGTTTATCACCGAACGCGCACCGTCGACATAATCAACGATGTAATAAGCGTTATTTTGATGTTATCTCGTATGTGTTTTACGGACTCTTTAGGCAGCGTAGGTTGCTGGAGTCTAACTAGTCTCGCGGTATCTAGATCTATGGAGTTTACGGCGCGCGTCTCCGACTCCCCCCTTCACCCCTGACGCAGTCAGATAACGCTTGTACTGTCTCTGATAACTCCATCTCCGTCTCCAGATGCTAATCTAGCGGCAACGTCGATCAATATCGCTGGGATTTTCTCGCGGCTAAGCGCCTGCCGGAAGTGTCCGCAAACGCGACGTTGCAGACACAATGTGTATGAAAAATTTCAATTGCCATTTATCGCGCGAATCGCTCGTCGCTGCTTGCGTGCGCGGCGAGACGATAGCGGCGTCTCAAGTTACCCGCCAATTTGTTGCCACCAATATCGAAGCCCGGCATCTGTGAGCGCTAAACGGTTATCGGTCTCAAGCTGAGAGCGGAATTTTTCCGCGTCTGCTTCCATCGATTTATACATCAATCCATCGCGCGAGACGTCGGTCGCACCATCGGGATCTATCAATCAATAACTACATCGCTACAAATATCCGCGCGCTGATCTCTGTAATGGACTGAGAACGGTTAATGGCTTCAAGCTGCGCGCGACTTTTCAGTCCGTTTCTGCGGATTTATGGACCGATCGATCGCGCGCGCGCGCGCATTTGTGCAACGCGACGACCACTGCCGGGACCTTGTCGATCAAAACGCGAGCGTGCGGTAATACTCCGACAAGAAGCGCACGTTTTCTATCCGCAGCCGCGATGTGATCTATCGCGCGCGCGCGCGTATATTCGACCAGCGCGTTACGAAATTCACGGTGCGCGGTCGAGAGCACTCCGATCGGATCCTCGCCTCGTCTTGTCCGTGCAATGTAATTATAGTAATCGGGGAATCAATTTTCGAAATAAGCGCTCGATCGGGACTTTTTGTCCGCTCGTGTGTGCATGCGCGTGTGTCGGTTTCAGCTTCCCACGAGAGGTAGCGCACAGTTTCGCACCTACTTCGCGTAATTGCAGGTACTCCACGAAGAGTGCGACAGCGCGTTACGGCATTTCAGCAAATATGTACATTTCGTGAGGAAATGCATGGAAAGATCTCGCGACTCTCGAGTCGTCGAGTCGGGTCGGGCCCAGTCGAGTCGAGTCGAGTCGACTGGGCCCGACTATCCGAGAAGAGTCACGAAAGAAGTCGGGGAAAGAAGTCCACTAGAGAAGTCGCGCGCGCGATGAGTATTTGCCAGACGCGAGATTTTCTTCTTGAAGAAATTCCTCAAACTTTCCACCGTAAAAACGGTGGAGCGGCTCCACGCGTTCATCTTCGACGACTTATCGTCGCCGCCATCGTCGTCGAATTTTCCGAGTTACTCAATCCCTCATTCGCGGATCTCTTCTTCCACAGAATCTTTCGCGCCTGTCGCAATTGTCAAGCACCTCGCGAATCCTCGCGATTAGCTTCGCGCGCTCGGATAACAGCGAGATTTCATGACGCGCATCGAGTGCTGCGCTAACGAATCAAATCCTGCTCGGGGCAGGAGGGAGGGGGGGCGGGGGTTTCAGCCTTTCTAGATAAATAGATAAATTTCCGGAATCGTAGCGGGAATCGCGAGCTCTTGTCAGGCCGAACTCACGATCTCGCCTGCCGAGTGGCGGGGCAAAGGTTGACGATAATGAGAGCCGGGACGATAATTATTATAGGAAACTCTCTCAGGAGGAGAAACAGCTTGCGCGCGCTCGAAACGCATATATTGAATGCAACATTCTGCACGCCTCGTGGCCGCGCAATCGGCGTGAATACCGTCGTCCTTATGGCCGCGGGTGTTGCAACAACAGCGCGAACGAATATCACTTGGTTTTTATTAGAAAGCATCGCGAATAAGCGCTGCGCGCGTATGGCGGTTCGCGCGCGCACGAGAGCGCGCTGTTGCGCTCAAGACGATAATTATGCGATTTCGTGGCCGAGAAAACGCCGAGAGCCGCGATTTAATCGCGTCTACGAGAATTCGAACCGTGTTTGAAATTATTCGAATCGACGAGCGCGCGCGCTTGGCGCGCAATTGGAAATAATTACCGGCGAGAGGGGAAACCGCGCTCGCGCGCGCGCGCGGCGAGCGTAATCGCTAAACGGAACAAGCTCCGTTTAAAGGGTCAGTTCGCACGGTATGTATAACGTCCGCGTCAACGTCACGTACCGTCGACGTGACGTCGAAGCGATCGTTGGGTGCTCGCAAACGGCGAGGTCGATCCGCGTTACACGTGATAAAACGGCAACGTCACGTCGCGTGCGTCAAAAGCGTTCCCTTCGAAGCGCAATAAAATCGCGCATTCGCGCATTCGCGAATGAAGAAATAGCAGGTATATTCTCGAAAAGGCCATATATCTCGCTTTCGAAACAGGCAGAACGACGGGAAATTACGTGGAATAATTAATCGTCACATTCACACGCGAGTATTCGCTTTCAGATGCGATTACGTTGTTAAGTACTCGTAAAAAACATTCCGATTTATTCGAGAAGAAAAATTCTGCGATTGCGTCACACATCTCGTCGCGATTTCTCGTGAGTTCTTGGACGCGTTGGTTTCGCACTTACATTTACCTAATGTTACGTTGTCGTGACGTTTTCCATATTCGCGAAAAGCGCGGATACGTGCGTCGGAACAACGACGTCGAACTCGCAAGAGGCGATGTACCCAGAAAGTGTAAGTCTCTGGGAAACGGTTAAAACAATCGGCTTTCTCGTTCAGGAGTCCGTGAGGACTGTGGAAAGAATGTTAAATGTCCACGCACGCGGAGATACCGAATCGAGTCGTAAACGTTGCGGCCGATGAAGCGGGTCGGAGAGCGCAGAGCGATTTCTGCCAATCCGCGCGCGAGCGCTCTCTATCATCGTATTGTATCGGTCATTAATCACCCCGCGTCGTGTCGATACGACGCCGATAAACTATTACGCGCGCCGCAACACCGTGTTAAAAGCCGCATCGAATTATCGCCGCCCGCGGCATCCGTGACGAGATTTCTCAAATCTAACGCGATCGCATTATTAGAATACAATGGAGTCTCGGGGGGAGAATTAATAAAAGACACAATTAATCTCAATAATCTCTCAACGGGCCGCAATATTTTTCCCCTGTCCCCGCTCTCGCGGTTATTATTCGGCATTATCGCAGCGGCGCTGTGATTCGCGTTGCTGTAATTTGTGTGAAATTCCGGCCCTCCGAGCGACGGGAACGCCACGCGGAGGCGTCGTCGTTTCCGCACCGTCGATGTCCTACAGTGTTTTTAGCGTTAGTGTTTGCAGCTTCGTTTAATTCATCTTTTTAAACGACACGGCCTTTCGGACGATGCGCGGGCTATTTGCTTCGGATCGTTGCGACGAGCCTGGCGTTCCGAGTAACAGCACTCCGGAGCGCGTCGTGCATCAATATTAATATCGAAAACGCACGATGCGATACGCTGGCATCACAGATGCCGAGCTGATAAGTAGTTGTACGAGTACGTAATACCATAGTTCGGTTCACGTTATCAGTTACAGTCAGTCGCCGCGGTGTTCTCAAGCCGTCGGTATCCTATCAATATGATTGCACCTGAAATCCAATAATTTGTCGCATCGCCGTTATCTAAATGGTTTATCTCCTTTCGAGGCGAGGAAAGCGTTCTCCGGAGCACAGCGGAGAAATCTTAAACGCGTCTCGTGTCGTGGCATAAAATAATAACCGAGGTCGATCTATTTTCCCTCGGAATTAACGTACCGATCGAACATTAACCATACGGTAGCGATGAACAAATTGGCGTTATTAATGAAATTTGCGGGGAGTAAGGCAGTCGCGTATCTCTTGACGAGAGAGAGAGAGAGAGAGAGAGAGAGAGAGAGAGAGAGAGAGAGAGAGGTGGCAAGAATCGCTGGCTCGAATTCTCGTCCAGCTCGTAAAAGCTTTTGTCGCTCGCTCTCGGGAATGTGAGAGAAGCTTGGGTTGTCGAACCGTTGGTTTGCGGAGGGAATCGTAAAATATTCGGGCGATCTCTCACTCGACTCGTTTGAGAAGTCGCGACCTCTTCCCTACATTGTTATTGCCAATCAAGTCAAGTTAGCGTGGGCTATCGCTGCCCTGCGGGCTCCGCAAGAAAGCATAAATTTATCGGCTGGCAATAGACGGCAAATCGCGCGATTTCCGCAATCCACACGATGAGCTTTCCTCTTTCGATCTCGGCTTTGCGCGCTCTGCACCGGCGATATATTCACGCGATCGACACGGCCGTTGACTAATAAGTGAATCGAGCCGGCTTGGCGAAGCACTCGCGAGTGATCGATATCCAACGAGTGCTCATTTCTGTATGCGAGAATTGCGCTTACCGCGCGAGAACGATCTCCCGATGTGTATTCAGTCGTGACAGATGTGCTTCACCGTTCGCACTTGAACGACTCGGTTTCATCTCAAAGTCTCGGAATTAGTTAGAGCAAGGCAGACGGGGCAAGGGGGGGGGGAGAATGAGAATCCATCTGTTTTGAGCGTTAGTTTGCCGTGTTTAATAAGGTCCTGCGGAAAAATACTTCTCTCTCCGGCATATTTCACGTTCTCGATTACTGTCTGTATTATGGAAGCCCGATAAATCTCCTCTTCAGTTCCTCTCTTTCCATATTGAAGAAAAAGAGGCGCGAGCTCCCGCGAACCTCCCGTGTTTTGCATATTCTAGCAATCCACTAACTACGCCCACTGCCCCCTCACTCTAATTTAAACGTACCGTTACAACTTTGCTTATCCATACGTATATCCGATAATGCGAGCGCGCATTGCAGGCCGAACGAACGAGCGAGCGAGCGAGCAGCCTCGAAGGGTCGGCTCACGATCACGGTGGTTGCACGCTCGAAGGTGGATTTCATTCGTTCGCGACGTCGGAAATCTCGATTTCCGACAAACTTACACGGCGAACCTACTGATATTCTGGAAGGCAACGTCGATTGAAAATTCTCCAAGCGGAACCGGTCGCTCTCGCGGGAACAACGACGCTCGAGAATATGAAACGCAAACATCCCGTCCCTTCGCTCTTTATTGTTGGACACAGAGTTCTCACACGTATATCTCGTATGCCCAACGGTGTTAGCCTTGAGACATTAAAGTCGAGCATTAAACTCGAAACTCTCATTCCTGGATTTTTACCGAATGGAATGAGAAAGAAAGAAAAAAAGAAGTATAGATTTACAATCTCGTCGAAGTATATCCGCAGCTGAGAGAGCAGAAAGAACATTTGGCAGATAAAATTGGGACACGTCGCGGTATCAAATCGCGTGTGTCTGTAAATAAAGATTTGTTCCGCTAAATATGCATATCACGTTGCCGGCTGGCTATCCAGATCTCCCACAAATTTCACGCAAACGACGCCGTATCTATTCACCACGTGACGCGTAAATGATTTAACCATCTCGTCTGTCATCAGTTAAGTAGATCCACAGTCGATACTTTACAATCTTAGAGTCGTGAAATTTGAATACGGGAATGGCACAGCGGTGTGCCGCGGTATAAAAATGGACGAGAAGTGAAGAGAGAGAGAGAGAGAGATAGATAGAGAGAGAGAGAGAGAGAGGAGAGAAAGAGGGAAGAAAAGAGAGAGGGGGAGTTAGAGAGAGAGAGAGAGAGAGAGAGAGAGAGAGAGGGGGAGAGAGGGAGAGAGAGAAAGAGAGAGAAGTTTGGTCCGTTGCAAAGCGGATCGCCGAAAAATTCGGAGAAACCAGTATTCTCCTGTCATTCGTTACATCGCGCGAGCGAGCGAGTAATCTATGTAAAATTCGAATACCGCGCACGTTATTTGCGTTCGCCCGGTCGTTCCGACGAAACCGCGCTTGAATAAATTAACACACACCGCCGTTCCGTTCTTCTTTCCGGGGAGCGGCCTGCCCCGCGAATTGGGACACGCTTCTCCCGGAGTAACGTTAGAAGAGCATATACGGTGTAACGTTAGAAGAGCCGCGATTTACATGCGAAGGGGTTTCGGAAGATGCGTGCCGAGAATACTTATTGCCCGAGAGTGTGCGATTGAATTAATAGCCGTGCCGCTTGATCGCGCGGATGATGCAGATAAACCTCCTTAGAATGTACGTAGCGCGCGCTCGTGTAATCACGATCGATGGAACACTTCGTACCTTAGACGTAGCGATACGTTAGCAGTTAACGAAATTGCCCTGAGCGATAGAATGGTATCGCGAGAAATCGTTTCCCGTCGCCGCGCGAAATACGACTGTGTGGGAGATTGAGGCACAATCATGTCGCGTGCATGCAATTGTGTGTGTATGTGCGCGTACATTTAAAAGCGCAGTCGCTACACAAATATATGTATAATTATATCGTGCATGTCTCGCAACGTTTTATTGCCCGACGTATTTTGTTGAGGCTTTAATCATTCGGAAGAAAATGCAAATTCACTTCTTCTCGGCCGTTCTCCTCTCACGTTCTTCTCTTCCGTCGCGAAGGCTCGTGGAAAAATTGACGAAGAATTTTCCCCATTTGCCTTCCGCTGATTATTTCTATATATTTATTCAAGTACTTTTTGTCACTTTTACGCGCATTTCTTTTTTATTTTTAGTTCGACAAAGCCGCATTGTGACACGCTGCTATTTGTATCCGTTTCAAATATCTGCCGCTCGAATAAAATTTGCAGATGTAGGAACCGGGGGAATTCTTGAATTATAAAAGATCCATCGAGCTCATCATCATGCTCGATATTCCCGGAGTCTATCCGCGAGAGAAGCAGCTTTCAGCTGACAGTCCGTTATTCCAATCGGTGTTATTAGTATTATACGTTAATCGTATAGTCCTTGATAAATCCTTGTTCCGTCTCCGTTTTCTAATGAAACAGTCATTTAATTTTTCTCCCGTTTTTTTTTTCTTTCCAGCATACCACCTACGATGCTCGTTTCATGTAGGCGAAGCTCTCTCAGAATCAAAGAATATCTACATATTTATTGCATGTCGTCCAGTGTACAATTATTATAATGCGTATTTAGTATCATTCGTGCGCGCATCGCACATCGCGCGCAATTTACTTGCGTGTATCCCTCCTGCGGATTTTCGAAGTAATAAACATGCTCATCACAGATGTCGATGTATTGTGTCTCTCTGTTGACAATAGAGAATCGGACTCGACACTTGGAGTTGGTTTGCCGTGAGATCTTATCTGGAATTAAACGCAAATCGCGTCTCAGAAGAAGAAGAAAAAGAAAACATGAACAAGGGAAGAGAAAAAAGAATAATATATGAAGCTCCTTTACTCATATATTATTTGATTTTCGTTCTCTCTCAGGCTGACCTAGACTGCCGGGATTTAATTAGTTCCCTGGTGAATTCCATCCTGACCTCCGTTAATTAGCAATTTCCGAAGCAAGTTCCGACCCGGTACGTTAAAATCCTATCGGTACGTCATCGCGACAACTTCTACCCGTTATCTTGTTTCCCCATATGTGTGTCGCCGTTACCTGCCGCGCGTTTATTAAGATGAACTTAATTGATTTATGCGAATGCCGAATGCACGCGCTCCCTGGCCTTCTTCGATTTCTATGCGTATATAATTCTGCCTTCCACCTTGAAAAATGATGTCGTGTTTATCTGTCGTGTAGCATACGGAACGCTAAATAGTCGAAACGCTAATAGTAGAAATAAAGCGAAAACCGTTGTCGTCTCGCTAAAGTAACGGCCGAGTTTGAATTTCGTTATAATGTAGCGTCCGTTTTCTCTGTAGCTCCTCTCCCTCGTGTCCCTCCCTATCTCTCTCTTTCTGCGTGATTAAATACCCCCTCCCCGCCCCCGGTTATCTGGAATCGAGGAGAACGCGACAGTTCTGGTATACGCGGGTGTATACAAGCCGCGCGTGGGTCATCGACGACGCCGTAAGAGCGCGCAAACAGCCGCGGAAAGCTGTTTAGGATCACGAGATCGTACACGTGTCGACATCGCTATCCCGATTGACGTGAGCAATACCCGCTGACGTGAAATATTGGCGGTCGCTCCCTTTCAAGTTACGATAATCTTAATTAAGCAATGAATACGTGATCTCGTGCTGCACCGGCATCCTAATGATGGCCCGACCACAGGAGAAATATGCTTCTTGTGCGGTACGCTTGCAAAAAGTGCGCGAGCATGCCATAATCTGTTCGCCTGCAGAAAGGCTATAACTTTTCATCACGCAACGTTTAAAGTCTTTTCTTTCTATCGGGCCTCCTAAAAATAAACCGCGAATTTTTAAATTGCATGTAATTCGCCAGTATACGACGCGTGATGCTCATGCGTGCACAAACTGTGTATCATTCAATCGAGTACATAGCCTACCTTTCTTGATACTTATTTATTATCATGACTCTTTGATATCCGACATTAAATGTCCAGGTAACTGAAATAACCCTCTTCCTGCGAGACAAAATTCTCGGTTGATAGGATAAGGATTTAAGTGGGAAATAAAACCTCGTTTTACTCGCGTTCCTCTGGACTTTAAAACAGTCTAGGAATCTGTATTTTTTTTTTATACCGTCTCGATACTCGAAATTTATACATCTACAAAAAATTTTTGTGAAATTTTTCTCATTTTGTTAATCGAAAAAATTAGTTATGTGCAAGAGAGAAGTCAATGAAACCTAATTTACATGGAGTCCTAATTAATACGGGTAAGTAACTTTATACTTTGTATGAATAATCAGGACAGATTTACGGAGTTTCTAATAATTTTCTTTTTGTATTCAGCGATTTTATTTTTTTTTATTTCTTTCTATTTCAGTTGGACAGTTTTAGGATAGGATCTGAAAATTCTCAAGAGTAGGCTAAAGGAAGAAGGTGTACGGAGCAAAGACAGCGCGGTAGCGCGTCCAATAACGCTGCGTACCGATGGAGATTTAAATTTTGGTTCGATGCAATAGCAATAATAGTCGCTGTTTAAACAGACGGGCGACAAGAAGCAAATTCAACACGGGACTTGTCGCGGAATATTTGGAAGGCGTATATGTATTGCGATTTCTCGGTCGTCGAGGCGTTACGCGTGTGTGTCGCCCGTGTGTGATCGGCGATGGAAGTTTGTATCCTTTTTTGTTGATTGTATCGGTAAGCTCACGGAATCAACTTGCAAATACGTCCACGTCCGCGTTATTATGCCTCGAGTCGACGGGCGACTCATACATATCGCGACATGTGTATCATTGAGTTACTTCCTCTCGTCGGCCTTTAAATGTATTCTAGTCAATATCGCTCGTTTCTTCGATCGAATCGTATCCACATGAATGTTAACGCGAGTGCAAGTGCTAGTGTCAGTGACAGTGTCGATGCAAGTGTTAGTGCCACCGACACTAACCGGAGTATCCGGAGGACTACGACGGAGCAGCTGGGAGCAGGATGCTGGATCAAGGAAGCAGGACGCAGGACGCAGGACGCAGGACGCAGGACGCGGGATGAGAATTCGGGCAGCGGTACGACGTATGTGTACCAGGTATGTCATTTATTATGCAAGATGTTTTTGTTTTCAACGGACATTTTGCGAACTTGTCGTGAACAAGGAGATACACGAAATTTAGGTCGGCACCGTTCGTAGTTTATAATCGGAAATCACATGCTTGGTGCATGTTCTCCATACGAGCAAAAATAAAAAAATGCACGATATATTTTCTCTTTTGAGTAATTTTAATCAGTGCTTCTATAATAAAACACAGAATAACATTGATTTCTTTTGGTTTTCTTTCCTCAACGGCAAGGGGATTCGGCAAGAAGGAAGGGAACTTCGTTCAATGCGCGAATGTTAGCGATAAGACGGAAGGAATGCCCGTCCATTATCGACATTAGTGTATGGATGTAGGAGGGGGGGAGGGGCAGCTCGCGCCGCTGATTAATCAAAAGTATACACAACGCTGTAAATTTTAGAGCACGAGAAGCCATAAAATAAAGTACCACGAAGGGGCAAACGAGCAGTGTACGTGTGTTAAACCACAATACATCTCCGAATTCCGAATATTTAGGGCTCCAACTTCAATTGGGCTCTTAAATATTCCGTTTTTATTGGGGGCCAATAAATTATCGGTGTAAAATTTCCAACTACAACTACGCGTCGTGTGTAAACCTCCACTTTACCGTATTTGTTTCAAGTCACAAGCTGCCCATTTAACTATCTCTCTGCTATCTGGAACGACGTGAAATATATATCCGTTATATTTCCACGTAAAATCCTGCGCGTAAGAAGAAACGCAATGCGTATCACAAGATACGCCTCCTCATCGTGACGATATACTTTCTCACCGGCCGGGGGTATATACGGAGATCAACACACGCGTGTCTAATTGTATCATTCGCGCTAATTAGACCACGTGTGATTTTCCACGCTTATCGAGATGAAAAAAGCGAGATGTAAGGAACCGGTGGCGCAATCGAGCTCACAAATCGCGCAACCTATTTCGCAAAGGAAGGCGAGACCGTTCGACACTCGGGACTCTTTCTGCGACTTTGCGATATTTCTGGTATCGCGATTAATTAATGACGAGAGATGTGCAATTTTTTATCTTTTCCGTTGTTATCTCATCGCGCGCTTTTCAAATGAGAGCGACTGCGCGTTGCGGAAAGACTCCGATTTTTATCGATGGTGTACGTGATCGTCGGCGATCTATATTTTCAAAGACCGCACACACCGTGTGTGTGCGCGCCCGCGCGTGTACGATATTTAAATACAATCAATCAGTTGCGAGCGCGCGATTAATCAAGTCACTCGCGCTAATTAAAGCAGCACCTGCATTGTGCCGCCATCGGCGCTGTAAATTACGCGCTGTTTGACGATATTTCAGTCAGTCTCCTCGTTCGTTTCCTCGCACTTTTTTCTGAATTTCTGTTCGACGCGAATCGCTTTAACCGTGCGTGAAATATCATCAGATAGCGAATTATTATTGAAACAAAACAAAATCAGATATCGGTTCTTTCTCTCTTTATAACTCTCTCTCTCCATCAATGGCTAATTAAGTCACGTGGTATAGCAGCCCCTTTAATTGGTTGGTAAAAACACTGGCAGCAAAACTTGCTCGAATCTCTAATTCGAAGCGGATTTGCGGCGAGTCTCGCGTCCCGCAGCATCCCCTTTTTGATTTTCGCTCGCGCACAGCAGTTTCGCGCAATCGCGCTTTTAAAACGCGCCGCGTGCGGAATTCGATTATTTCCTTTTTCTCGCTTTCTCGTTGGAACGCGCAAAGAGAATCGAGAAAAATGTAGAATCTCGAAGAAGCCTGGGTGCACTGGGTCAGATGGTGATAAATCGAGTTGTCGAGGAAGCCGGGAATACGCGTCGGAAAGCTGCGAATGGGAGTACTGAAACGATGCATCGCGCGCGATACGTGTGCTTTTCAACGGCCGCAAAAGGGTCGGCTGGTATGCGCAGGAATGCGCGATGCGCGCGAATCGCGACTTGACCGCGCCGAAGATCGAAGATCTGCGAATCCCGCCGGCAATCGAAGTCAGGGTTACCGTATTTGTCGTAGCGAGAAGGAGAACCTTTTGCGGCGTAGACCGCTTTTTCCGCGACCTTAGAACGGCGGCGAAGAACCAGAGACGTCGCGCTAACGCGACACACGATGGTAATGTCGTTTTCTTCTGTTTCCGGCCAAAGCGATCCGTGCCGCGACGCTATTTGAAAATACGACGCGCGCGTGAAAAAAAAGTTTGCGATCAATTTTGCGCTCATGTTCCAATCCGGTTTGCGCTTGACCGAGCGAGATGCACTGAATTTTGACGAAGGAGAGCATCACGGGAGAAAAGAGAAAAAAGCAATCGAGAGCGAGTGCGCGAGTTGCGGATGTATACGACTTTGAGTTTCGCTGTTGAAACACGAGAAATGTTTCTTTTCGACATTCTACTTGGCGCAGATTAGAAAGTGTAATTCGTGTCACGCGAATCACGTGAAGCGACGCACATAACTGACAATTTTCACGTCGCTCACGCGACATTAATTTGTAATTGCCTGAGTACATCGGAATTTGTCTCCACGGTTTTTCCACGGCTGTGCCGAGACATTCCGTTCACGCAAAACCGCGCTTCGTAAATATTTTATTTATTATTTCGCAAAAACGCGACGGAAGATCGCTCGAAAGTTGAAGAATGCGCGTCGACGACTCAGGTGTCGGGGAAGATCGATCGAGTGTCGCGCGAGATTCTTCCTCGGAGCTGTCGAAGATAGCGAGATAAATCTTTCTTCCAGAAGTAGATCCGAAGAAGGTTCACTCGAGAAGGCTCTTTTCGACAGAATTCGAGAAAATCAAAATCAGTCCCTATCCATTTTGAGCCCTCAATTTTACAGCTGTCGTATACGCCGGTGTAATCGAAACGCAGACGAGAGTCGTGAAAAAAAAAATGAAACGAAACGTGTTTTCCATTGACACGATTTCGAGTCGAATCTCTCGGAGGGGAGAGTCGGCCTCGAAGAGCGCGCCGCGATATCGTAGGACACCCTACCGCACGTTAATCCTCGATGTCGCGCCGCACACAGCCTCGTCTTGTTAATTTTGCGCTCGTGTTCCAATCTCCGGTGGCGTAACGCAGTTTAACGATCGCGCAACTCCTCGTTCGGCGAGGTCGCGGGAGCGCAACATGCATCGTAACGCCAACACGTCGGTTTCAAGAAAACCTCGCATTCGCGCTCGCATTCGCGCTCGCGCTCGCGCTCGCGCCACTGCAGTTTGCGATATCGCATTATCTTTATTTCCGTGTGACATAATTCGGCGGTATTAAACGCTCGTCAGCGCGCATACAATCGGTTTTGCACGCACGCGCGCGCACGCACACACACACACAACGGTTACGCGACGCAATGGAGGAGACGAGAGACGTCCGTCTCGAGAAATGTGCTTCGAGTTTAACGAGATTAATCGCTTGCTCTGTTATTCAGTAACTAACACGCCATTTGAACACGCGAGACGAGCTATTTCTTTTCTTTTCTTTTTAACACATATGGGCGAAGATAAGACCGGAAGCCTCTTTTCAGTCGCAACGAGTGTACTTAGTAATTACTTGTAAAATAGACGTAAAAGGAATATATGGTATATAACTTTTAACAAGTCACGTACAGATCCAGGTGTTTGCTCTGGACTGAGTCCATGAGTACAATTTCCGTTATCCTTTCTCTAGAAATTTATTTTTAAGCTATATATATTTTTTTTTGCTGTTGTTGTGTGTGAGATATTTCACGGGGAGAGGATTTTTTTATTTAGAGAATTATTCTAGTAATACAATACATGTAATTTTGCATTTTTATTCGTTCTCATTGATTATAACTCGATTTTGCTGCAGTTAATGGCCAGTCACTTGTCGGCTTCATCCACAAGCGTTTAAGAAAGAGAAAATCGATAATTACTATCTCCGTTGAAATCTATCCACGACTTGATCAAGCGATATGTCCTGTTTGGTTACCAATTTATCGTTTTAAAGTAACTAGGCAACTTTGGAGAAGAAAGCAGTTAACCGAGAATCAAGTTAAGAACGCCGGTTTCCGAGACATAAATAAGTAGAGAGAGAGAGAGAGAGAGAGAGAGAGAGAGAGAGAGAGAGAGAGAGAGAGAGAGAGGGGGAGAGTCGTTAATATTTTTCCTCGTGGGAAAACATTTCGGCCGCGAGGCCGAATACACCGACCTGTAAGTAAGGGCTCGCGGCCGACAGGACCAGGCGATGCGCGAGGAACCTTTGACCTCCGGGACAGCATAGGGCCACATCCGCGAATCGCTGTGACAGCATGGCCTCCTTGAGGAAGTCCCCGACGTCCGCCGCCCTCCCGGAAACACGAATCACCTCTCCCATCATGCTCCACTTGCGTGTGGTATGCGAGTGATTAACGATCGCTCATTAGTAGTTTACACTCGGCACTCGAAAGCGATTTCGCGACACTTCGACGAGATTCGTGACTTCACGCGTGACATTTAGCCGACCGGCGAACCGGCGACCGTTGATTCTTAAGCGCGACCTCGTCGCATCCTCGCGAGGAGCAAGAGGCAAGAGAGGGAGAAAGAATATTTTCCGCGACGCGTTCAATTCAATGATGCGCCTCGCGGATCTTTAACACGATATTATCGATCGATACACCGGCCCGATCGACCCCACCGTCGATCGCGATTATCGCTGACACCTGTGTGGAGCCTGTCTCGCGGTGTTGAATTATTACCGCGTGATTATTGGCACAATTATCCGCGATAACAGCGTTGGCTTCCGCTGTCACCTTGATCGGCGCGAGATTTACGACCGACCGCGTTTTCCTCGCCGTCCCTTTTAATTCACATTCTATCGGGGGTGCGTGAGCTACAGAGTTACTCTGCGTGAGTCGTTCCGCTGGATCTTGTGTAAATTAATTAGTGCTCTTGTTTCTTATCGTGTCTCCTGTCCGATCAGATTCGCGTACAAGTGGCGGATACTTTGATTCTTTCGGGGCTACTCGGCGACGTCGACTGTCTTTCTTCGCTCGTTAACAAACGACCCGCCGTGCATGCTCCCGCTGCTCTGGAAAGATCTTCTCGTTATTCGCCGACACTTTCTTCATCGTTATCGTCGTGAATCCCTCGACTGGCTTTTTCTTCGCGCTCGCGGCTGCTCGCGACCGCGAGCGCCTTTTGCAGCCGTATTTACCGTCGCTCGCTATTACGCGATACCTCGATAATTCCGCCAGAATGCCGTCGGACGAGTCGATTTCACGACAAATTTATACGTCGCTCGTGAGCGGTCACGCACGTCCGTCTATAGATCGCTCGTTAAAATCGCCTCGGTTCATTTAATAAGCGTCGACGATTGTTTTTCTTTTCGTGTGCACACAGCTACGGCTGGCCGATCGTCGCCGATTGGCCGGATCACCAAATTGCTGGCGACGCTCACTTTCTGCGCGCGTGGATCCGCCGCCGAAATCCCGATCGTACCTCTCGATCAGAAAGCGTCGCTTCGGCGGAACGACTGGCGATCGCGTTGCTCTTCATTGCGTTGCAACATGCGATCACGTCGCGTGGCGTGCATCGCTCATCGTGAGAATTGATCGATTCACGTAGACCCCTCCGGAGCGATACTTAAATATTCTTGCGCCGTCGAAAGAGAGACCGCCGTCGAGAGGATGCTCCTTTCGAACGGACGCACTGGTAACGGGCTGAATAATTAACTGGACGAGATTGCTTCACCAAGGATTTTCCTCTTCTTCAGCCGGCAAGAGACCGTAATTATCTCTCTGTTTTTAATCTACCGCCATTCCACTGGAAAACATCTCTCCGACCTGATCGAGTCGGTCCGAGCTATCGATCAGTCCTCGTTTAAAACAACCCGACTCGATCAACTCGATCGCGCGATCGGTTTTTCTCTTTTTCCTTTTCTCTCTCTCGCAAAGTAAAATCGTCCTACTGGCGATAGGACTTGACGATTGGACGAGATCGAACGTCTTCGAAGCGGTCGCATCTGTCTTCGAAAGACCGACGGCCGCTTTATCGGTCTACGAAGGAGAATTCGGGAGGTAGATGTTGTTGTTGTTGTTGTTGTTATTGTTGTTGTTGTTGTTGCTGTTGCTGTTGCTGTTGCCGCAGGTAAGAATTACGATTCTTCCGGTTCGCATCGCGCGAAGGGACTCGCACGGAAGTCGTCCAAGTCTGTCTCTTTCTCTCTGTCTCTCCCTCTCTTTTCTCTCTCTTTCTTTCTCTTTTTCTCTCTCTCTTTCTCTCTCTCTCTCTCTCTCTCTCGCACGGCAAAAGTCTTGCTCTCTGCTCTCGCCGTGCAACGGCGCGGAGGAGGCTGGGCGAATCGCGCTCGCGGCGCTCACGAGGAGAACCCGTCGCTGAGCGACTCAGCAGGGCGACTGCCACCTGAAACGCTCAGGTGAGCAGAGACCACCTCTGCCACCGAGAGTGGTCTCTCCGCAGACGGAGAGAGCACTCGCAGGGAACTCCTCCCATGTCGCTGCTCTGTCTCTCCCTCCCTCCATCCCTCTCTCTCTCTCTCTCTCACTCTCTCTCTCTCTCTCTCTCTCTCTCTTTTTTCTCTTTCCTTTTAATGAGAGTCACTTGTGTGTACTCTCGTTCACACCATGTATGCAAGTATCCACGTATTTCTGTACTACCGTTTACTATCTCGACGGCGTTCGTTAGCGATGGGATTTTTAATTGTCGTAAAATGGCCGTGGGCCACGCCAGGAATCGCTGTGATGATTCTCTTCCGGCTCGTTTGATCAGCCGAAATACGCGTATACTGTTGGGGGGACCGCGCTTCGTCTTCTCTTCGAGGTGTCTGGCGAGCGCGACGTTTCGGGGTACACCAGTGCGTGCCATAAGGATCGATGATGAACGCAGAGTCGAGAACGGGCGATCGCGAGAAATCAGAACGCGAAGCTTATTGACTCACCTCTCACGCGGCGACGACGCGATATCCGTGAGTTGGAAAATCGGCGGACGGGAACGAATCGCGGATAGCTCGATGACGGAGAATGTAGACGGATGGGGTTCATTCGCGGCTCTCGCGTTTGACCTGATTCTGATCGATTTTTGAAGAGGTACGGACAATTGGGTCGCCGAGATGCCGGCCTGCTCGACGTTGAAATTAATTGCGGCACGAGGAGCGCGGAAATATATCTGCGATGTATCTCTAACGTTCCAATTTCGATACAGGGGGATTCAGTGGTCATCTCATTGAACATTTATAACGCCATAAACGCGAACACGCATCCCTCGGAGACAGGATTGCTCGAGAGATTACCGTGCCACGGGAACGTGGCGTTATCCTTATTCCGCCTGGAATCGTCGGAAAATTGCGGTACCTGGCTTTCGGCGCATCGAGCACACCTCGATGCGCAGTTCTCGAGAGAAGAGTAGCTCTCGCTGCGTCTCTTCGACGAAATTACTCTCTTCACACGGTTTTACCGCGCGCGCGCACACGTCTACGTTCTCGATCGCACGTGACTTTCTCGTCAAAAAGACAAATTGAACGTCCTTCGAGATGCAAAAGCACGAGCTTGAGCTCTAGCCAGCTTTGGAGCGACGTATACAGGCTGTGGTCCTATCACCTCGTAGAAAGGTGAAGGCAGATAGAACGGGGAGTATCAAAAGCAACTCGCGAGAACCGGCCGCTTCGCGCGGGAATTTGTGTGCTAATGTCAGCTGTCAGTGAGTTAAGCGGATAATTGTTAGCACTTTATGTTCATAATCGTCGGTATGGCATAATAAGAGAACATCGAAGTCGAGGGAACGGACGGCGATCGCGAGATCGCGAGATCGCGATTTTCCGCGCCCGCGAAACCGACAGCCCATTCATCGCCCATTCGTCGAATTATTCGTGTAATCGTTGCTTTTGTTGCTAAAAATGTGGGAACAGCTGCGGTGGAATCATCAATCAACGAATCAGTCAGGATCCGAGAAGCGAGAAGTCTTCGTGATTGATATATATCTCCCGCAAGAGAATGCAGAAGGTTAAGAAACGGAGCTATAGAAATTGATTGACCGTGGGCGAGAATTTTCGCGAGCGCTTCCGCGCAATAAAATATTTCACTTTTAATAATTTCCGACGGTGCTTCGACGTGCATGTGTACGTTTGCGCGCGCGCGCACGTACACGTAGCCGGAGGGAAAATTCTAGAAAGAGAGACTTCGCGGGCGCGAAGTCACGTGTCAAGCGGCAGGATTTCTTACGATCCGCGACGAAGCTGAGAGTTGATCGTTACGCACACCTTGCTTTTATCTATCTATCCGAATGTGGCAATCGTGATGGCGCGCCTCCGGGAATACGTTATATATAATTAATCCATTAATGGCTCAAAACCGGCCGGCGAATTTAAATCTAAACTACTGACTCGCCAATGCTCGTTTATGTCCTATCGAGTTAGAGTCTTTATCCTGTCGCTGCGTTTTTACGGTAACACAGGCTGGTTCCAATAAAAACGTCACAGGTTTCCAAATTACCGCATTAGCTTTTTATCCTGCGCTCATTAGATCGAGTCGCGCGCGCGCGAGAGATTCCGAAATTCGACGAGCGGTCTTGTCGTTACATTTTTCGTGTCTCTCGTCGAGTTTATAATTCCGTCGGAGAATGATTTAATGGTGCGCGAAAGTCAGCAGCGCGTCAACCTGTCTAACTTTATCTCCTCATCTTACATCTCGTACGTCACGTTTCTTCGTGCAAGAATTTTACAATTTTCGCCGCGTGATCGCGCGGCGCGGCACGGAAATGCCGCGCGAGATATCGCGATACGTGACGCATACTCGGAATTTTATCGTCTAGACGAATGTACATCGACGCGGCACATCGAATTAGTAGGGGAGTGTCTAAGATAGAAATGACATATCGTCGGGTATCATTAGCTCGGTTTCCTTGATTCTAAAATTACGTGAAGCCTGCGAAGCAGCGACGATAAAGAAGCGCGTCTGCGATACGCGCCGCGCACGTTGAGGAGAGACGTCCGTGCCGTGTTAAGTATCGAATTGTGACGAGCGATTCTTTTCTTCACGATCACGATATTTTTCCTTACACTGGCAATTACACGCTCGGCTACGCGAAATTGGATCTTGTCCACGTATTAGAACTTGCCGGGATCGCGTTTTATCTGACTGATGAGATCCGGAGAGAATCGTCCTTGATGAAGTTTCATTGAAGATTAAATTAATCTCTGATGTTGTTCTGAGCCATCTGCGTGATTATGAATAAATTGCCGCGCTACATTTGCATATATAACACATAAATTTGTACAATGACAATAACAATATTCATGACACACACACACACACACACACACACACACATATACGTATATAATAATATATAATATAATATAATAATATTCTTGTTACAAGCCACGCGCGAGACTAATTAAATCTTAAACCTGGGAGATCGTCCTCCAAGATAAAAGATTTTTATCACAAAATGTAAAATTTTCGGGGAATGTTTCGCAAACGATCCTCTCCCTCTCACGCAAAGTCGTCGATTCTCGAACTACATGTGTCTAATACAAGAAATTAATTAAATTCCCAAGTCGATACAGAAACCTAACGAGAGCGAGCATGCGGATATCTAATCTATCTCGTTTCGATATCGTCTCAAAGGGTCGCGATAGAGGAGAGTGCCGTTATCGTGATTTATCATTGCCAATTTGATGCCACTAATGATCGGCTAGACGGCAAAGCGACACTTCCGGCCGCGTCTCTATTCGCATATTTTTTGCAGGGTATCAAACTGATGTGGCCGAGTAACACGCGAACTAACACGTGACAGAGAATGATGAACGAGCTGATGATGCCGCTGCTGCTGTTGTCATTTCGCTTGTTTCGCGGTAGCCCTCTACACGGACTACCCATAACGGCACAATCGTGAAACTGACATTGTCATTAAATACCTCAGCCAAAATATTTAGCGTGCGCAAATATACCTCGGACCTGGCATCAATCAATCGTGTTTACGATCGATCGTGTGGGAAAAGAGAAATATATTCGTGACGAATCTGCGGGCGGACAAAATGATTGTCATCGGTCTTGCGCGGGTCAGCGTAGAAAATTCAAGACGCGGCAGTCAGTCAGTCGATCGATCGATCGATCGATCGATCGCTCGCGCGGAAGAAACAAACGATCGGCGGACAGCTCGTCGCCTCGCGGTCGCTCTTGTATGAATAAAAATCTCATCGATCAACGCATCATCGGCGAAAGCGAGACACACGGCAAACAGAAAGATTCCGGGTGTAGCTTCGGCGGTGTGTGAAGCACGCACGCACGCACGCACGCACGCACGCTTGTTCGAGAGGGCAGACACGTGGTCCTGCCGCTAAATCCATTAGCACGCACGGAGAGAACGTTTTCCAGGCTGGTTATCGGGCAAATATTGTTCCGTGGTCGGTTACCGTTTTACCCACATGTCGACCCCGCTCGCTGACACTGTTTCGCGCTACGTCACACGCCGGCTACACCGGCTGTCTCTCCCAGGGGTTCCCAAGGGGAAGCGTCACCTCCTCGTCGGGGCAGGGACGCCCGTCTGAACCGCGCGCTGTTCCACATACGGCGAGTACATTTTTACGGTACTTGCCGTTACACCTCGTGTTTTCCTATTTTTGTGAGTTTTGTCCCCGTCCTGTCGAGCGCGATTGTTTGGAGAGAAGCGAGGAGATCGTTGCGCGCGCGCACGCGCGCCGGTTTCTCACATGGGATACGTCTGACAGGCTTATTAATCAGCGAATGGGATTTGTTCTCGATTGATTTAATTATACCGATAGTACTCGCAACGACTTTTGATGATGTCTTCCTTGATAGAAAAGGAAGGCCAACTTTCCCCCCTCTCTTCCTTTCTCTCTCTCTCTCTCTCTCTCTCTCTCTCTCTCTCTCTCTCGGCGGGAGAGTTCCGTCGATCTCCGTCGATCTTACGTCCGAACACTCGCGACTTTTCCCGATCGAAATCAGATTCAGCGTTTCGATCGATGTTAGCTGTCATTAGCATGTGCCATTCTTGCGCGTCCGACGCGAGCATTAGTACGTACGTATTACATGCGCTACATGCCGTTTATTGTTACTCTCATTCGCGGAGCGTTTGGGAGCTGCTGCTTGAAACAGGCGGCGAGACGCGTAACGAGCGTGAATTTCGAGCGCTCGTCGTTTAGCGCTTCTCTCTTTACACGAGGCAGCAACGTAAAAATCCGTTTGCTGCACAGCTGGGCGAGATATCGAGTGTCGGCCGAGATCCCGAGCTTTCCTCGCCGCGATACGATTTCCCTCTCTCTCTCTCTCTCTCTCTCGCTCTCTGTTTTTCTCTTTCTCTTTCCCTCGACTACGTCGTGCATCTTCCTCGACTTGTATATTCGCATTTTCTTTTTTTCTATTGGAACTAAAGTGCTTCAGTGAACGCTATTACATTCGGGTTAATGAGTTAAAACACAGCGACGCTTTTAACGAGTCTCTCTCTCTCTCTCTCTCTCTTTCGAAATTATCACGACGTCACAAGAAACTCATTATCCGATCTAGTTGAGCGCGGCGACTTACTGTAAGGGATGATGGCGAGACAGGTAAGCAGGTAGGCAGGCAAGCAGGCAGGTAGGCAGGCAAGCAGGCAAGACGGAACGGTGCCTTGTTTGCGCTTGATAAATGTGCAGCGTTTTCTTCCGCGGTGTATCGGCGATGTTTGCTCGTCGTTTAATGCCGACGACAACCTGACTCAAATATTTAGCACGTACAAGACGAACAACAAGACCGTCTACCACGTCCACAAGCTTTCGTCTCCCGTCATGAGACGCTCTCGGACGCCGCTCATGTTCCTCGTTAATGCGAAAAAAGTTTAATGCACGCGAGCCGAGCGAAGCGCGGCGCGAGCCTGTTCTAAATCACCGTGGGGAGGATCGGAGTGTATAGAGCTTTATAAATAGCGCGCTCTCGCGTACACGGTCCTTATTAATAATCGATTATACGTGTCGGCCGTATACTCGCTTATTTAATTTCTGTTCTCATTGTTGTGCGGTAAGAAGCCGGCTGTTTTAACTACGATAATTACGCGTGACATAAAGGCACCATTATGTTTCTTGCGCGGGAAAACGGAGAAGTACAAAAAGCACACAATCGCAACTTGTTCTCCCTCTGTCTCTCTCTCTCTCTCTCTCTCTCTCTCTCTCTCTCTCTCTCTCTTCCTCAATCTCAATTCGCAGCTCGCCTTTCGATTCGGAATCGCGACTCCAAGCGCTGCCGTAACGCAGCCGGCGCGGCGATCTCCTCGTTCCGTCTCGCGCAAAGAGCCGGCGAGCGACGAGGACGGAGCGGCGATTAGTTTCATCGGCGCGGCACTAATCATCCGCCGATCGATGGATCGTGAGCTTTAATTGCTCGTCCGGAGAACAATTATGGGATGCCAACTGGCACAAGAGCGGCAGGAGCCAGGAGGAGGAGGAGGAGGAGGAGGAGGAGGAGGAGGAGGAGGAGGAGCAGCAGCAGCAGCAGCAGCAGGAGGAGGAGGAGGAAGAGAACGAGGAGAGACGGTGGTGGCGGCGGTTCGGAGGGCCGTTCTCCAGGAAGGAAAGTCACATTGTGCCTCGAGATTCGTATCGCAGGCTCCGATTCCAATCACCGTCCGTCGTCGTTGTATCGCAAATTGTCCGTAATCTCGGCCGCCACAGGCGCGCTTTTCTGGAAATAACACGTCGCGCGAGTCGCCCGCAACGAGCGCATCCGCACTCTCGGCTCCGGCAAAGGACGCGTGTTGCTCGCAGCAGTTGCAGCGCCGTCGTTGCTGCTGTTGCTGCTGTTGCTGCTGCCGCGGCCGTTGTTACGTTCTCGCGATGCTCTTGTTCGCGGTGGCGAGCGACGGTGGCTGGGAATTGACGGTGCACCGCCTTTTGGAGAAACAAGTCCTCTCCACGTTACCGATAGTTACCGACGGCCGAGCGAGCGAGCAAGCGCAATCAGGAACTAATCATACACCGGGCACCCGGGAGGAGGATCGGCAAAGTGGCGAGGAAGCAGCGCGTGCGAGTGAGCGGACGCGCTCAGGCTGGCGCGTAACGCGACGATTAACAATATATTCCGCCGCGAACTCGATGATAAATGAATCCCGTTTCCTCATATAGCCGTAGCCTCGTTGTTTCGTACAACACGTTTCGTTATCGGCGACCGCACCTCGGGACTGATGAGTTCGCGCAGGCGACCTCGTGAACGTGAAGGAGATCCGGTCGCTCGTCTGAGCGCGATTACGCAATGCGAGAAAGAGTTCGGTTTGATCGAGCTCTGATCGCATTTCATTTGATCGCGTTCAGTGGAAGCAAGTTCATCCATCGAGTAATCGATAATGTCGATAATTCTTCAACAACGATGATCAGTCGGCGAGTGATTTGTTTTCCATCGGAGGGAGCGAAATCAAGTGTTCGACTCGAAAATCGAGCCGAGCTTTTGACTGACAACTTTGATAGAAACTAGAGATGTGCGAATCAAGAATTTTTATGTCGAATCGAATCTCATTTTTCAAATTCCAATTCGCATCGAGTCGAATCATTAAAAAATTTAACATGACTATTAAACACGCAAATAACGATGGAAGATTTTAATATGAAAGGGAATATTGATGTTGTAATATCATTTTAAAGTACAATATATATTTAAATAATTAAAATAATTTATAATTAAGTTATTAATTATAAGTTATGTCAATTACAAGTTAAGGGTTCGAACATACACGAACGATAATGTATTTGATTCCTATTCGGATTATTCGGATTCGAATCACAGGGATTCGGACTCGAATCGAATCGAATTACATTAGATTCAATTCGAATTCGAATAGTTCGTATATCTCTGATAGAAACTCGCAAAATCCATTCTATCGTTTTCTAAGACGGTATTCTTGGTCCTTTCTTTCTTTTCCAAGAGTTCGGTGGCACATTTCGCGCGAATAAGTTACATCCATCTTCGCGATCCTGTAAATCGCGTCCGTGCGATCCGAGCGTAAAAGCTCTCGCAGCGTCTGTCGACACTTTTATAAGAGCGCAGGATCAACCAGGTCGCCTGGCGCGCCTGGCGATTCAGAATTGCCGAACGGATTCGGATCACGATTTTCGATTCTCGCGGGCGTCCCGCGGCATTCTCAAGGGAAGAGCCGGGACTCGTTCAAGGCGAGCTGCATGCTACCGCAATTAACGGCCCGATATTTCATCTGAAAAACAAGGCGAAACAAGCGATATTATTGCGTCATGGTCGACACGCAGCTGTAAGAATATATTAAATCTCGGAAAGTGGTGGTGCAACGAGTGCGTTTGCGCTCGCGCTATTTGCTCTCCCGGATAAATCCGCGGCCGTTAATAACAGCGGCAATTGTGCGTGTCCTGCGACGGCGACGTGACGTCGTACAAGTAAAAAGGAGATCGCTCGTACAGAAATCGCGCGATGACTCCACGATAGATTTCAATATCTGCCCCGCGAAGAGACATCTCTCTCTCTCTCTCTCTCTCTCTCTCTCTCTCTCTCTCTCTCTTTCCCTCTCGAGCGAAAACGCGTCGTTTTTCCGTTACGATCGGAGTCGCACAGCGGTGAATTGTCTAACGCGCGAGCAACACGAGAGAGAGAGAGAGAGAGAGAGAGAGAGAGAGAGAGAGAGAGAGAGAGAGAGAACGATACAAAATACGTATATCGGCAATTTCACGAATGCTCGCGTAACGTATCCACGCCTACCTGCCTGCCTGCCTACGCTATTACGTAATGCGAACGCGCAGTAATTAACGGTGTAATAAATCGACGACGAGTCGCGCGTCGCTCATTTAAACGCCGCAAAACCATCCCGGGGAATTAGCACGCGTGTAAAAAAGCGGCACTAGCTGAACAACTTCATTCGATATATCCTTCGCGTATAACGTTACGTCGTCAATGCGCACACATACGTGCGCCAGGCCATATTCCGTTTCTGCCATTCCGTTGCAAAACCGACGCGGTGTTCCATTACGCGATACCCCGGCTATTG
This sequence comes from Harpegnathos saltator, assembly GCF_003227715.2. Lineage (NCBI taxonomy): Eukaryota > Metazoa > Arthropoda > Insecta > Hymenoptera > Formicidae > Harpegnathos > Harpegnathos saltator. The sequence continues at coordinate 322,796 of NW_020230483.1, forward strand.
TGTAATGTGTATCGACGCATCGGTGAGATCGTCCGCGGAAGGATAATAAGGCGTACTTGGAAGAATCTCGATGAGACGATAAGCATTTCAGATGGCTAGGGTTAGGCTGCACACCTGTGAAGATTTGATCAAAAATATAAATTAGGGTCGAGGGCTGAAGATCAAGAGGGGATCGCGTGATCGAGTGATGATTTTAATTAATTGTACACTTTTTTTGTGAGGGCTCTCAGGCAAAAATCTCAATTGAAAGTAAACTGCCGTGTCGAATATATCGTAAATAATAATTTCGACTAATTATGCATTTAAAGGATTTAATAAAAATCCCTAATTTACGCTTGGGAGCGTAAATCCCTTTGAAATCGGATTAGAAATTCCAGGGAATTGCGTAAATAATAATTTTGGTTAATCGTCGAGGGTTTCCCCGAAAATCTAAGCGTCGAGGAGTGAAGCCATCGGTGAGTCGAAAGTCGAGAGAATCCAGTACGAAATACGAATGTTTGAAGTTACATCGTGACAGGATTTCAAAGTTACTTTCCTCAAGAAACATATTTCAAATGATATGCTTTTCTGCCGTTGATTATCGAGATCGTTTCCGTTTGAACTGTTGTTGCAGAAAGGACGATGAAACAGGTTCTACTCGAAAGCGAAGTAAAAACGGCGACGCAGGAGGATATCGCGCGTTTCTTGTACCGAAAGTCGCATAATCGTTATGAGCCATCGGAGCAAATTACGAGAGAGTGAATAATGCGAAACGATTATAAAATGCGCAAAATAACCGCAACGAATCCGTCTCGGTTGTTCCGAGGCGGAGAGTTCCGAGCGCAGATTTAGGTATATATAATCTAGCCGCTTAATCTGTAATCGGAATTTGTCGTTGCAGTTATACGAGGCCCTTCGATAAGTCTCAACGATTCGGTAAGCTCCGGAAGGGTCACGAATCGGAAACGCGAATCAAGAGAATTTTCACGTGGATCAATTGCGAGCCGATTACGTTAGTTAATCGTTTGCAAGCGGATTTCACGGAACGTACAAGACCATCCGTCGGACGTATCAGGTAGTGCTCTTAAGTTAGAGTGATCATTAATCTCGCGATGTAGCGGCGGTGTAATTTACAGTGACTATGCAATTTATGATGACTCGTCGAATAACGAAAATCTCTTTCCCGCGACGGGTAAGACTCCTCTCTCTCTCTCTCTCTCTCTCTCTCTCTCTCTCTCTCTCTCTCTCTCTCTCTCTCTCTCTCTCTCTTTTGTGATAGACAACTGAATGAGAAATATGTTTATTTCTTCATAAGTCTCGGTCGAATGATTGATGAGAAAAACTGAGAAACTTTTCACGGTAATTGATAAATTTTCAAGGGATCCGGAAACGTCGCGCTCTTACGCTGACATTGTGCACGGTAAGAAAACTATTAAAGATGAGTTTAATGTATCGGACTCATTGCGTGACTCCGATTTAAACGAGGAGACTCTCTTCTGGTGGCAATGCCTCCGACATCTGAATAATTTCCGTCGGATGTTGAAGAAACGCGTTCCCGAAGTGCCGTTCGGGAAGGTCGAAGATGACTTGTCTTGCCTGGACAAAGTAGACATATATCGATTTATCAGTATGATTAAACATGTCTATACAAGTTATTAATTAATATTTCCTACATTTACTACAATGACATGTCGAACATACTAATTTATAATTAATTCCTTAATGGGATATACGCTAGTCGAAATTTTTCATTTCCTCAACGTCACGATCAAATTGTCTCAGGAATGTGACGGAGTTTTACCCGAGGATAAAGTTTTTGCGATTATCAGAGAATATCGCATATATCCGAATGAAAAATTTTTCGCACTGTTAATGGACACATTACAATTACGTAAAGACGGAAATATCAAGTACAGAGAATTGCTAGATCTCTTGAATTCGAGGCGCAGTATGCCGGATTTGCCCAAGACGCAACGTAAATAAATATTTTGCTAATTTTTATAACACTACCAAAGTTTTCTCCCACGTGCGATTGACTAGTTTCACGATCATTTCTAAATCGTAACTATCGACTTTAAAATCGACGCCTATAAAATTAATTTTTCAGTAAAATTTCAAATCTTTTTGCAACAATTGGCAATAATTTAAAGGCAATAATGTTAGATATGTTTCGAAGGATTTAATCCTTTTTATAGTGGCACGGCAATATTATCAAGAATTATTATTTTAGAAGTGTCATCGACAAGTTCGGATTACATTACCACATATGTCGGTAGCATAGGGAACGTTTCGACGTTTGATAACAGTAATAAGACCTCTAAAATAGTTTTATACATCTTGATTACATATATACATATATATATATATATATAGTCATTGTGTTATATATATATATACCACAATGACAATACTCTTGACAATTACTTAGTATTCTTTCCTCTCTCTTTTTCTGCCTCGATATCAAGTTAACGAATATTCGCAATACAAACTTTCCAAAATATTACAGAGATTCATGCGACTGGACTTCCATCTGCCAAGTCGGAAGTACAATGCTAATACACACTGGTATACATTCAAATAAGAAACAATTAAAACATATATAATTTTCTCCTTAAAGAATATGATTTGTAAATTTGTAATAAAGAAGATATTCGTAATATGTTTGAAAATGTCGGTTTCAAATTGTTAAAGAATATCTTTAATGCACTTTAGCAAAAAATATTGCTGAAAGATTGCACAGGCCATGTTTGCGTAGAAACATTTCGGCAGCATTACCCACTGCATTACACTATGTAGCGAAGAAATGTGGAAGTAAAAAATTAGCTATTTATTTTGCAAATTTGTTTTTTGAGCAAAACACTAATAAGTAAGAAAAATATATTACATGTATATGTTTAATATGAAATACAAATATGTTTAATATGAAATACAAATACAAATTTCATATGATTGAGTGATTTTTTTCTAATAACACATTTAAATCATCTTATGATAGTTGATTTATGTCAGATTAACCAAGTAAAGGTAATACATTTCGAAGTTTCACAGTTTGTGAGCTTTAGTTCCACAGAGACAATTTGTCTCTTTGGTCTCTCAAAGGTATCGAAATATAAATTAGCGATTATCCTCTTAATATTATTTACATTATATCAATCTACTGGTTTTAAGAATTTTTTCTTTTTTAATGGCTCATCTTTAACCGCACTGTACCGTGGATTCTTATGCTTTTGCATAGATTCAAACTTTCCTCGTATTTTCTGCCATTGAACAGACATTTGCTCATCTGATATATCAACTTGCTTGCTTTCTTCTACATTTATTCTTTCTTGGTTCTGTATTGATTCCATATACCTCTCAATTACTGGATTCATTCCTTGAAAACTCATTCTACCACTGACAAGTTTTTCACAAAAAACATAGCTTGATTCCATGATGAATCTTTCTCTGAAAAATAAAATAGAAGCAATTGTTAGCAATTCATATATATTGGTTAAAGAATAAAGAAAGATCCAAATATTATTATTATATTTTTATGTATTAGTATTAATGGAACCAAATAATTTATATCATCGTAAATTTACATTATTGTGTATATACCTGAATATACTTCACATTTATTTCTGAAAAAATAATAAAGGGAAAATAAGCAACCGTATTAATTGGAATCTATATAGTAAGTACTTACGATTCTTTTTTCATGCGTTTTGTAACTTGGCTTCCAAAGTAAAGCTCTCCTTCTTCTTGATATTGTTGTTTGTCGACTTTTTCTTTTGTTCGTTTCATGAACTAGAATTAACTTAACATTAGTTGCAAAGTCTTTACGACTTCATTTTAAGTTATTAAACTTACCTTCATCTCTAGTATATTTTTTGACAAAGTTATCTTTTCTGTCATTGTTGTAGATTTTTATTTCGATCAATCTGAAATAACTACAATATTCTAGTTAAATAACAGTTGAATTATTTCGAAGGAGATAAATTATGGAAATATACATATGTCACACAATATGCAAGAATACACGATGTAACAAGGTAAATCTAACCAATCGTGTCTGTTTGATATATCATTAAGTTGTTTTACTTGGCGAAGAGATTGAGGCCGTGTTCCAAAATTCACTGCCAGCGCTGAAAAGTTATAATTTGCGTGACACAAACTATATATTTTCCGTACTGGCAATGAATTTTGGAACACGGCCTGATTTAACTCGTCGTTGAATTCGCCGTAGGGATAGTGGCGGCTCGTAACGGAAACATCGGAACTAACAACAGTCTAGAGTTATCGAATTAAAAGAACTATCGCTGCGAAAATCGATTGAATTTGGAAAGACTGGGGAGATAGTCGATTCCTCATCAAAGACTATCGATTCTTGTGTTAAACGTCGCCCTTCTTTAGGGGGCGCTTGGAGCCGATATTGAGAGAGAGAGAGGGAGCCCTTCTTTAGGAGCTTATTTTATAGGCGTATCCATAGAAGCTCTTCCAGCATAAAATGCAGGTATTTGGAGCGGCGAGTATGACGTGGAAGGCAACTTTCATCAGAAAATAATGTATTGGCGTATAAATACGAAAAACGTATTAATTACGAAACATTAGGTGGATCTTGGACATACTTTATCAAGCTTATTCTCAAGGTATGTTCGTACCCGCTCACGGCCATGATCAATAACAATAGTAATTGCTCCAACGGTTCAGTATTAGACATATTCTGTGGTCTGAAAAAAAAATGAGAAGTCTTGTTGCACTGTGTTCGAATAGCTACTGAAATGTCCGACAGAAATTCCACGCAATTTACTTGTGACTCACTGCACTTTATACTTGTTTTAATACAGAATGAATAAAAGTAAAAAATGACATTATGAGTTATTATCGTTGAATAGTCGTGTAAAATTATAATTATTCTTGTCTCTATACTTTAAGTAATATAAAATGTACTTGGTAGCCAATTAGTTGAATACTGTTAACCTAACGTAACCCAACATGTGGCTTATATATCTTATATAGTATTTACGTAAAGTCTTTTGGATATTTATTTTCTGGCGCTTATGTATATTATAAATAGAAAAAAGAAATACAGTGCCAATTTCATTATACATACATACATACTTTTTGCAGATAAGGCATAAACATTTCTTCAAACAAAAATGATGAAACGATCAGCAGATAATGGGGACACTAGTTCTCAACCACCTATCAAGAAAGTTCAGTTTGAGCCGATTTTAATCGGGCCTATATCTACTTTAGAAGAAATGGACATGAAGGTGTTACAATTTCAGAACAAAAAACTGGCACAGGTTTGGAGATTTTATATTTGTATAACTATACATAGCATATATATATATATATTTACTTTTATATATATATATATATATATATATGTATAAGTAAATACAATACATATTTTAGTTTGTAAATATTGTATCTAATATTAATATCTATACTAATTTCAGAGATTAGAGCAAAGACATAGAGTGGAAGCTGAACTAAGACAACGGATTGAACAATTAGAAAAACGTCAAATGCAGGATGATGCAGTACTTAATGTAGTTAATCGATATTGGAATCAACTTAATGAGGATATACGTGTATTACTCCAAAGATTTGATGCTGAAACTGCTGATGAATCAGAAAATAAAAGTAAGAAGAATCTAAAGGGAAAGCAATATAATGATAATTTAGTGTACATATTTTTTAATAGTATACTTTTTAACCTTGTTATAGACGAAAGTGAGGCTACAACATCATTCCTCATGCAATTATCTTCTTGGGATAAAGAAGAATTGGATGACAAATTAGCAAATCGTGTACAGGTATCTAAGAGAGCGGTGTCTAAAGTTGTACAGGCATTTGACCGTTTATCTCAAAGAAATGAAAAGATCACACTTGCACTCAAAGGACAGTTTGATGGTGGTAAATATAATTTTTGGATAGTGTATTTAAAATTATTCATGTTGTAATCTTAAGATAGTTTCTGTGTGTACAGATGAGGCGCCAAATATTGATGAGGTCGTACGTCGTGCAAATGCCGAGATACAAATGGAAAATAGAAATTTGCAGGCAATAAATATACAACTGCATGAGAAGTATCATACTATTTCACTGAAGGTAATGCGATAACATTTCTCTTATGTTCACAATTCTTCTATATTTTAGATTTTTATATTTTTTTAATAATATACTTTTTAACCTTGTCTTTTATAATTTTAGGTTATATTTGTAACTATTTTGCACATCATTGCGCATACACAACCATCCTTTTCTTAATATGTTACAAGTTATGATTATCACAAAGTATTTCCCTTCCCTCTCCTACATAAATGTGTGCAAATCTTTCTTTGCAGATGTCAGAATTGCAAGATACTATAACTGGAAAAGATACACTTGCGGCAGAATTACGAAATCAGGTAGATGATTTGCAATATGAATTGAATAAAGTACGAGCAAGAAATGATAAATTGGAACATCACCTTGGAGAGGCAATTGAAAAGTTAAAAGCTTTCCAACAAATTCATGGCACAGACGAAAAAGGCAGCAACAAACCTAGTACTTTGGTTGCGTCTAGTGTTTCACAGACTAAGGTAAAAGAATCTTTTGTTTTGTTTGAAAATTAATTTAAAAAATAAAAATTTCGACTTAAGTTATATATTTTAATGCTATCATATTTCTTTATCTGTACAGCTTGAGGATTTGCAAAGAGAGTTGGAGGAGACGCGAGAATTAGCTAACAATAGATTACAAGAATTGGATAAACTGCATCAACAACATCGTGACACTTTGAAAGAAGTGGAGAAATTGAAGATGGATGTGAGTACATTATAATTAATTTTGCAGTCTTAATTAGATCATAGTAAAACAAAATAAATATAAAACACCAATGAACTTGCTGTTAATACCAGATAAGACAATTGCCTGAATCGGTTATCGTGGAAACGACTGAGTATAAATGTCTGCAATCGCAGTTTTCTGTATTATATAATGAGTCTATGCAATTAAAAACACAATTAGATGACGCTCGTCAACAATTGCAGTCGAGTAAGAATATACATTTACGCCACATCGAGATGATGGAGGTGAGTCTGACATGTATAAAAGGAGATTCGGAGATGAACTTAAAATTGGAAAATTATAGTTTTAATCTCATCTATGTGATACCGTTTATATAGAGCGAAGAGTTATTGGCACAAAAAAAGTTACGCGGGGAATGTATACAACTCGAAGATGTCTTGGCGCAATTGCGTAAGGAATACGAAATGCTTCGTATCGAATTCGAGCAAAACTTAGCAGCTAACGAGCAAACAGGTCCGATTAATCGCGAGATGCGTCATTTGATCACCTCCCTTCAGAATCACAATCAGCAATTAAAAGGGGAAGTGATTCGTTATAAGCGAAAATACAAGGAAGCTTCCACTGAGATACCACGAGTATTTATCAAGTTATTTTAATTGTACTTATAAATTACGCCGCTACAAGTTTTCTCAATATTTATATAAAAAAATTGTTTATTAAATGTGTAGCTGAAGAAAGAGGTGGAGGAATTGACGGCGAAATTAGGCCAGCAAACGTCTCAAGAAAACAAAGAAGGTAACAATTCAGACGGCAGCGGAAAAGAAGAGGATACATCTAACTCCTTACCAGGCTCTGCGCAGGTACCACAACGTATAAACTTGTATTAAGAAGAACTCAAGAACTTTTCCTGTATTCTTTAATTCTTGCAATACTGACGGCTCTGGCAACCGCACAAACTATGGTGCGTGGGTTCGAGCCTAGGATTAGGCCAAACGATGTCTAATCCAGACATCGTTCGGCGAGAGTTAATTATAAGCAAGACATTCATTTCATTTATTTTTGCTATTAATATTTTATCTCTAACGTGGCAAATAGATAAAAGAAGAAAGTGGTGTGACCATAAAAAGGGAAGTTGTTGATGAGGAAGTGGAAACTATCGAAGTGGGAGAAGGTGAAGGCAGCAAAGGAACTCCCGATTCTATAACGTTAACTTCACCCACAATAAAAAAGGAGAAGGATATAAAACGTGAGAAAGATATTAAGAAAGAATCGATAAAAACCGAGCATCGTGATACGGCACATCGTAGTAAGGATGCAAAAATGGCAGAATCAGAACTTGTGAGGGATTTGAAAGCACAATTAAAGTACGTTGGTAGAAACATCGTATATTTTCGAAACTAGTATGCATATGTTTACTGCATGTTTTATGTTATATTCTTGCTTACGTATATATATATATATATGTCGCTTTCAAAGTTAAATATGTCTTAAAATATTAATTTAGGATTTCGAAATATACTCGCAAACGCTTGAGAGACTTTGACATTTCTATCTATTTCTACCAAATTAAAAGACTAAACCTGAATTTAAACTCTATTTTTAGACAACTCAAGTTAAAATTTAATTAATGTTAGGAGGAACAAGTATTTTGAATATATTTTGAATATAGTATTTTATGAAAATATGAAAATTCCAACATTGTAAGAGAAAAATATGAAATTTTCCTTCTCATATTTTGCCGTTTTAAATTTTAAATTCATATTTTGAAGACGTTTAACTCTGAGATATTTTTATTAAATTTTGATGACCAAAGGATCGTTATGTGTAGGTGTAACGATGTAAAATATTAGAAAATAAAAGAAGATGGCAACAGATATCTGATTACAGGAAGGCTGTAAACGAAATGAAAGAGATGAAACTTTTGTTGGACATGTACAAAGGCGTTGGAAAAGAGCAACGAGACAAAGTACAGTTGATGGCTGCAGAACGTAAAACAAGGGCGGAATTAGAGGACTTGCGACAACAGATTAAGAAAATTCAAGTAAGTCACAATCATTTTCCTTGTACGATTATGACGTATATATCGCGCGTGTAATATGACAATTATTACATAGTATATAATAAAATATAACACAATTATATGATGTAACATAACGTAATATTACAAATAATATCTTCGTAGGAAAGTAAACGCGAAGAACGTAAAAAATTGGCTGACGAGGATGCGCAGATAAAAATTAAAAAATTGGAGGATCAGGCATACACGTTGCAACGTCAAGTGGCTTGTCAAAAACAGGTAGATCGCACTTCATAGAATTTCCTGTGTTTACTGTAGCTATCGATACCACAAAACGATGATCGGCATCTCTCATTGTTCCGTATAATCTTAGAAGCTTTTAGTGTTAAGAAGCAGAGTTTATTTGATCTTTGTAGTTGTGGTGTACGCGAATGGTGGTGTAACAGTGGTGTAACAGTCTTGTAACACTGAACAGAATTGGTGTGTAACGGTGGTGTAACACTGAACAGAATTGTGTGTGGCTGCAGGAGGAGGAAGCGCTTCTGAATGAGATGGAAGTAACTGGACAGGCGTTTGAGGATATGCAGGAACAGAATTCGAGACTGATACAGCAGCTACGCGAAAAGGACGACGCGAATTTCAAGCTCATGACAGAAAGAATTAAGAGTAATCAGCTGCATAAGCTCGCGCGTGAGGAGAAAGACGTATTGAAGGAGCAAGTGTCCACATTAACCACGCAGGTGGAGGCAGCCAATGTCGTCGTGCGAAAATTGGAGGAGAAGGAACGTCTTTTGCAAAATTCCCTCGCGACGGTGGAAAAAGAATTAGCCGTGAGGCAACAAGCGATGGAGATGCACAAACGAAAAGCGATAGAAAGCGCGCAATCAGCCGCCGATCTCAAACTCCATCTTGGTGAGATTTCTTATGTTAAATGCTAAATATGTAGATGCTGAACGTATAATGTAAAATATGTAACGCAATTTGTTTTCAAGAAGAGACTTTTGTTCAAAACGATTCTTGTTACAGAAAAATATCATTCCCAGATGAAAGAAGCACAACAAGTAGTAGCTGAAAAGACAAGCTCTTTGGAGGCTGAAGCGTATAAAACTAAAAGATTGCAGGTACATACATTGACTAGAATTTATTATTATACTATTATTATACTATGTACACGATTAAATATTGTTAAACGTCACAATTATTACGTGCATTCAATACTGTTCACTGAGTCACTTTAGTGACTTTTGTTTTTATTTTATTTTATCGACATATTCTCTCTCTCTCTTTCTCTCTCTTTCTCTGTCTCTCTCTGTCTCTGTCTCTGTCTCTCACCCTTTCTCTTAGATTACACATATACATCAATTATAAAAATTTTATTAATTACAGAAATATAAATATATGTAACTTCGAAATATATATATATATATATACGAGTGAACAATGAGCAATTGTAATAAATCGAATTTATATTTTCACATCGATTTATATTTTTCTGTTTCCGATTGTAATCTATTTGTAATTTAATCTTCATTGAGCAGTATCTAGTGTTGAGTTGAGTCAGAACAGTTAGTAATACGAGGTTTAATATAAAAAACTTCAGATATATAATACAGTATAATAGATAAGAAATGTGTTAAATTATTGATACAAATAACGAGGATTTTGAAAAACCAAGTTTTATTTTATCTTGTTTTATTTTATCTTTCTTCAAACTTTTTTTTGTATCCTTTATTGTTTACATATACACATTCAGCTACACACATGTAACACACGTAATCACAGCCATTAGCACTATCCTATCAATTTATTAAATTTATTTGCAGGAAGAGATAGCGCAACTCCGACGTAAAGTCGAGCGTATGAAGAAAATCGAGCTTGCCGAGACCTTGGACGAGGTGATGGCGGAGGAGTTGCGAGAATACAAAGAAACGCTCACTTGCCCATCCTGCAAGGTGAAACGCAAAGACGCCGTACTCACAAAGTGCTTCCACGTGTTTTGCTGGGACTGTCTGCGTACGCGTTACGAAACGCGACAACGGAAATGCCCGAAGTGCAACTGCGCCTTCGGCGCAAACGACTACCATCGACTGTATTTGTCTACATGAAGAAAGAGACGATGCTGATTGGTTCGATGGTGTGCTACGACCCTACACAGTAATAGATATCTTAAAATACAACGCATTTTTCGTTTTTTATATTTTTTATTTATTACTCTGATTTTTTGAGAAAAACGCGATCGCCCGTATGCAAACATGAAACAATTATGGATTTTGTTATATTCTTATTGTTTTGTCGACTTGTTGGAAAACACAAATGGGAAACAAAAAATATAAAGAGAGAGAAAGAGACAGAGACAGAGACAGAGAAACAAGAGGAAGAGGTCGGCTGCTTTTACTTGTTGGTCGGTCGATACTGTTCATAATAAACCGTAAGTTTTTTTGTATAAATAAGCTTCTAGTTCCATCTATTGGAGAAAAAAAGGTATCTTTGATTACGGCTTGATCTCTTTTGTTTCAATAAGCCTGTGTGAAGTTACTAACAAAGTTATATGTAAGTACGATCAGTACCCTAGATCAGAGCTCGGCAAAAAATGCACGCGACGGCCAATTTTTGACTATCTCCGCCCACCGCTGTTCCCTTTACCTCGCCACTCCGCATGCTGCCTACAAGCCGCTCGAGCCTCAGGAGCGTGTTTCCAACAGTTTTCCACGTCACCCATGAGGTAATATTGTTGACGCGTTTTTTTTTAAGTGGTATCCCCAGTAGGCCTAATCTATAATTCTATAATCTATAATCTATAATCTATAATTTTTGAAAATGAAGTTTATAAAAAATGAGAAGCGTTCTTCTTTAAACGACGATTCCTTACCACGTCTTATGCGGCTCGCTACATGCAATATGCAAATTGACGTTTCCGCTTTTACTAATAAAAGACGCCGAAAATCGAATTAAATATTCTTCATTTAACATATTTTATTTCGCTTCTGTTCAATTAGTTACGGGTTGTTACAGTCATCAGTGGATTAGGCCTACTGGGGATACCACTAAAAAAAAATGCGTCAACAATAGTACCTCATGGGTGACGTGGAAAACTGTTGGAAACACGCTCCTGAGGCTCGAGCGGCTTGTAGGCAGCATGCGGAGTGGCGAGGTAAAAGGAACAGCGGTGGGCGGAGATAGTCGAAAATCGGCCGTCGCGTACATTTTTTGCCGAGCTCTGCCCTAGATCATTGGTTCCCAAATGTTTTATGCTAGACTCTTCGCGTATATAGACGTTTCTCTTTCACTTTTTTTTTTATAAGAATATATATATATACACACACCACACACATATACAGGGTGAGTCAATTAAAGTGTTACAGACTTATATCTTGGAAATGAATAATTTTAGAGAAAAATGTTTCAGATAATAGTTGTATGGTGTCAAATGGGACATAAGAAGGTATCATTGATCAGACCTTGATTAGCCATTTGAAGGTTACGTGAAGGTCACCAACAATTTTTCAAATGGAACGCCCTACTTTTTTTGGCATATTCTTATAACGTATTTCAAGAGCTTTCCAAAACACTACAACAAAGTATTTTTTTGTTAAGTACATCCCGAGTTATGAAGCTTCAAATTTACAGTATCATCGGCCTTAGCATTACTCAAGGTGTACCGCGTGGAGGTTGCACGATCGGATTTACACCCGTTGTGTGCGCGCGCGCGCGCGCGTGTTCGCACACACACACACACGCGCGCACACATACATACAAAGAGGTGTAAATCCGACCGTGCAACCTCCATGCGATACACCTTGGATAATACAAATGCCGGCGGTACTGCAACTTTGAAGCTTCATAACTCGGGATGTACTTAACAAAAAGATACTTTGTTGTAGTGTTTTGGAAAGCTCTTGAAATACGTTATAAGAATATGCCAAAAAAAGTAGGGCGTTCCATTTGAAAAATTGTTGGTGACCTTCACGTAACCTTCAAATGGCTAATCAAGGTTTAATCAATGATACCTTCTTATGTCTCATTTGACACCATACAACTTTTGTCTGAAACATTTTTCTCTAAAATTATTCATTTCCAAGATATAAGTCTGTAACACTTTAATTGACTCACCCTGTATATATATACGTAAAAGCTATATGTAATTTCTGTTTAAAGAATTTTTATATGAAAATTAGTTTTTATATAAAAAATAGATTTTATAAAATTAAGGAGTTAAACATCTGGACAAGTTTGGGAGCCATTGACTTAGATTGCATTCAATAGGTGCAAAAATTGAATGTCTATTTTTGATTGATTGAGTACATAAAAAATTATTATATATTTATATCAATCAAATTCAGTAGCATTGCACGAATAAATATTGGATCTGTTGAATGGAACTATAATATTAACTTGCTGGAATTGCATATATTCCGGAAGTCATAACTTTCTTATCTTCCTCGATCGAAAATAATGAGAAGGAACATTTTAGTCTATCTTCTAATTAGATCTTGAATTCACCAATCAACAATTTGAATGTGTATTATAGAATTATATTTATTATTTAATCGATTTAGTTTATAACATATAAACAACAAATTACTTTGCTATGATTAGATTATTATATAAAATTGGATTATTGTATAAAATTATTTAATATTCAAGAATTGATTTAATTATCTCTTTGTCGTTATATTTACAAGGAACATATTGACAAAATCTCTTAGAAAATTAAAAGAAAAAGAGGAAAAAATTGATGAATAGAGAATGATAAAACGTATATTAATTTTATTGAGACGTCAACGTTCGCAAACGTTCATTTGCGTTCGTATTAACGTTATTGTACACGAGTAATTTGCCATAATATGCAATTTTTACACTCGCGTTTGCAACTCATGTCTGCCGTATGTGTATATGTTTTATATATATATATGTATATATATAAAACACACAAACGAGAGTAATTAAGTAGTTAGATATCTCGTAAGATTTATTTTCAAGATACTATATTAGTTATATGTGGTCGAATATTTTTGCGTGCACGAATATCAATCATAAATATATCTATGTATACGTGCTCCGCATATATTATAACAAGACAAAAAGAAAGACAAAAAGTAAAAAAAGTAAGACAAAAAGAAAAGAATGTTAGAAGTAATGAGATAAATAATTTATCTTAGAATGAATCGAGTGTGTAGGATAAAAATAGGGAGTAAAAGCTACGTTTTAGTAGAACAAAGAATTATCTGTTTCTAAACACCTCTTTTATTGTACTGTTTGCAACTAGTTCTTTTGATTTTGATCATTTTCAAATATGTATTTTTTCTTCATTATGTAAGTCTCATCACCGTAATTTAAAATCACCTAGGGATCTGTTCTTTTTCAAGTTTCACTGGAAGTAGTGAAGATTATTTCAAAACGTCAATATGTAGATATACATGTACTTATAAGAATTAGAGAGATTAGAGAGATGAATCCCATCTCTCCAATAGCTATCCAAAAGAAGTTGACAAAGTTAAGGATCACTTTGTATAAAGATATTCAAACAGATTGTTTCATTTCTAAAGTCGCAGCAAAGCTGCGTAATAAGAACTATTTTTTTAGCTGTTTTATAGAAATCGGCGAGAGAGACGTTTCAAACGTTCCCTCGTCGACGAGACGTTATCTTTTATATTCTGTCCGATGCATGTTACATTTTTCTACTTTTATTCATTGGAATGTCAGTGCTTTACGCTGATTAAACCAAGAAGAAAGAAATATGCAGGGACTAGAGAATCAGCATTCATGTCTCTCTCTCTTTCTCTCTCTCTCTCTCTCTCTCTCTCTCTCTCTCTCTCTCTCTCTCTCTCTCTCTCTCTCTCTCTCTCTCTCTCTCTCTCTCTCTCTCTCTCTCTCTCTCTCGTCTCTTCCTCTCTCTCTCTCTCTCTCTCTCTCTCTCTCTCTCTCTCTCTCTCTCTCTCTCTCTCTCTCTCTCTCTCTCTCTCTCTCTCTCTCTCTCTCTCTCTCTCTCTCTCTCTCTCTCTCCCCCTCTCCCTTTCTCTTTCTCTCTGTGTCGTACGTGATAGTATTGCTATGTAAAGTATAATTAGGTTGATTCGATGACATAATTGTTGAAGCATGTTAGCATACTAACAACTTATAATAGTAATATAAGCCTTGAATGTTTTTTTCATGGTTGCTTAGGAATAATTTCGGTGAGTTAGTCGTACGTTTTAATTCAAACTATAATTTATAAAGTCAATATCGCCCTCAAACATTAAAAAAAAAATGTTCTCAAAGTATCAGCTCAAATTACCTAATTTCGTCTACTTAAACCAATCGATTCATATTTGCGCTAAAACAAATTGTAATACTTGAAAATATTGAAACCCCCCCTTCCCTCCGATTCAGAAGCAAGTAAATTTTCGATAAAAATCATACTTATAAGAGTAGCATGTATTCTTAGAGCGAAGTTTGTTATTATCGTATAGTAATCTTTCATGAGGAATATAAACTAAATGGAAGCGTATAAGTTTCGTTGAACGCCGACGGCATGTAAACCTACTAATTATTACCTATGAATTGTATGTCACAAACGGAAGTTATAAGACGGACGAAAATAAATTTACAACTTCCCTTCGTCTAAAATATATTTGTAAATTTCGTTCTCTCTTTCTCCGTCGAAATTCTTGGTTCGTGTTTCAATCATGGCGCGGCTTAAAAGAATCAATTTTCCGTTCGTGAATAATGAACGAGAGAGTAACGAGAGAGTCGTGAGAGAGTTGCGAGTACCGAGGGATCAGAGTTGGAAACGGGATAATACGGAGAGTCAAAATGATTCAGCTCAAACGAACTTGTCGTACGAAATTCTTTCGGATTTTATTCTATTTTAAGAAATTTGTTGAAAACCCTAAGAAACAGTTCTACATAAGCTTGAAAGTATCAACGAGAAAAGCCTAGTTCGACCTAAATCATGTGTGTGTCTGTCTTTTTTTTCTTTTTTTTTTTTACAAAGTTATCTTCCGGAAAGCCTCCGTCGGTCCTGTTACGGCGAGATACAAATGGCCACTCGGTAAACACTATGGACAGGCAATTTTCTTTTTTTTTCGACGTGTATTATATGTATATATCGAATAAAACTTCATCGAGATACGCTAGAATAGGAGTACGTGTGTGTGACTAGTGCACTCCCCGTGAAGAATAGCCGATCGAGAGAAAAATTGACGGGAATTCTTTTCTATGAAGTCGCGAATCCCTAATGTGTCCCGAATAAATGTGCTCGACATCCTGACATCATTCTCGAATCATCTTTTCTTTCCGTTTCTTTTAGCTCGTGCAGACGCGAATTACACGTCATCAGACGAATTACTCTTTTCTAACTGTCCGCGCGATATAAAACATCGTCGATCCGTAACTAGACAGGTACAGCGAGAAAAAGCTTGATCCGACTTACTCGAGTGCATTCTCGATATTTCGATATTTATACACGGAAATTAAATTTCCCGCAGAGAGTGAATCCCCGTCAATCCCTCTTTGTCCGCCTATTTTTCACGAAGATGTGATGATGCGGACTGGTATTTTATAAACAGAAGCTTTTAAACCCTCGGCGCGACACTTTCTTTCTTCCTTTGCACGGGAACGCGCTCGCA
Source organism: Harpegnathos saltator (assembly GCF_003227715.2). Lineage (NCBI taxonomy): Eukaryota > Metazoa > Arthropoda > Insecta > Hymenoptera > Formicidae > Harpegnathos > Harpegnathos saltator. Next base: position 339,179 of record NW_020230483.1, read on the forward strand.
CAACATACAAGGATAAAAATAATGATTTTCTTTCGCAAAGGAGGCGAGAGAGGGGGCTATCGATTATAATAATAACTCACTAAACGATAAATAAATTAATAAATAATAAATAACGACGATAAATTATGCGACGTTAAGCTGTGATACAAGATATAATTAATTCGTGACGCTTTTGCGAAATTATGCTAACTGCGTGTAACGGACACGTCAGAGTGGAAATTAAAACGTTACCGTTTCATTGTTAATTTCCATCACAAGAGATCGATAGTGTTATTATTATTTATATGCTTGCTTCGCGCACATGAAAACTCAACTCGCGACCACTCGTGTAATAATTGCTTTATGCGGGCGTTAGAAAAGATATAAAAGGGTAATAACCAAGTTGGAAACAAATACGGAGAAATACGTGTACGCCTCTGTTCTAAGTAACATAAATCGCAATGTTCTAAGCAACGTAACTCGCGGAAATGCTATCGCGAGAATCTCGGAATCCTCGGTCCGGAATATAAATAAACTATTTCGCGTGGTAGAGAGAGATATATATATATATATATTATTGTATATGTATATATGTATATATATTTATATTAACCGACCGTCATTTAGTTTGATGTTTAGATAGAGTTTATTCAATTTGACTACGTCTTACGTGAAAAGTCGGACGACGAGCACGTGCTCGTCATCTCGAAAGTATTTCGTAAACCAATGAAAGCGGGATCCTCTTCTAAAATCTTCGGTGAATGATATCTGTATAAAAAGCATGTTACACTCTCTTTTTACAGGACCAAGAAAGTTTATATACACGTGTTGTTTCGCAGGAAGTTTCGCGAGACTTCCAAGTTATTCTATAATGCTGAGACAATTATTTGTTATTTCATGCACAAGCTGCGCCAAACAAACACTGTGTGACTGCATCTTCTTTGCCTCCTAACAAGAGGGCAGACGCGAAAAAACAGTACTCTTGTTTCTCCGTCCTCGGGCTGTCTTCGGGAAATTCAAGCTTTTTCCTGTCGACGAATCAAAATTACGCTGTTAAAAGAAAGAGACCACCACCGTTGGGGAATGAAGAGAAATTGGGAAGAAGATTGGGAGAGACTATTTGAGTTTGATTGCTTCCCCTCTCTGAGGGAGGGACGTCTGTGTCGACGAGTTTGAACACGGCTTGTGCATAGAATATTTATAAATAATATAGAAATCAATTTGGATACATCTCACAAATAATCTGCTCACTGAAGGGACTAAGGTATCTTCCGACCTGATCGAGCGATCGATCGCGTTAATTGACGCCCTTTACCATATTCATGCCTTCAATTACATACTCGTATCTATGTTAATTTTGTTTCGCATATATTGCTTAATGTTGAACAGTCCACGCTGGCTGAAGTGTTGTGCGAGATTATTCTCAACAGGAAGCCGATCTTAGCTCTTTGCGCTTCTTCTCGGTATCACTCGTGCGAGCGAGTCGCGCTTGCCGCTCGGAATCGTCACTCGAACGGAAGTTGCGGAGGTTCGTCCCGCGAACTTTTGCGCTTGTAACAGCCGTTGAAAATCATTTGAATAATAAACATCACGCGCGATTCCTTCGCGCGAGACGCGCTGGACCTGACGAAGCGAGGGAAAACGATCTTCATCGCTATCTGCACCGATCTTCGCTTTGCTCGTGAAGAGAAAAAATATCCTCCAGTGGGGAAAGAATGATTTTTCATATTTTGTTTTCAATTCGGTTTAATTGATTCGGTTAATAACGAACTCTCGGTCGATTCGCTTGAACGACGACGCGCGATCGATCGCGGCGACGGGTGCGCGACGCGCGCGCAAAGAGTTAACTCCGCGGTATTAGCGACGTTTTCAGCTGCGACTGTTTTCCTTCTCTCGAGATCGTTCGCTGTATTGTTTGATCGATGTTCAACAGTAAAGAGTGTTCGCTTACGATTTTATATCACACAGGAGAAACGCCTGTTGCGCTCGAAACTATATAAGCCGTGTCATTCTTGCGCTTTCCGTTTTTGTTTTACTTCAGGACTACGGTCCTCCTTCGGAGTAGTACTCTAAGTACGTGTGTATAGAAAATGCGAGGGATGTTCGAGAAATGCGTTTTCCGTCGTTCTCGAGAATTCAACTGAAGGCACGTTGATCATCTCGCTTGAACCAAAGAAGATGAAACGCGTCGTTGTGATCGGATAACGCGGATACACGCGGGACACACCGCGGCGCCCGCAACAAAAAGGGCCATTCGTGTGCGGTGTTTTAACATTTTTTTCTTTCTTTTTTTTTTTAATTTAATTTAATCTTCCGCGCCTTGAGCACAGATCCCAGTGAGATTATTTCGATGTATCTTCACTCTCCGTTTTTCCAGATATTTTTATTTGTAATTTTAGGAAAGAATATTCTGCTCGATCTTGTAGAAGTGCAGGTATAGCAGGTGCACACGTCGAGTCTTCGATCTAGATCGGTATTCGACATCGTGAACCTGAAATTCGAAATGACGTAGAATCGTTAGCTATGTCAAGGGTTTATCGTTAGCTGTCAAGAAGCTGGTACAGTGCTCTTACAGTGACGTTATCTCACGACGAAAGCTGCTTCTCGAACACCTCTCGTGCGTAACTCGCTGTATCCAGCACAGCCTGATAAGACTCACGTCGGCGCCACATCGACGGCTCGGCTCGACAAGTGGACGACACGAAATCTCGCATGTACAAAGCGTGTACCGGTCGAGGTGAACGAACGAAGAAAGAATAAAAATAGAGAAACGTCAAAATAAAGAAAAAACCCGCCCGAACTAATCTCTCGTTCTCGAAATGCCGGGAACTCATGACGGGAGAGGAGACCTCAGTCGAGCCTTCTCGAGCCACTCGTTCCTTCGCCCGGCTTAGGAAACGGCTATCCTGCGCGCAGGATAAACGCGTAAAAAACAAGGACAAGGAGCCATCGAAAGAGGAGAATCCGAACGACCGTTCCGGCATAAGAAGGCCAGGCCTCCCCCCCCTCCCTTCAATGCGCCAGATAATACTCGGCCGAGTCTCGCTGTTTCTCCAGCCGAACCGTCGATCTTGTATCCCCGCGCGGCGCGAGCCGTCCTGCCCGTCCGGCAGGACTCAGGACCTTCGTGCGCCCCAATTCCAGTGCAATATCTGTACGAGATCTATTATCGTTAAATTTCCAAATACGAAGTGGACTACCGGTGTAACTTGGACGCTACGCCCCGGGGACTTCCATCCCCTCGCGAACGCTGATTAACGTGTCTCTTTTTTACTTCCTTTTTCTTTCTCTCTTTTTACCCGTGGCACGTTCGGTACGGCGCGCGGGACGTTGTTGTCTGGATCGGCCAGGATACCCCGACGCGCAGTCGTCGGTGTCTTGGGTCTCATATTCCTGATGACTGAACATCGACGAGCTGACGGCGCTGACGGGGAAGGACAGGGACGCCAGACAAGAACGTCGAGCGCGCGAATTCCCGCTTGAATCCCGCGCTTGACCGCTGCAGCCCTGCAGACAATGCTCAGCCCCCGCGGCGCGCGTGACCGCGACTATTTACACAGTAAATACACAGAACTTCTCGGTGAGTTGTTTCGCGCGTGCACGCGTCGTCAGCCGGCACGACGGCGCATCCACCGGGCTGTCACCCTGTTCGAGTCCCACGTCGAGCCCGAGCCCGAAGCACACAACGCTACTAAATATTTAGGTTCCTATTTGTTCCTAACTGTTTATTCCTATTGTCCTATCGATCATTGTTCCTCCGGATGTCCTCGGTAGCTGGAAGGCAATAATCCTTTCCCTCTCTCTACCAGTAATCCTCCTGCAACCCTCGGGAGAGATCGGCCCCTTCAAGCTCTACTTCTTCGAAGCACCGAAGCGTCCGAAGCGCGAACTTCCCTTCGTCGGCGTTCCTCGACCATCTTTCGACTCGAGCGTCCCCGAAACGCGATTCTACGCGGCTACGGCTATATAACGCACGTTGTCTTTTTATTTATTCCCCTACTCTCTCTCTCTCTCTCTCTCGACTACCGTCGAGTCTGTCCGTTCTCCGCGAACGATTCTCGCCGCATAGTCCTCCTGTGCAGTCGACGCAACATCCCCCGACGGCCTCTCCGTCGTTCTTCGCGTGAAGACGCTCCTCTGCGAGGACGTTGGAACAACTCCCCCGAGGTTTCTACCTAATCGCCCTCCCCCGCGTCCCTTCGTATCGGTATAGAGCTACAAGGCGACTTGTGGCGCTTTGATACTCCCTCGAAACTGAAACTAGCTAGGACTAGTGGCTAACTGTTCCCTCATTGTTCTACCATTTCGTTCAGCCTTCCGTCAATAGTCTGGAGCTACGAAGCGGGCTTTATTACTTAAATTCCTTCGGGTCGTGGGTCTAGAGTCTGTCGGTACACACATACACACACACACACACACACGCACACACACACTTGAATCTGCTCGCGAGTTACATTTCCGCCGTACCTAGTTCCCTGTTTCGTGTTAATACTGCTGTCGCGAACTGAGAGAGAGACCATCGATCGCATGAGATGATGTTCCTCTCCATGTCGCTCTCATAAGTCGCTTCGTTCTCTCGTCCCGATAGTTGGAGGCTGCTCTTATTCTCCGAGCGCAACCACTCGCAGTGGTTGAGAGCGCCTCGGGAGCGCCTCGAGGCTTGACTCTCTCGACACTCTTCCAAGATTAAACCCCGTTAATCGTTAAAGACAATCGTCCCTCGGTCGCCTGCCGCTCGTCTTTTCTTCTCTCTCCGAGAGCGAGCGCTCTCGCCGTGCGAGACGCGACGCCTTCAAAGCTATCGAGGAATCCCCCTGCATCATCCCCCATCATTCGTTTCTTCATTGCCCCTCCAAAGGATCTGAAGGCACGAGACGATGTGTCACCTTGATACTCCCTCGGAACACAGCACTAGTGATAATCCGTTAACGATATAACACTCCCTTTTTCGTCCTATCTACTCCTCGCCGTGAACAACGGAGATTCGTTTGGCGGCGCCTCTCGAGAGACTCCGAAGCGTCGTCCGTCCCTCCTCGAGGAGGCACCCACGTGTCTCCTCTTCACGCGTTCGCGCGCAGACGAACGGTCGTTCCGCGCGCATTGCTCGCGGGGTCACCGGTCGACACGAGACAACGACGACGATGACGACGACGGCGACAGTGATGACGGCACGCTGCTATCAGCGGGAATCATCATTCCACGGAGTTGCCCTCGTCGTAGTGCGAGAACTTGAGGAACACTTGCTCCAAGGTAGTTTGACTAAAGCTATACTCTTCTATGTCCAGCTCGAGCTTGGCTGCAAGCAGAAGCACATGGAATATTATAGCGAGAGAAGTCGCACGCCTCGTGCACGCGCGGCTCAAAGTTTGCGACTGAAGTTTGATCCGCTCCTCCGCCCCCTTCCTCTCCCTCTCTCGTCCTTCGCGCCGTCGAGTGCCGCGACCGAAGAATTTGTAATCCATTGGAGGAGAGAAGCAGAGAGAGAGAGAGAGAGAGAGAGAGAGAGAGAGAGAGAGAGAGAGAGAGAGAGGAAGAACTCACTGCTCGAGTTATTTCGAGTTTCGAACGCGCTCGACTACCTCGCGCTAATTGCGGTTAGCTTGTGAGTTTCTAGTTCGCAATTAGAAACTTGGACGACTTGAGAGATACGAAATTCTAAAACGCAAGATTGTTAGTAGCTGGTTTGACTGAAATACTCGACGACAACGACGACGACGACGACGACGGAAGCACCCGCAGAAGCTTCGTTGCTCGACTCCAATTCTTCTCCCAATGTTTCTCCGGTTTCTCATGATTCCCCGAGATCAAATTCTGAACTCCTCGAACAGAACCTCGAAGGGACTGTTCGATACGCTGCGCGAAATCGCTTTGCTGCTCACCTTTCTCCAACTGCGTAAAGCACTCGGCCAGCGAATTCACAGCATGTTGGGGCACAGCGAAGACGAGCCTGTCGGCGAAGCTCTCCTCCAGAGTAACGTCGGGAAAGAGGCCCGCGACGAATTCCTTGAGGCCAGCGACCCTGTCGCCGGAGGGAGTCGTCGGCGTGCAGTCACCGCCCATGAGTTTCATCTCGAGGGTGTAGCCGGCCCCGTAGAGGTTCTTCAGGTGCTGGGTCGAGCCGATGCACCTCAGCTCACCCTTCACCATGATGCCGACCCTCGAACACAAGGCGTCGGCCTCCTCCATGGAGTGTGTGGTCAATATGGCTCCCCTGCCACCCTGTTGAGCAACATCGAGCGGACAACCGGACGCGTTAGAACTTTTGTTCTTAGGATAAACCGTTGACAATTGTCCACCAGGGGGGCAAGAAGTCATAACCTTTCTTTTAGTAGTCCTTTACCATTACCAGGGGGAGGGGTGAAAGTATTTAGAAGTGTGTAGATTATATAGGATGTTAAAAGTTAACTTATGAATTAGCACATTTTGAATTAAAGAAAAAAAGTATCGTCTTACCATTTTGCGTTGTTGTTTACAAAATGATGAAGGACTTTTGATACAAAATGACTTAATTTATAAGTACGCGAGGGCGTTGAACTTAACTTTCAACACCTCACACATATACTTGCATATACAAGCAAAATATTCAATGCACAAAATCAAGGAAGAAAGTTTATTAATTTATTTTATAAGCGTAAAAAATTCGCGCGACGGATTTCATTTTGATTAATAAATTATTGGGGCGGCGTCGCCCCTCCAATAAAATTATTGGGAGGGCCAAAAAGTGCTCTGTCTTCCCTCCCCCTCCCCCCTAAGTCGGCGCCTATGATTGTCACTCTCTTTATCTTTGTTCCCATTATTCATCTTTAGCTATCTTATCAATTGTACCTGTATTTACATTACAACGCCGTCTCCTCGATTACTAGTCAGCGATACTTTGAAGAACATTGTGAGAGACATGCATGAAAAATGCAAAGATGTATCGAGCGGCTTTAGGAAATAATTTAGACTCGCAGGGAGGGAGGGAGAGAGAGCACCGACCTGGAAACTAGCGAGGATCGTGTCCCAGAGGAATCTCTTCGACCTGGGATCCATGCCCGTGCTCGGCTCGTCCATGAGGACCACCTTGGGCCCGCCGACCATCGCCATCGCGAAGCTGAGTTTCCTTCTAGTCCCACCAGAGCACTCCTGGGTCTGCTTGTCGGCGTGCTCGTGGATTTGCAGACCGGACAGGTAGAGGTCCACGATTCTGCAAAGGTCAGCGAGGAGAATTAGCGTAGGGGCGGGAATTGAACTGATACACGTCGACCAAAGCGCATGCCGAGACAAGAGAATGGAAAGGGAAAATGGAACCTGTCGATGTCGCTCCAGGGAACGCCGCGAATCGCGGCGTAACACTCGAGGTGCTCCCGCACGGTGATGTTCTTCCACTGGGCGTCGTGCTGGGGACAATAGCCCATCTGCCTGAAGGCGTCCGACATGTGAGTGTTGATGCTATGACCGCCGATCTGCACCCTGCCCCTCGTCGCCGACTCCTCTGCGGTGATGATCTTCATGGTGGTGGTCTTGCCGGCGCCGTTGTGGCCCAGAAGACCCAACACTTCTCCGGGCTCCACAGCCAGCGAGAGATTCCGCACGGCGATCTTCCGCTGCGAAGTCTGCTCCTCGCGTTTCGAACAGCAACCGCAGGAGCACGAGCCGGCCTCTTGTTGCCGGTACTCTTTCCTCAGGTTCTGCGTTTAATACGAGCGCGAAATATGGGACAAGGTGTATGACGATTCACGACGAGAGAAAGATCGATAGCTAGGCGCAACGAACGGTCGCTTCGAAGCAACTTACCTGCACCAAGACCACGGGCGGTTCTTGAACGGCCGACGAGGTGATGAGGTTGAAGATTCTCTGGCGCTCGGTTTTCACGTCCGCGTCTTCGTGCTCGCCGACGTCCGAGTTCTCCATGATCTCTTCGCTGGTGGAGCCGCCTTTTCTCTTTAAGAAGGGGAGCAATGTGTCGTAGTGTTCACACCTCAGCAACGAAACGTAGAGACGACACGAACGCGATGGTACCGTGCGAGAGATCGGGAATTGCGCTCACCAGGTAATACTTGAAGAAGTCGCTGACTTTGCCGCCGCTCTTTTTGATGTCCAGCAGGAGCACCACAAAGAACCACATCGGACAATGCAGCAGCACCGCGATGGCCATCACTATGATCTCCGTGGTGAGGTAATCGGACATGGTCAGGTGATGGCAGGCGGCGTTGATCGAGCACATGAGATAAACGCGGTCCACGTAGTAAACCGCGGCGTACGGCACGTACATGCTGTTCAGTAGGCAGAAGATCACGTGCAACGCGAGCGCCGCTGTCCCACCTTGAGCAACAGGCAACGTGACGCGAAGACTTCATCGTGATAAGGAGCAGGATTCGGAAGCAACGAACTTGTCGACCGCCAACGACGGGCCGATCCCGTACTACTCACCGAGTCCCAGCATGTCGATGAACATCACCATGAGGAACGGTATCAAGCCGAAGAAAGTGGCGATGTTCGGCAGGATGCTCTGCGCGGAGTCCATCTTATCGAACATGTAGCTGAGGCAGGTCGAGAAAAGGATGGATGACGGGCAGTGTAGCATGAGGAGAGTGCTGAGAGTGATGATCGCCGGTGGCTCTTGAAGCGAAGGCACATCGAAGATGAAGATGATGCCGAGGATGCACATGCAGATGAAGGTCATCAGGCCGACCAGCACGATGAAGTAGCTGAGGAAATACATGGGGAACGACAGGCCGTTCACGCGAAGCTGGTTCTTCGCCTTGATCTGCGGAAGAAGTCCGGTGAGAATTATGTCGTCGTTGTGTGGCGCCGTAGAAAGATGTTGAATAGAATCGTGCTGTATATTTCAATAAAGTGACTTCGACGAAACGGCACCTCACCTCGCGATCGTACACCATATCCACCGCCAAAGTGATCGGCACCAACACGAAATCCATACCGATGAAAAGAGCGCTGCTGGCCGTGCCGATCTTGAACTCCTGCGGTTGCGACGTTTGCTGGAAGGGATGCGTTTTCACTTCGATCGGCGTAGGTTCGTTCTTGCCCGAGACCAATCTGAAACATTTGTAAGTCATTCGTTCAATTGCCCCTTCCGCAGCATCACCACCTTGTCATAGGCTACATTAGCCGGGTGGGAAGGGCTTGAGTGTTTCGGTGACCCTGAGGACCATGTCGGCGGTAGTTTAGCTGACCGGAGTGGGGTCACCCAACCGGTCGGACAAATGAACCGGACAGGTCGAAACAGGAGAAACAGGACTAAGAGAGAGAGATATGTTCTCCGAGGTCCTCCAAGGAGTTGGAGGTTGAATCGCGAGGTATAGTCTTGCACTCGTAAAAAAGAAACCTTGTTAAAAGGCTTAGAAGTCTCGATCTCGGGTATGCAACGAAGTCCAACTCGCAAGGGAAGTCGAAAATTTTATAATTAAAGATTTCGAACATGACGATAGCCAGGAGAAATTGATTAAACACGGTAATTAGAAAAGAAAGCTAAAGAAAGATATTTTTATGAGAAAAGAGAGAACTCACTCTCTCTCTCTCTCTCTCTTGGATCCGGACGGAAGAGACTCACCTGTGATAAGTGTTCGAAAGAATGTTCAGCAAGATTGGCAGGGAATGTTGCATTGTGTCATTGTAGATTACGGTCAGGTTCATTCGCGGTGGACAGTAGTCGTTAATGTTGAACGCGGCTATGTGCGGCGCGATATTCAGTAAATTCGCGAAATTGCCGTCGTACTCCTCGATGTGCTTCACGTCTTGAGCTATGCCGTCCATCAACTCGGAAATGTCGCGATCGGTGTTATTCATGTAGACAATCTTGGTCTCCTCGCCGTACGTGTCTGCAAAGAAGAGGGCAATATCGCCTGATCCTTCGCAAGTGCAACGAGTCTCTCTGAGTTTCGTGCTGAATAGCGGCAAATAGGAAATCTAATTCGTCGTGGAATCAAAGTTCTAATTATTTTCCAGGCGACGTTAGTCTTCGTAGACTCGCGAGTTTGTCCGACCGGGAGAAGCCAGAGTGTCGTTAAATCACAGATACGAATCTAAACGCACTCTCGCGAGCAAAAGTATATATTCTCTCAATATTAAGACTACGGACTGAGATTGAGATTGATAGAGAATGAATTTGGAAAAATCCGTAATCGTAAGACGTGCCATGCTCTATAGCCTCGGGTGTGAACTGAAGGTGCAGATAAAAACAGAGCCACGCAATTACCTCCTACCTTGCATAAGTTGCAACCACTTACGGCTATTAAGTTTTAACGATTGCATCTTGATGTCGAACGTCTGGATGCTGTTCAAGTAGAGGCCGAGCACTATTAGAGCGAGCGGCGCGACGATCGTGAAGTAGAGCAGCTGCAAGTTCCTGAAGAGTCTGAGCACCCGTAAGCGTAGCATGGCGTAGAGAGTCTGCAGGAAGTTAGGCCGGATCTTGATGGGGTCTAAGCCGAGGCCGAGGACAGGCGGATTTCTGTCGTTATGAACGCCGTCCGGTAGATCGCTCGTACCTAATTAATTCAATAATATGCAATACCGACGCGTTTGATAATTAGTTGAACTACGACACGTAATATTTAATATATTACAACCATTCAAGTCAAACTGTTTAATATCCCTGAATATTAATATTATACACATGTATATTATATATTTAACAACCATACATGCGATATTAATGATACATACTTGAATACTTTAACACCGATTAATAATCGAACGCAGTAACAAACTTGTCGCTTTAACGTACGTTCAGTGCCACGAGCCAAGTTAGAGTCGGGGCTCGGGTTGAGAAAATTCGGGGATCTTTTTTTTTTTGTTTTTTTGGCAGGCGGGTGAGAGGGAAGGGGGAATGCGCAGGAAAGAGTGAGGAATTACCTTTCGCTTGACTGTCACCCTGGACAGTCACCCCCTCGTTTTGCAGGCTCTGATACGACGTGCTCTTGGATTGCAACGAGAGCGACCTGCTGAGCGCGCGATTGCGCACCATCTTTTTCGACAAATTGTCCATCGTGCACTCGGTCTCCTCGTCCTTCTCCAGGTGCAGGAACACCTCCTCCAAGGTGGTCATCGATACGCCGTAGCTGCTGATGCCGAGCCTGCTCGACCTGGTCTTGATCTCGTGCTCGATGGCGGAGAACAAGGGTGCGAAGCTCTCGACGGAATTGTGAGGTAGGATGAAGCTCAATTCGCGACCGTGGCGTCTCGCCTTTTCCGCTTTCGTCACATGCGATGTCACCAGCCGGGTGATGGCGTGTTCCCTGGCGTTGCCTTCCAACACTAGCCTAGAATCGCGGACGTTGCGATAGTTTCAGTGAGGAATGCAATCGCTCGATTGCCTTGGATAAAATCGAGAGCAACGTGCGGGGATTGGAAGAGAGGAAACAAAGATATTCCACATTTCCTTCTTCTTTCGTTTTCTCAACGAACAGCGAATTAAACCGAGACCCCCCATACTTCCTTTTTACTTTTTCTTATCTCCTCTGCTTCTCTATTTCTAGATATTCTCTATATCTATATATTCGATGGTAATACTTTTTTCTATTTTCTAATCCTTAATGTTACATGATATCTGTAATGTTCCAGAATCGAGTACCGAGTGGCGAGTACCTGCGACCGACACACTTACGTCAAGTGGTATCCAATGCCGAACTTGTTCTTCAGGAACAACGAGCTGCCGCAACACCTGAGCTTCCCTTTGCTGATCACCGCCTTTCGGTCGGCGAGTATATCCGCCTCGTCCATGAAATGAGTCGTCAACAGTATCACCTTGCCGTGCCGTCTCGATTGCAGTAAGGACCACATCTGCCTTCTGGAGTACGGATCCACTCCGGCGGTGGGCTCGTCGAGGATGATGATCTTGGGGTCTCCGATAATCGCTATTCCCACGGACAGTTTCCTCTTTTGACCGCCGCTAAGGTATTTCGCGAAGGTATCCGCTTTCTCGACCAAATCGATATCCTTCAGGGTTTTCTTCACCTACGAAAGTGAAACGCGTACTCCATCGTAAAGAGGTACAGGCAAACATTATTCGCTGTGTTCTGTCATAGCGTATCATAGCGTATCGTTTACACGGCTGTCTCGATAATTATCAGGTCAGTATCAAAAGGTGATTTCGATATCTTTGACTTGAGTCGAAACCGAGTCCTGTTATAATCGTCGTTCATGGACGATATTCATAGTCGGATCTTGAACATGAAGAACCAACTGTGAATACCGTGAATCCTAAAACTCTTCGCCAAACCTCGCCGGCAGCATCATATATGCTTTTCCGTTGTAAAGGATGGCCGACTCGCCGCCGAAGAAGACGCGAAATTGAATTTTTTTCACTGACCCGACACCCCGACCCGAGAATCGAAAGCACATTTCTCCTCTCTCGCGTACCTCGTGCTGAATCATCGAGCGCGATATGCCGCGCACCGCGGCGAAGAACTCGAGATGCTCGCGCGGCGTCAGCAGATCGAAGAGGATGTCGTGCTGCGGGCATACGCCGGTCATGCTGCGGATCGCCCGCATGTCGTTGGAGTCGCGGACGTCGTAGCCGAAGATGAGAGCGGTGCCGGCGGTGGGCGCGGTGAGGCCCGTGAGGATATTGAAGAGGGTGGACTTGCCAGCGCCGTTGTGGCCGAGTATCGCGGTGATCTGGCCCTCGTAGATAGTCAGATTGATGCCGTTCACCGCCTTGGTCTCCGAGCGCCGGCACTTGTGGTACGACTTGTACAGGTCGGCTATCCTGATCGCCTCGCGGCCTTTCATCTCGCGCACCACCGGCTCCACGTCGCGATTCGCCTCCTCGCCGGGGATGAAGGAGTTGGACTCGCCGTTCGACGACGGCACCTGCAAGTCGGTTTCGCGATCTGGGTGGATCTCATTCTCAGTGGCCGTTGGCGAGCTATCGTCTTGGCGACTCTAAGGGGGCAAGTTGCCGTGATGACTTGATGAAAATGCATATCAGCGTGGTGAGTTCTAACGAGAGGCTCACAGATACCGTTTTTATCATACCGTATACGTACCCTTTGGACTTTTCTCTGGCACCAAAATCCGGGTACGAAGCAGAACCAAGGTGGTTTCTTCGTGCCGTACTCACCTGCGGATCAAAGAGCGCATTGGGTGTTATTCGGTATACACGGTATCCGCGGATCATGCGGGTCTTGTTGAAGAGATCACACACAAACGTTATTCAGCCGCGTGGACTTTCTATATCTTGACTTTAAGTATCGCGGCGAAAATACGTGTCGTGAGAAACGTACTCGGTATCACGGAGTCGAAGTAGTAGGCCAGCCAGGCGTACAAGAAAATATCCAGAGTCATCATGATGAGACTGCCGCCGAAGGGTATCCCGGGCCCGGACCACAGGTTGTCGAAATTCACTCCCTCGCCTTGGAGGTCCAGCACGATAGCCTGCGGCGACACAGAGCAGCGCGAAGCGCTCTTAGAGACACGCGATACACACGAAGAATCTGTCTAGTCGCGGTGTCGGTACTCGAGTGTAGACGTTCGTGCTGTGACAGCTTTAGCGCCGAAGCATTTGTAACGGAAAAAAAAGCCTTGCTACTGGTGAACAACGTTCACTCCATCCGGCTCATCTGGCTTCTTTCGAATAACGAGGTCGGTTATCTCGTCGATGTTTCCCCGCGTCGAGCCGACGGGGGAGCTCGGGGCCCGAGTCAAGTACTTCAAGACTTACCTTGTCCATCGCCAGGGCGACTCCGGTCGGGCTGAGCAGAGACACCAGCCAGAACGAGACCGAGCTGGAGTCGTCCACGAATACTTGGATGAAGTACATCAAGCTCAGTATCGTAATGGCGAAGTTGCCCAAAACACCAGCCGTCTGCGACAGAGAGGAAGACGCTTGTACCACTTGTGCCGCGATTGCTCTCTCACTTCAGCTACTGTACTCATTTTCACGTCATTACAACAAGTACAGTCTCCGTTAATCTCCGCCGATTTGCGTCGTTCGTGAAATTAACGCTCCCCCTTTAACGCCCTTTAACGCCCGACTTTTTTTTATAAGTGTTTTAAGAATAAAATTTGAATTTTTCGAACTGAGACTATACATAGGTAGTGATAATGAAAAAACATATCAGAATCTGATATCTACGAGAAACTAAACAGGAATTTTCTGACGTATCAAATGATTCTTGATCTTTTTCAAGGCGTCTCCTTTTTCTATTTTTGTTTATTGTTTATTAGTAAGTATGACTTGGATCCTACAAAGCATACACGAAATGAGAAACCTATACAGAGAGAAATGAAGGGTAATCTACACGACAACTCTGACAGTAGTCGGCTTGATATTTTCGAGCTGAAACTTTACTATATTTGTGAGTGAAGTTTATCATTCAGAGCGTCAAGCTTACCATTTCAGAAGAATATCTTATAGATCACCATTTAGATAGTCAATATCGCCCCTTCATTTTTCGCCGCATAAAAAACGTCACCAGGTTCCACGAGAATAAATTGATTTCTTGACTTTCGTGTTCACCACATTGGATTCGCCATTTTGAATTTCTGTATTCTTTTAATTTCACACTTTGCATCTGAGAAAGCTTCCAAACGTATAAAATTATAACAGATACCAATCCATTCATTTACAGTGCGCTTTTAGATGTCAGTAACAACGTTAATTATGCCTACTTGGAATTTGACAAAACATGTTATCATTGAAACTGAGCTAAAGACAGACTAAACCGAATCTACATGCAGTCTATATAGCATTTTTTAGAAGGAGAATTCACCTTTACAGTGCAGGTGCAAAGAAAAGAATGAAAACATCTCCCTTTTCGTTAAACCAAGTTATGGATCCTTAAATGCGTTTCTGGTAACTATAGTTAGCAGTAGGCGTTGAAGGGTTAACCGACAGGACGCTGTCCAACTCGCACGTGTGGCTTTCAATTTTTCAATTCGTGCGCGTGTTTGGTATTTTCTTTTTTTTTTTCCACCACGGGTCAAAGCGGCAGCGTATCGACTCGTCTCTCTCGTCGTCGGTCGAGCGTCAACTCGAGAATCAAACGTGGAAAACTCGTCGTGCGAAAAATTACTCACGCGCGACTTGTCGAACAATGGCGTGATCATGAAGGCGAACATGATCACGGAGAAGCTGTACAGCACCATCAGCAGAAAAATCGGCAGGAAGTGCGTGTGTTGGAACATTTGCAGAGTGAACAGCAGTATCACCCCGACTGCGGAGAGTAATAGGACGAAGACGCTGTAGATGATGAACCAGGACAACCTGCAACAACGAAGTAGAGAAGGCGCGTGACGAAAATGGCGTCGTTGCCGATGACGAGCCAAATCGGAGCCAGCTCGAGCGGCCGCTGAAGCAAAAAAAAAAGAAGAAGCGCTCGAAAGCGAGAAAAATCCCGCGACGATTTACCAAAAGACAGAATCGTTTAGGCCCATGATCTTCATCCCCTCCTTGATCTTGTTCTCCTTCTCGCCGACTATCAGAATCAGGAGATACGTGATGAATTGCGACAGCGCCAAGACCGTGTAGAGGGGGATGACCACCCTGAAGGCCACCATCCAATCTGAGGTGGAAACACGCGTCGTTAATGTAACGGAAATCCTCCGGGGATGTTTCCACGTAGTCGCGCGATTCAAGAATTTTCGGACGCGATTCAAGAATCTTCGGACGCGAAGATTGCTTACCCGCGGTGAACGCTTCCTTTGGAAACATCTGGAGTTTGATGTCCGGTACGGTCAGGTCGGGGATTCCCGTGTCCAACTGCAACAAGTGTCGTCAGAGAAACATTCGCGATCGATCTTGGGACGTTGTTGCGCCACAAAGTGTCCCGACATGCCCGCGACGATTACAACGAACCAGCCGAAGCAGGAACTTACTCTTATTTTCGTGACGTCCATTAACATCTGCAGGAACAAGAAGCCGGAATACAAGTAATCGTTGACGGGGCAGGAGCCGCCGGTCTCTATCGACAAGATGCCGCCCATCCAATGGCTGGTGTCCTTTCGACAGGTGACCGGGGCGGAATACAGTTCGGTCGGCGAAGGCGGCGACGGATACGAGGGATTCGTCCTGATTTCATACCTGAGCGATGCGAAAGATCGCGGATTTCAGTGGAGATTGATTCAACACAGCTCGAGTCGCTGTCGTCTCTTTCCGATTCTCTCGGTTAATCCGCTAAAAATGATCGTCTCTCGACGTGTCAGTCTAACGAGCTGACGAATTAAGGTCTTGGATATTTTCGCTCGACTACGATATGTTTGAAACAGAGCATAACGCACAGCGGAGACGCGAAGAGAGCGGCGCGTCTTTGGCCGCTTTGAGAAAAATCTCTTCGTCGAACGCGCGCGATATCCCTCCTCCGCGAAGGATCGTGCGCCGCTTTGAAACGTTCGCGTTTTATGGTATAAAAGTGGTCTTACATGAGACGCCGTGTTATCGGCTGCGAATCTTCGAAGATAACCGCTATGGGTACGCTGTAAGGATCTCTCCAATACGCCGCCTGCAGATCGTCCTGCGTGTCGAACACGACGAAGTTTAAGGGAAACTTACCGGGATAATCCCACATAGAGAGCCAGAGGGTGTTCATGGAGCTTAAAAAGTTCTGGAAAATACATTGTTAACTTCGTACCGTGCGGGATCTCGCAATTTCCGACGGAACGACGGCTCGTCTCGAAAACGGCCAATGCGAGAGACAGCAGCGTGGCGATATCACCGAAGATACGCGCGCGCGCGCGCGCGCAACGAAAGCGAAAGATGTAATTTTTAACGAGCCTTGGGTCGATCCTTTTTCCTTCCCGGCGAAATTACCGTCGCGATAGAGAAAAAAGAAGAGTCACGACGGCGAAATGAAAATTTTACATTCCACGACGAAACGCGAAGATCTCTCGAGAGAGTTTGCACTCTCGAGAGTCTCAGCTTATCTCGAAATTCAGAAGAGAGGGAGAGAGAGAGAGAGAGAGAGAGAGAGAGGGAGAGAGAGAGAGAGAGAGAGAGAGAGAGAGAGAGAGAGAGAGAGAGAGAGAGAGAGAGAGAGAGAGAGAGAGAGGGAGAGAGAGAGAGAGAGAGAGAGAGAAAGGGGGGCAGAGAGTGAGATGGAGACTTATTTAAACGGGCGAGTGAATTTGCGAGATTTGACGGGGAAACTCGCGGGAGATCCGCGCGCGTGGAAAATGCTCAAGCGAGATAGAACGTTTCGCGCGGCCGTGCGAAACATTTTTCCGCGAGATACGAGCGCGCGCGTTCGTGAACTCCATTCGGCGATTCGGCGCGCTGAGCTGACGGTGTGCTCTCTCGAAAGGTCGATACTTACGAGGGTCTCTGTAGAATTGGGCACCACGGCGATCGTGATGTTTGCGTAGCCGTTGTATATCTCGAATATCTCCGTGTCGCGCTGCTGCGTTGTCATCGCGGGATAGTTCGGATTCGGAATGAGGATTTTCACGACGATCAAGACCCCGAGGGTGTAGAGGGGCAGGAAGATCTCCTGTGGGCAATCGAGCGGCATCGATGTGGATTTCGGTGTAAAATCAATAAATGTTACACCTGAACGAGCGTCTCTCGCGTTCGCAATCGTTGACTCCTTGTCCTCGCGATTTCATCCGCCGCGATAACGGCCGTGAACGATTCTCGAGCGAAAGTGTCATTGAGATGATTGTCGTGTCGGTCGGACCGGGAGGAACCCTCGCGGCGAGAGGAGAAACGACAACGGGGGGGGGGGGGCGGTCAGTGAATTAATTAATATATTAAGCCGCGCCACGTGCATAAATTCGTATCGTCGAGCATTTAGCCGCGACGAAGGCGAGCGCCGCGGAGGAGGAAACAGACGAGTCTAAAGCGAATGTTTTATTTTGCAACGAACGCGCTCGTTATTTCGCGAGAATACGGTCGTCCCATAATTACACGCTCTATCCCGGATGAATAAAAGATCCCCCGTGCTTTTTGCAGTTAATACCCGCACGGTACGCCCGCTACGGGGTAGGGTGGCGCGAGAGTTCCTCGGCTGTGTTCTTCTTCCCTACGCATTTCCCGCGCCCCTAAAAACACGACGCAACGTGAATTCAACGCGGCAAGAGGAACCCGCACCCGCACCCGCCGTGCGTGCGTGCGTGCGTGCGTGCGTGCGTGTCCCGTAATTATCCCCGGTGCTGCCTGCCTGCCGCGCGCACCTGCCTCGCCGCGTTCCCTGCGCGTTCGCAACGCGTTACCAAAACAATATCTCGAACCGTAAAGGCCGCGCGAAAAATTTCCTCCACGCCGTGAAAAACGCGCGACGTCGCGTCGCGTTGCGTCGCGTCGCGCGTCCGCGAGAGAATCCCTGAGAGCGACGTAACACGCGCCGGTCTCGCGAAGACCGTCCTCCTTCCGTCTGCGATTTACGCTCGAGGTGCATAATTTAGAGCGCGCAAATTACAAGCGGGACGCGTTCCCCGCTTGTATACGTCACTGGAGAATATTAGTGGCTTCGGAACTCCGGTCGTCATGGCGATCAACAAGGAGACGGCGCACGCTCTTGGCGGTGATCACCGGAACGTCGAAAGGTAGAAGCTCGTCAAGCTCCCACGAGAGAGAGAGAATCTCTCCTTGATTTCGAGACACGAGCGGGCCTGCTGATCGTGAGAGAGCATTCGAGCCTGCGCGGCTCGATAAAACGAGACGCGAGTATATACAATCGCCACGTAACACGTTGAACACGCCGCGAACGAACACAAAAGGTCGACGCATCTCTCGTCTTGGGGCGGAATGATCGCGAACGGAACAGGATAATTGCATACATGGTAATTGCTTCCATCTGCGTGTGGTTTAATTCATCAGCCGCTCCTGCCATCGTCGCTCGGCTCATTATCTTTTAACTCGCAACGACGCGACGGGAGGATATCGCGTAGCGAAGAGGATTGCGAGAGGTTGAATGTGCGCGAAGAGCTCAGATTTATCCTAACCCTCGGTATGTCGCAGCAGAAGTTGCTTGAACTTAAAGGGTTGACCTGTTTGAGAAGAGCGAGCGACCAATCTTCTCGATCCGTTCTTTTTTTCGGAAATTCTTAGGAAAGGGCACAAGTCGAGAGATGTAAATTCCTTGAAATAGAGTTAGAGGACTGCTCGAGAGAGAGAGAGAGAGAGAGAGAGAGAGAGAGAGAGAGAGAGGGAGAGAGAGAAGTTTAAAAACGGAAATTGGATGCAATGAACTGCAATGGCTGATGGCATGCCGAGGGTTAACGAGACTCGTAGAATAAATCCGAGTGGTGCAGGAAGGCACATGTAGAGAACAACAAGGAAAAAGTAGGGAAACGCAGGGTCGTAACTTGGAGTTCGAAAATACAGAAACGAAAACTTTTTGTTTCGCGGAATGAGTTTTCTCTCATCGCGAAAGTTAGGAATCATCTTAAGCACGATTCACATTTCGCAAAAGGTGTCGGAGGGCAAAGATCTGCAGGCGATGTCGTTCTTCGTGGACATCATCACCGAGGACTCGTTCTACGAGAACCTGACCTTGGGCGTGGTCAAGATCCTCGAGAACTCGCCGTGCGTGAAAAACGTGCGAGTCGAGAGGCGAAACGGCTGCGAGCTCGGAGCCATCACCAGCTGGGAGCAACGTCACTGTTGCGCGCTCCCGGAGAACATTCGGAATTTCTACACGTCCATCGACGGATTTCTGCTGCTGTGGAACCTCGACGTAGCGGGTAATTTCTGCGATCAGACATGTTTCGCCCAAGTATCTAATATCCGTCTTCTTCTCCGAGAATTGAAGATAAATATCAGATATTTGTATCTCTCCCGTGCACACAATATTTCCCACAACCAAAGTTCCTCACTCTTCAGGTGAGGAATTCCCGATCGGCCGCATGGAGATCGGCAGTCTCTCGTCCCTGAAGAGATACGTGGGTAAGGATAGGCAGACGGGACCGTCGACGCAAGACTCGTCATCGGGAACTCAAACGGAGGAGCCTACAACGGAAGCGGAAGGCGGTGGCACGGACGTCCTGCTCTCCGGGGACTCACGCGACTGCAAGCTCTTCGAGATTGGTCAGTGTCATCCAGGGACCAGCAACGGTAAGGTCTACCTCGCGTACCGTTCCAAGCAAGAGCAAGATTCACCGAGTATCTGGCTCCAGCGGAACAGCAGCTGGTATCAACTGGCCGACGACTTCAACACGTACTTCCGCATGATGCTGGCCCACTTGGGCTTGCCGCTGTGGCAATGTTGCGTCGTCGGCCTGCCGTTGCCCACTTGGGTCGAGCAGGCGTACTTCCTCGTAGGACCTCACCTGCTGCCGTCCACCGTCGAGCCCAACGAGACCGTGTCCACGTCGTTGTGGAACAACGGACCCATCAACGTCTTGGATCCGGCCATTTTCAAGGCCAAGGACGGCAAGCAGAGGAACGCTCGCAAGAAGTGAACCACAAGTGGACTCGATTGCTCTCGATTGCTCGAGATGTATTTTAGCGTGCGCGAAGAAGCGCGTTGCCTTTCGGTCGAGTAACACGAATACACGATTAGTGGTAGTTGATGACGATACGATGGCGGGATGTGTCTCGGGCTCACAGAACTGTGAATACTCGGATCTCGGAGATTTCCAGACTCGCCGGATTTGGAACTCATCGCTCACGTCTCACGAGATATGAACGCTTGTTCTACATTCGGGACATGGCAAATATATTAAAATCCGAGCGAGAGAGAAAGTGAACATTAAAGCGACTGATGTATTCACATTCTCCTGATGATGTGTTCAGATTTCCCGGAATATCATTATCTCTGAGCTGGAATCCGTCAATCTGCGAGTCAATCACCGAGAGTAAGTCTCTCTCTCTCTGGTTATTCCAGGATCGATATTAGCGAACGCGGGATAAATGACAGGGAATCGAATTTTAGGAAGTTTCGGCGGGTCGAGTCAACTCTCCGAGGATCCGAGCAGCCGTTACTTTTCGGATACATTTCTACTCGAGAGCGAACATCTCCGCTCCTTTCTCCAACGAACTGTCATTCAGAAGAAGAACAAAGAAAGATAAAAAAGAAAACAGATACTCGAGGCGGAATAATATTTGAATTATCGGCCTATCGATTGACACCCTCTAGAGCGGTATTAATTGCAACTCGAACGCTCTAACGGTACGGGCGGGAGGGGGGGGGGGGAGACCGAGTGAATAATTCGGCGAGATAAAAGAGAGTTAGAGCTCCCCTCCCCCGCTGTCAACCCTTGGCCTAGTTGGCACGGCGAAGGCGCAAAAACGTTCAATTGGCAACGTAGTTGGCGAATGCAGTCCGCGACGGCACGCAGTCGCTCCGTTGCCACTCTCGCAAACGTCCGCGTCTGTCTCTTTTTTTTCGTCGTTTTACTTCGGTCGGTCGTTCCTGGTTTACATTCGCGAGCGCGTTCGCGTAATTCTGCTATACGGGAGATTCTCCGACGAATGCGCAGTTTGCCTCGCTCGTTGTTCCGGTCGAGGATTTACTCGGGAGAATGTCGTTATGAAATTACTCGATACTCGGTCGTCGCGCGGCGACGAGGATATCGCTGTCGGGGGGGTTTATCCGGGTCGCGTCGCGATGCGAGCGGCCAGCCGAGGAGAGGAGAGGAGAGGAGAGCGTCGCCGACGATTTTGGCAAACGTATGCCGCGACACACCTCGCGTTACGCGGCGTAACGCGGACGCGGCCACTTGGCACGCGTTGTCCTACCGACGACGTGTTCCGCGAGACAGGTGTCGATTTTTCTCGTTACGTTCCTCGCTCCTCGGGAGTTATTATGCGAGTGAAACGACGCGCAGGCGACGAGTACGCGTCGCGTTGTAATCTCCGCGCTGCGCGCGGTCGCGCGAGTTCGCCTCTATGATCGGACGATGGAGGCCCGGTGTTGTTCCGATTTCTTGGTAAGTTGACTGATGGTTAAATGATACGTTTGTCTTTATTTCTACTCCATACGATTTAGCTATCAGTTAACTTACCAACCCGAGCAGAAGTCAAATACGGCAATTCTTTTACGGAATGTGGCAATTGTCGTTGCAATATTTTCCAGATTATATCCCTGACCAGCGATGACCAGTCGTTATTTGGATGCCTGATTTTGGGTCCTGATGGACATTTCGTCAGGTTTCTCGATCTCAGGCAATTTTATCAGGGCATTCACTCCTTCTTACGTGCCGGATCCGATAAAGTTGTCCGGGCCCTGTTTGAAATTTGGAAGCCGGATGGGGTTTTGATAAACGGGGCCGTGGGACGATGTTCTGCTCGGGAAGGAGTTGGAACAATCTGCCCGTCGATTGTCGATTGTTGACTGCGACGGAGCGGTCTTTAATTACAACGCGAGCGATAACGAAGTCCGAGACACGCGCTCGACGAGATATATATGGCGAAGGTTGCGAGCGAGGCTCGCGACATACCGCCATCGTCTTCCGCTTCTCGCGTTTCTTCAGCAGGAGATTCCTCACGAGCATCGCCCGCAGCTGGGTCAAGTAGACCGCGCACGAATTCATCCTGCGAGATGCATTCGCCCACTCGTCCTCTGTAACAGAAACACCAACGGCCGACTGAATCGCCGCGAATTGTCGGCATTTTGTGGCAGCGAGCCGTGCGGGAGCCTCGAATTTGGTCGAGTTTTCGCGCCGGAATTGTCCCGCGCGACGCGATCGCGTCCGCATCACTCGTACCGCGTGTCACCAAGTGTCACCAAGTGTCATGAGTCGCGTCGATCATCCTCGACGAGCATGGCTCAAGGCTCGAGTCAGTACGTGACAGAATTGAGTAACGTGGCGATAGAACTTTTGTTACGTAAAGTGCTTCTCAGCCGGAAATCACAGTGACAGTCTTCGTCTATGACAAAATTCGAGGCTCAAGCGCAACCTTGTTCCGCACACACGGCGATAATACGAGACATCCCGCGTCATACATATCAGGTTGGTACCAGAGATTTTTTCGTCAAATCCTCGTAGGATGTTCGAGGGAAGGAAGAAATTCTCGTTAGATGCTTGAAAAGCCACCGAGCCGCGACGTTGCTCGTTTGAGAAATGACTAATCCTTCGAGACGGGATAATTTAGTTTTCCATTGTGTTCGACAAACAGGACAAATCTCCCGCACCAACCTAATGAATTCTCCTCAGGTTTCAGCTGACAGAGGAAGAGGGAAAAGACAAAACACGACACCCCAAAGCGAAGGCACTCGTGTAGCGAACGAGTCGAACGAGCTAGATTCATTACGGCAAACTACCTTTATCCGCATGAATCGCTGTTCGTAGCGAGAGTGATCGATTGCCGGACGCGGAGAAAACAGCGGGACGCGTTTCATTTAATCAATCGTTTACGACGGAACGTGTAATGCAACTTGCCGTTTGATCAGCGTACCCGCGGCGAGAGCAACGTGATCCTCCGCTCGTTCTCGCGAGTGAAACGCACGCGAAACTACGAGGAGAAGAAGAGGAGGAAGAAGCCGAAGGAGATGCAGGCGACCGACGACTGTAACGCGACGGCCGTCTGTGTTCTCCCCGATTAATTAGCTTCATTTATTTGCACAACTGTGCGACGCATCTGTCCTCTTTCCTTCCCCTCCTCTTCCCCCCCTCAACCGCCCCCACCCTCTCTCTCTCTCTCTCTCTCTCTCTCTCTCTCTCTCTCTCTCTCTCGCGCGCGCGTGTGAGATGACGATATAGCAGTCGCCGTCGATCGTACAACGTGTGTCTGCCGCGATATTTGGAGAGCGGAAATTCGAAGCATCGTGCGCCGCTGGGGTGGTCGGCTCGTGTAAAGAAGAACTCGCGATTAAAGCCACACGCGCGTTTGAGGGAGCGCGCGTGCGGTCGGCGGGAGAAACGACGCGACACTTTCACCCCGATGAATCTGGAAACACACGTCCGGCGTCCGACGGGGGGAGCTTCTTCTCGCTAATTCTCGGAAGATCAATTTTCCTGCCGGACACTGAACTTGCGTTCTGCAATTTATCCAGGCGAGAGTGCTGCGCCCCCTTCCTTCCGTCTCCCTCTTGTCTGCGCTGCGCCGTGGGGGTCTTCGGATATCTCGAAGCGGCCTCCTCAAAGAATGATTGTTATTGCTGGTGTATTAGAAAAATGACAACGGGACGATTGAGGGACTCACGTTAATATTAAAGTGTGCCGCAGCTGCGTTCAAGGGGGCAACTCTAATCTGCCGTACCCTCCCCTTGTTCGTGAGCGATCGCGCTGCTTCTGCTGCTGCTGCTGCTGCTGCTGTTGCTGCTGCTGCTGCTGCTGCTGCTGCGGCTGCCGTTGCCGTTGCCGTTGCCACCGTTGCTGCCGTTGCTGTTCTCGGTGATGTCGTCGTTGTTACGTTGCTGGACGTTGCTGTCGCCGTTAACGACGCCGATCGATTCGCGCTGGGACGTTGCCTTACCACGTGACGAGACGGCGGCATCGCGGCGATGAACGGTGCGCTCGAAACCGCGTCCGAGGACCTCCCCATTGTCGTTGCTCCTCGCCATCCTGGACGCCGTCGACGGCTGTACCAGAGAGACGCGGGACGTCACTGTCTCTCTCGTCGCGTTCCGCGCGTTTGCCTGTTCCCCCTTTTTCGTCTTTTTCGTTTGTCGATGCACCACGGTAAACCACGGTGGGCTAGCTTATCACGTCACGCGACCGGCCGATTCTTTTTATCCCCTTCGCCGACGTGATCGTTGAACTTGAAGGGTTAATGGAGAATCTCTCGAGATAAAACAGTAGTTATGCGGGTTATTGTTATTTTATGGATACTACGAACGGTTACGCGCTGTCGTTTTCTTCATGTTGAGACCATGTAGAGAGGCAGCACTTGATTCTCTCAGGATTATTCGATATTCTGCAGATAGAATATATGCGACAAGGAAATGTTACGTAATTAATTAATGCGGGTAAACAATAGCCGAGTGAGACATTGAACTTTCGCGGCGCAGTAACAATAATTCGTCTGGACAAACGTAACGGCAAGAAGCCGTTGGGAAAGTCAAGGTGAAACTTTGGAAATTTTGATAAATAAAAAGGTTGTTGTGATTTCGTGGTTGTCGAGATCGCGCGCGCGCGCGCGCGTGTTGACTGATTGGCGATTGGTTGGAAGTGATGACCTTTCTCGCCGATTGTTTTGAGACGCCTTTCTCGACCGAGTCATCGAGAGTCCAGTTCGTTTCGAGTCGAGAGGCGAACAGGCACATACTGTAACGCGGGACGCGTGTCTTGCGAGTTAATTATATAATATCATCTGTATTATTGTTGAGTGATAAAAATAACTTGTTGACTCTCGAAATATTTAATCGCGCTGCCGTCGCGTTAATTCACATACATTTCTCCGATTGAATTGTTTAGTACGCGAGTATCAACGTCAGTGCAATGTGGGAGTATCCGGAATATAGAAGATGCAGCAGCTGGGAGCAGGATGCTGAAGAGCGAGATGCCACGAGGACGAAGGAAGGAGGGCGCGAGGAGACATGGATTTGGGCGAGGAGATACGCTTTATATTTCCAGGTGTGTCAAGTCGTATTTGTTACGAAACGTGTTTCAGACTTTAAGATTTCTTGCGAACTTGCCGAGAACAAAAAGATACCCGAGTCGAAATTTACGCCAATATTCATAGTTTGTCTAATAAATAATTGTAGCTTCACCTGAAGCGTTTTGTTTTTGGTTTTTCGTCAACGCAGACCTGCATAATAGTTTAAAAATGTTATATAGTTTGATTATTAGGATTTTCTCTCTCTCTACTTCTACTATGTAATATCCATTTATTATTGATCCATAATTTAATGAAACAGAAGCAATGTGTCACAGTAATTACTTTGCGTCCAAATATAAATTCGGTTAGGAAATACTAGCAACTTAATTGTATTAAATTTTTAGGCTATTATGATTGCTGCGTACTTATTTCATATAAGGAGTATCATCGATCGGGACAGCTGAGTAGCGGTCCATGAAT